>NC_089154.1:3180500-3496000 GCF_009819655.1 Sylvia atricapilla
CTTTTAAATTAATATTGCTCTTTAGAACATTTAATCTTTCATTAACAGTGAATACAATACACGCTGGGGTGGATGTAGCCTGAGAAATGGTCAGGTTCCTGCAGAGCTACAGCTCAGGCTGCTGTGAGTTCTGTGAGCCAGGGATTCTCCCATTCAGCAGAGGATGTGGGGAAGGGCTCAGTTTGATTTCCAGAAGTCTCATCTGTGTCAATCCTGGACAGGGGACAGGCAAGACCCTGTGCCCTGCCAGTGCCATGTGTCTCTGAAGCAGTTCCACATCCCTGCTTGCATCCCAGACCAAGAGCTGAACGCGGCCCCTGATTTATTTATAATATTCCTGGGAGAAGAGGGAGCACGTGGAGGTCTCTGGGCTGCAAGCAGAGGTGAAGAGCATGGCCTAGGCACAAATCACACTGAGGGTGCAGACTGTGGACATGAAGTGAGGAGGCTGAGTGAGCAAACGTGCCGTTTGAAAAACGTCAGGATGCAGGAGAAGGGAGCAGAGGGATTCCTCAATTTGTCTCCTTGCCTCTCCCAAGTAAATCCTTTCTGGCTGATGTGGTTGGCACGTGCAGAGCATTTGGCTTGGTGCTTCAGCAGATGGATGGTCTCCAGTTGGGGTGATAGCTCAGAGCTGGGAGCGGGGAAGCATTAGGGAGCCCAGGGGGCAAAATGTCTTGCCATGATCTTCAAAGAATGGGAAGGAAGAGCATTTTTTTCAGTTATTGTTCATATTACAGGAAATTTCCCCACTCTCTTTTCAGTTAATAACCACTGGGGCAAGAGACTTTCTTAGCTCATAGGGGAGCAAATCTGAATAAACCAGTAACAGTCATGTTGTTGGAGAGTGGCTCCACTTGAGTTGTTTTTCCACTGTTTGGATAAATAAGACAAGAAGAAGAGCTGCTGAGATATTTGGCAGAGAAATGAATCCCCCAGGAGATCGGGGCAATGTTGTTTATTTGTGGGAGCTGCCTTTGCATGAGGGGTCAGTCCTGCAGTTCTGTAGAGAGAAGGGAAACAAGCGTCCTCTGTTTTAGCACCGGATTCACTGCAAGGAGGTATGCCAGGGATCATTAGTGCCACAGCCACCATGATCTTTTGCTCAGATTAGTTTTCTCTTTTTAAAGGAAAAAAAAAATAATGGCAGGTTCCTGTTAGATCAGATATGGACAAAGTAATAGTGGTATCAGAGAGATTGAGGTCTGCAAGATTAAAATGTGAAAGGGAGGAGAAATGATAGCTTTGGCCCTGCTTGCTGTTACAGCAGCCGTGTGAATAAATGACTCTATGCAGATAAGCAGGGCAAAAATAAAAGGGATACTTAGGACGAGATGGCAAAAAAAAAAAAAGGGAACTAATCAGCAGATTCAACCACTGTAATAATGCAGTAAACATGGAAAATTACATTATATTAACTCCTCTGCTTCCCCTTGTGTACATTAGCCACAAAGTCATGGATAGGTGATTCCCTGTGAAGGTGGAGTGCTGCAGAATCCAGAGCTCCCTGCTCCTGGGGCAAGGCCTGAGTGGTGCTGAAGGGGAAAGTTGACTTTTGAACTGCCTGAGGAAGCAGTGGCTGGAGCAGAGCTGCGGAAAAGCTCGCAGCTCACCGAGTTAAAAATCTGCTCCCAGGAAAAGGACGGCCGGTCTGCTTGTCCTCAGTGCTCAGGCAGCAGTAGTGTTCGTGCTGAACCACAGCTTAATTGCAGTCCTGGGATGTTCCCCTGATGCGGGAGAAATTGGTCTGCTGCAGCTTTTTATTATATATATATATATATCTATATATATCTTTTTTAACTAGTGAACTGATTTCCATTCTGTTCAATTTCTCACAAAGAATGACAAGTAGCCACTGCAGCTTTTCCCTGAGTTCAAGCAAAACCAGCATGTAACATTATTTGCAAATTAGCTTCATCCCTCTGGCTCCCAGTTAAAGCAGGAACTGCTTGGTCCAGAGTTGCTCCCAAAATATCCATTTAAACCATGTAATGATTCTGACTCTCTCATGCATAGTAGATGAAAGACGATCCACGATTTATTTTTAAAGCTTTGAACCCCAAACATGGTCAATCATAGAAAAAAAGATTAAAAAAGGAGGAAGTCATGATAATGCAAAGCTGTGAGAAAAGCAGCCCTACACTTCACAGTAAAATCCGTTTTCTTTGCACTTTTTTATTAACAGCTTCAACTATGATCAGTGCATAAATCTACCTGCAACACAGGATGTTGGAAAATTACCGAGAGACAGCAACGTCCTCCCTGCTGCTTGGTGAGAAAAAAAGGATGCACCTTCAGGTATGGGCTGGAAAATTGTTTCATCCTCTGTTCTCTATTTGTGTTGCACTGAGCTTGCTCCTTGCATTGATTAGAGGGGGGAAATAAGGTGTTTGCAAGAGGGAAACTTCAGAAGGGATTCTTTAAACTTGTCTCGAGCCACAGATAAGTGTCAGCCTGGGACCTGCTGTGGCCCCAAGCAGTGCAAGGCTCTTTGGGCTGTCCTGGGGGTTAATGGTGCATTTTGTCTTGTGTTTGCTGTTCTTTCGCTGCTGGAGGTTTTTGATCCTGCTCCTCTTGGTGAGCACCAGATCAGCTCCGCTCTCGGTGCTCCTGCAGCATCGGGAAGCAGAGCACGGGCCCTGCCATTCCCTGCTCCCTGTTCAGGGAGCATCAGCTCCCCTCTGGGTGCTCCTGCAGCCTTGGGAAGCTGAGCACATTCCCTGCCATCCCCTGCTCCTGGATCACGTCGAACCGCGCATACGAAATCGCCACTTGCCCGGCCCTTGGAAGGGATCACACGAAGGGCTGAGCAGGATGAAGCTGCGTTGGCTGCTGCTGCTGAGCAGCCTTTTTAGAGCAGGAGCAGAGCTAAGCACTCCTCCTGGGTTTTCTTAATCCAGCCTCAATCCATGCACTTCAAACAGGAGCCTTGTTTTAGGGCTGTGCAGAGTCTCCCGGCAAGCTGCTCTCGTGCCTGGAAGGGGCACCAGAAGCCAAAAAGCCGGTTTTACTCTCTTTTGAAGAGGATGGAAATTGCTCCCCCTGAGCAGGGGAGTACAGAGGGGAGTCGTGCTTCCCAGGACAAGAAAAGGGAGGGTGTTGGTGACTTCCTGAACGTGGATTTTTCTGACAGTTGTCTGATGCTTTGGGCTCAACATGGACAAGCCACTGTCCCTGAAATCCAGCATAGCAACTGGATTATAGCTGTCACATCCATCTCCCTAGGGAGAAAAAAGGGGTTTCCAGCCACAGAGGCCAGTTTTAAACATGCCAGCCTTCTCCAGCACACTTTCCTAAATATGTGTTTTGTAGCAAACGAGGACCTAAGGGCTACTTTAATCTTGGCAGCTGGTCAGCACTGCCATGTTGCAGGTTGGGGTTTCTCATTTATCTGAGTGGGTTGGTTGCTTGTTTTGCCACCTGTGCAAGTGGTTTGGGGAAGTAATGGGCATTAGCTCATCTGTCATCTCAGTGTTTATAGATGCCTGCCCAGTGGGAGCCGTTGCTTCTAGTAAAGCTCTTTCTCTTCATGGTGTCCATCACTCCTGTTTGCATTTCCCTTACTGCCATGTTTACTCCCTGCAGGGACCACGGGGGACTTGAAGTGGACAAATTGCTGTTGCTGGGGCTGGCTTTCACCTAGGGCCTCTTGGGAGGTGGCAGTATTGTGAGCATTGGGGTCCCCAGCATGTGACATGCCCGTGGCGGGACCTGATGTCCTGACATTTCTGTTGGAGTGTGTCTGTGCTGGTGGGTCCATGGGGGTGGAGAGAGATGTGTCAGAAAGGAGCTGCAGATTTCGAGACTTGAGTACATCTTTGTTTTACTGATGGTTTCATGGATGTCTTGGCCAGCACCAAGGCTTCCTCATCTCTGGGAAATACCGGCACTCTTAGAGTGGGAGCTTAGATTGAGTGGTGACTGCTGAGGGCTCTTGGAATGTTGCTCCAAGCTGGATCTGGATTAGTTAAACAGGTAGTTCTGTATGTATTTTCCAAAGATGAGGAGACAAGAAAGGGGATAGGTGTTAGAAGGGGATGAGAGCTGCCCTCCTGGTGCAGGGTGACCACTGTGCTGAGTTTTCAGCTGGATTTCCAGCTTTCTGCCACTTCTGCCTTGGCTGTGGTGCTCCGTCAGTACATGGTACCGCACTGATCTTTCCCCAGTTCTTCCTTTAGCCTCCCCTGTGTGCCCACAATGCACAAAGGCCTGACACCATGTGCCAGGAGACACCATGAAGGTTGGGTTTGCTCCCTGCAATCCTCTGTTCCCACCCTGCATTTCTTGGGAGAACTCTGGCATGCTGTCAGGCCGTGAGGGAGATGTTTCCCATCCCTTCCCACATCCATACATGCCTTCCTCCCTGCAGGGAAACCCACGTTGGCACAGGACAATGTTGGATGATGCTGCACATTCAATATAAGGATGCTCCTCTAAAGCAGGATGGAGGCTGAGAGTAACGCCTTTTAATGTTCCTTCTCATAATTATCCTCTTAATTACTCAATGAAATGCCCAATAAAACAAATCACTATAATTTCTATTTTATTCCCTGCCTTTTGCGGGTTATTTAAGAGCTCAGGATACATTAAGGAGGCGCTTTGTCACGAGGGAATGCTTCCCAATAGATGATACTTGCAAAATGGTTTTATGTCCCTATCCTGTGTGTTTCATCCTCATTTTCCATGCCAGTTTGCTAATTACCAGAGGCACTGGTGGCTGGGAAGCACTGCCTCCCTTGCTGCCCATCTCTGCTGCGATGAAGTCACAGCTCTGAGTTTGTGACATCCCCATGGCAACAGCCCGTGATGTCACTAGCGGGGATTACAACTTTGCAAAGCATCCAGGCACAGGCAGCCGGGCTGGAACTCTTGGGCTCTCACACGTCTTTAAATAGCAAGGAACTAAAACGCAGGGAAGTCTTTAAGAAGGCTTTGGATTTCCCTTTTTTTACCCTGAAGGAGGGGAGGCTGTTGACTGCAGGGCTGTCAACAGCAGTCCCATCCTCTTGTCCTGCAGCAAGCCCAGCTCCCTCCTGCAAAATTGGGGTTTTCTTGGGGGGGCTGAGTCCTTCAGTGACCCTGGTGCAGGATTCTGTGGCCAAGAGTTGATGTGTTGGGCATCTCTCCAGTGTCCCTGAGGGCTGCAGATGTCCCCAACCCCATGCAGCTCCTTTTTGCTCTGTATTTCTTGCTGATAAAGTGAACATAAAGCAAACCTGGGGACCATAGATCCCCACAGCACCCCCCTGCCCATGCTTCACTCCATCTAAGCTGCTGGCTCCACTGGCTTTCTTCCGTGGTTTTTGGCTAATACTCATAGTGTTTGCATAATAAGACATTGTTCATGCACAGGCAGTGAGGAAGATTCATATCTCTAGCAACAGGAAAACCATGAAATAACCACACTTTATTTTGCACCTGGGAAGGAAATTCACCTCCCATGGCCAGTACCACAAACTGTGCAGGGTGTTTAAACACACAGCCCCAAAACTTACACAGAGCCGCCACCTGACTGATATTTATGTACCCTGTTTAATCAGCAGAAGCAAATCAAGCAGATGGAAGAGTCAATCTCTTTATTTTAGTTTTTCCAAGGTAGGGATGAAAATGATATTTGAAAGGCCAGTGTGTCTCAGCTGAGCGGTGGTGGGGAAAAGGCGGTGCCGCGGAACATACTGTCCTATCTCCTGCTTCCTCAGATCATAACTTCTAAGCTGCATTCAATAGGAATAAATGTTCAGTAGTTCCGGTGGTGGCCTTTGGAAATGGAGCTAATGGAACAAGACAAAAAAATAGTTACAACATTTTGACAAGCGCCTGAATGTTTAATGCTATGCGCGGCGGCAGCCCGACTGTGGGGAGGTGGTGGGTGCACCTGCAGGGAGCTGTGCCCCTCGTTAGCACGACAACGAGTCCTCCCACAGACACAGGAAATTAAGCAAATGCTGTCTGAGCCGTGCGGTAGTAAACAGGCCAAGGGCAGCCGTGGCTTTGGCAGCCCCACGCCGTGCAGCAGGTGAAGGGCTCGGTGGCCTCATGCTGGGGATCCCCGGAGGCAGAGGAGGGTGGCCAGTTCTTGGAGAAAACCGGTGGAGGAGAATGCATAACATTACCCTGAGCTGAGACAGGGGAGATGAAGAGGCTGCAGTGATTAAATTGGATCTACTGAAATCCTTCCAAAGCAGGCTTAGGAATTAAGAGCCATCAATGTCACATTGAGGGTCACTCGCTGCAGGACATCTCCGGCCGGTGCCCGGCCTCCCCCCGTGCCTCTGTTTAGCCCCAGCTGAGCCTGAGGAAACTCATCCTTTGTTTCAGAGCCCAGTTGGACATTCCCCTCTGCCACAGAGCAGTGAATCTCAGCGAGGAGGGCCTCTAAGAAGCCAGTTTGTCTGGAGAGGATGGATTAGATTGTGTATGGCCAGATTTGCTTTGAATTCGGGTGTCATCAGTGATTTAACAATGGGGGAAGGTGGTGGGGACAGAAGGCATTGAACGGGCTGGGCTGGCATTGTCTCCATGCAGAGATCTGCTGGCTGGTCCCCTGGCAGCAGCGGTGATGGAGACCAAGCTCAGGAGGTGTCAGCTGGTGTCCCCTGTGCATCAGGGACAGCGTGGTTTGCTCACTGAGACGATTCTTACCATGCTCTTGGGACTCAGCTGAAGCCACCGTGCTGTGCTGCAGGCTGGTCATGCCTGCCTGCCCCTGGGGCTGCATCCAGCTCACCACAGTCTCCTCCAGAGGAGTCACAGCTCAGAGCAGTGCTCCAGCAGCACAGCTGTGCCATGGCAGCCTGCACACACCAGCAGCACCCCAATGTCAGATAATACCACCCCAATGCCAGCACTGGAATATTGGTGGGACCAGCCGGAGCCAGGATGGAGCCCACCCATGAAACTCACAGGCATTCCTTACCTGGGAGTGAGCTTCCAGTGTGGCTCAGATGCTTTGGTCATGCTGACTTGCACTAGACCAGGTCCCCAGTTCATCTGCTGCCACCGGTGCCACGTTTACACACCATCAGTTCTGTGAAGCAGGGCCACCTCTCCCTGCCACATACAGGCACTGAGCAGAGTCCCAGAGGGGCTGTCCTGAGTGACAAACCTCTGTCTGATCTGGGACTCCCACTGAAGGGGTTTTTTATGCCCCTCCTCCGCCTTTCTCCTTATTTTCCACAGCTGGAACGACGGGTCACAGCAGGGAGATTTTCACACATCATTAGAGCCAAGTGTCCAATTCCACACAGCCGTCAACTCCAATCAGAGCGATTTAAAAGGCAGCGCTTCCTTTAATCATCCGGGGACGCTCAGATCTGTTGGTGTGAGCTGAGTGCTCCCATAAGCAGGGGAGAAGCAGAGGGATGGAGCAACGGGGAAATGATGCTGAGATGGGACTCGTGGTGTTCAAAAGCAGCGGCTCCTCACACGTAGATCAGCCCCAGGGCAGAGCTGGAGGGTGAGGTCCTTCCTCCCTGTCTGTCTCTTCTGGTTTTCCTCCATGGTGGTTGAGGTGGCCATGGATCCATGAGTACATGAGCAGGGCCCACGGAAGGGCTGCTGTCTGCAGCTGAGACCTGTGCCAGGGGTGATGTATCACAAGCTTCCTAAGCAGGAGAGAGCCTCAGCAGCAGCATTTCTGTCTCAGGAGGTGGAAGCATCCTGCTGTGTGAGGCCCTGAGCACTGGAGGTGTCCTGGAGACCTGCGGGCACTGCAGCAACCTGCAGCTCCACAAATCCGCACGGAGCAAAGGAGTCACCCGAAATCTCGGAGCTGTGCTTCACCTCTTGCTGTCCCAGCCAGCATCCCTGACTCTGGGCCACTGTGAAAATGTGTGCTGGGCTCTGTGAAATGGTGCAGCTCCATGTCTGTGCCAGCAGCAGGAGACACACAGGCACCAAGTCCCTCCTTTCCAAACAGCACCTGGAGCAGAGCGCTGCGTGCGCAGCCCTGCCAGGGGCACGCTGCATTCTCCCTGTGTGCAGCCACACGACCTTCTCTTGGCCTTCTCGCAGTGCTGCCACAGCCCCCATGCAATGCAGATTGCACGTGGATATGGGAAGGACAAACACATGAGCAACATCACGGAATTACCCCCACACCTGACTGCTGGAAGATGAATGTCCTTCCCAAACGCTCTGGCATGCGCACAGTCACTTTCCACAGTGTCCCTGTCTCAGAGATTTCTGCGCTCATGATTTGTCCAAGGGCAACTTTGCAAAATGTCAACGTTTTAATCAAAATTCCTAGTGACAGGCTTCAAGTTTTAATTAAAGGAACTTGGGGGTGTATGTTTGTTTGTTTGTTTGTTTCCATGAAATTAGGGTGTTTTTTTTTTTTCCTAAGAAAGCAAATGTTTTTCCAAGGAAAAAATGACAGCCCCTGGTTTTTTGCTACTCTGCCTTGTCTTTCTGGCTAACTTGCTTTCTAAAACAGCCTATGAGCCTCTCCAGCAGGAAGATCAGCAACCTGGTGATCCTGTGTCACAGGTTCCTCTGAGAGAGTAGCACTGCCACGACTGCCCACAACACCACTGGCCAGACCCACATGTGCCAAGACACCTACAGCCCTGAAAACACAACCAACTGATGCTGTAGATAAAATCAGCAACTTGCAGGCAGGGTTCTGCCTTAAAATCTCAGAGATCAGCAGCAGAACAGGCAAAGGCTAAGAGAAATTTTGCCATTAGCTTCTGAAAACCCGAGAATTTCTGCTAAAGAAGCAATCAGGTTGGTGTTTGTTCTGCCCTTGCTGCTGCAAATTGATTGGATTGATAGGAATGCAGGCAGTGGTGTAAGAGTCAGAGCAGCCTTCTGGACTTTGATTTGATCTCTGCCTTTCATGGTCTTCCCTTTTGTACTTGCTCATCGCTTTTAAAGGCAACTCTTTGATGAGAGGTGGCAAAATCTCACTTAGGCAGAGCTTTTTTGGCAACGAACATTTGACTCATGGAGCTGCCCTCATCTGTTGGGTAAACATGAAATGATCGTCTTTGACTGGAACTGATCCTCTAGAGCCTGTCCTTCGTCTGGGGAGAGGTATTTTCACCGATTTTCAATGTGGATTATTTTTGTAACTGACTGTAATAGTTTCTTTGGTGGTATTAGGGCTTATTATGTCAGGATTTAGTTTGGCGTGAGGTGATTCGACATGCTGTAGTCCTGTAATTTCCCTTTGCCCACTGAAATCCAGGGGCCCGTCTCCTGCTCCCACCACAGACACAACGGGGGCAGCTCTTTGCAGCTGGACCTGCCTCCCAAGGTCAGCTTTCCCTCAGCTGCTTCACAAACGCTGAAGGAGCAAGTTTAAGAGAACAAATTCCCTGTGAAGGACAGGTAAAAACTCACCTAGGTGAAACATCTATATGGAAAAGCCTCCTAGAAAGAGGAGGAGAGGGCAGCAGGGGAGGGATTGCTTTAGAGGAGCAGTGCAGGCACTGGGAGCTCCCTGGCATTAGCAGAGGGGTTAGCAACAGAAAACACAATTGAGGATTAAACGTGGATTACGCTGCAGCGATCCTGAAACATCGGCAGGGCTGAGGCAACTAACAAAGGACTTCATTTCCTTAGGAGAAGAACTGCTGGGCCCAAAGCAGTCGTAGATAAAACTCTTCAGGAGCTGCTCGTGATGAAGTGGTGAGGCGCTGAGCCAAGGCAGCATGTTTTGGTATCTGGTACCTCCTGGAGAACACGGCAGTGCAAACTGGTGGATCTGCTCCTCAAAACCCCATGCAATATGGGATTTTGGACATCCCTTCACCATCAAACACTGCCCAGGCTCCACCAAATATCAGAAGAAAAGGTTCTCATAAACCCCTTCAGTGCTGTTCAGTAGAAATGAGTAGGTAAGACTGGCTGCTGTTCTCCCTCTGTCAGCATCATTGAAACCCTTCAGGACCTTGGGTTTATGGTGCACCTCTCTTGCTAGGATTGGGAGAGGATTGGCCTCAGTATTTTTGGGCTCCCCTCTGACAAAACAAAGGCTGTGTGTAGGAACTCCTCTGGGCTGTGCAGTCAGCCAGGCTTGAGGCTTCCTTGGTTTGGCGATCCCAGCTGAGCCATCAGCTTGGTGGAACCCTGAGATGTGGAGATGGATGATTGGGATGGATGGACTAGGTCATGTTGAGGTGGCAGAGGACAGGAAATTGGGACTTCACTTGCCTGCAAACCCTGCCGTGCTCAGCAAATGACACTGGGCAACACTGACCTCCTCAAGCTGGAGTTTGGATCATGCTCTGCTTGGGCAAAAGGAGGCACTTTCAGCCTGCTGAGCAGACCCCTCAGGCTCCCTCCACAGCCCAGCAGGGCTGTGTGCAGGAAGGGGATGCACCCTCTGCTCCAGAACACAATGAACAAGGCAGTGCTTACACCTTGTCTCCAGCAGCAGGGCATTTGTAGGTCCCCTGGCATGACCTCGGGGCTGGGAGGAGCAGAGGGCTGTCTGTCTGTCCATCCTCTCCCACCACACGAGCAGGACTTAGCCACAGCTCCTTTTGGCAGCCCGATTCCCTGCTCCAGCAAGTGCTGGGCTAATGGGGAGGCGGCCGCAAGAGGAACACTCTGTTCAGCAGCTGCACATTCCATTAATTTAATGAGGATTTTTTTTTTTTTTTTTTTTTTTTACGAGGCAGATGGCAAAATAGCTATTTTCTGTTGTCTAATAAATACCATCAGCAAGGCAGAAAATGTGCAATCTCGCCAAGTCCTCTTCGATTCCTCGCCCTCCTGTCCCGATGCGTTTCCCCGTTCTCTGCTGGCAGCTGCTGGGGCTGGGAGGTGGGATGGGAGGGAGAGGTGGGACACCAAAGGCAAGTCCAAAATTGCTGGTGGGACCTGCACATTGAGACAGCAGCTTCCCCTGATTGGGCAGAGCCTCGGTGTCCTGCTGGGAGAGCTGTGCTCTGGCAGCCTCCGCCGATCCAATTCTCACTTCATCTGATTGCAGTAATAACAACTCACACAAATTTCCTGCCTCAACCTGAAATCTTCCAGCTCTGCAATGCAAATAATATAATGTGTGATGAGGAGCCCAGTGACGGGGATAATAATAATAATAGTGATGAAGCCTTTATTCAATGAATGAGTGAATCAAGCAAGCAAAAATAAATGGTATTCAGGGCTTGGAAATCAATAGGAAGAGAAATCAGGAGGAAATGCAGGGGGCCCTGCCTCTCTGGAGGAGCACTGTCCTTAGGAATGGCGTGAAGGAGAGAGGAGCAAAGCGCTCTGAGCTGGGCACTCCTCGTCTGCCCGTGTTGCTCCTGGGCTCGCTCCTCTCCTGTGGTTATATTGCCTCTGCTGAGCTCACTGCTGTGCCTGGTCCCAGCCTCCCTCCATCTCCTTGGCCCCCTTGATTTACAGCTCTCCTGGGCTCTCTGAATGTGTCTAGGCAGCTGGCAGGCTACAGACCTGACCTGGGGTTGGGTAATAACTTGTCTTTTGTCCCATGCCCAGGAGGCTGGCCATAAAAAAGCTCCAGACATCAATTTTCCTCTCCACCGGGGTGGAATTGCAAAATGATGAGTTGGTCTTTGCCCTCATTTATCTCTTTTTTCCTTCCTCCTCCTCTTTTTATCTATCTCTGTTCTTCCAACACTACTGCTCATTGCTCTCTTCTTCATCCCCTTTCCACTATCTCCTCCATCATTTGCCAGCCTCCCTCCCCTCTGCACATCTCTGCTTCTCCTCACTCCCCCTTTTGCCCTCTTCTGCCTCATTTTTTCTGTGTGTTTCCTTCGCATCTCAAAACTTTTATGATTTTTCTTGCTGTGCATAGCAGCTTGATATCTATACTTGTAATAGCCTGCTAATACAGTAATTCCACAAGAGACCCTTTAAAAACCCAAAGCCTTGGCAGGTAGTAAAACTCACCTTTTAACTTGGCTTCCTCTTTATCAGGGATTCATTTCAGACAGGATTTCTGTGTGCACAGCTCTGCCACTCTCTCTTAGTTAAAAAAAAAGGCTTAATTCCTGCAACAGGTGAATATTTTTCACAGCTCTGGTGAGCAGGATCTATTCTCCACTTCCTGCAGGTACATGGGGGATTTAATCATCCAACATGGTGCTTCTGTTTGTCCAGTGGGTGTTTAAACTGCGCCTTACCTGTAGCTGTGCAGAGACCTCCTGGGGGATGCACCAGTGGGGCATTCCCACGAAACCTTGGCAGTATCCAAGGGATTTTTCCACCTTCTGGAGAGATGCCATGTAGCAAATTCCCAGCTGACATCCCACTCTCTCAGGTGACACTGGCATGGGTTGAGGTTACTGAATGCTCTGTCCCAGCACCAGCAGTGCCACTCCCTGCCCTGAACACACCTGCTGAAGGCTCCTGCAGGTTTCTCCAAGCAGGTGAGGGGCTGGCACAGCTCCAGCCTGGCAATGCCCCTTCTCTGACCTCTGAGAACAGAATCTTCCATAAACCTAAAGAAAGAAGACAAGCTTCCCCTATCCTTTCCTCTCTAGCCTCTTTTGATGGTGTCTGCAGCTTTGTATTGTATTTAAATTTATGCAAATGTGTTGGTGGATAAAATATGCAGAAGACAAACCTGGGAAATTTCATCTGACTTGCAAATATGCTGGGAAGAGGCACTTGGTGAATTGAAACCAGATTTTTACTCCTTTTGCCCCAACACCTCCAGCAGGACCTGCCCTGGAGCAGGAGGGAAATAGCTGTGTCCTAACATCATCTCCACTGCTACATGGGCTTGGGGGTAATGAAGACACCAGGGTATTCTCCTGTATTGTAAATGTTGTAGCAGGACTGGCCTCTCCAGAGCCCCCCAGTGTCATCCAGTTTCCCTGGTCCCTAAGTGTGGGTGGAAAGGGCAGCATTTGGTTTCTCTGCAGTAGTGGCTGAGGTGGTGATGTCTTGGTGGGAACATTGAGAGTGATGGGAACAGGCAGGGAGCAGCTCTTGGAGCTGGCAGCAGGCAGGGAGAGCTGCCTGCCAGTTCCTGCTCTGGGACTGCCAGCCCTCTCCCAGGACGGAGAGCCCAAATTTCATCATCTCCAGTGGGTTCCCGAGCAGTGGGGCAGGAGATGGCACTGAGCAGGGAGATGTGACTTGCAAATCTTCCTGTCAAGATGTTTTCTGGACAGCACAAATCTGGAATAATTCCCCTGACCAGGCTGCCAGCTTTATACACAGGAGATGAGGTAGGAGATAATACAGCATGTCTTGTGCCAGATATTCAAGAATTTCTAAGTACACTGCAAACAGGGAGCTACAGGGCAGCATTGCTCTTTCCATTTCACATGCAGGAAGGCCCTTGAAAATGGTGAAATTTCCTGCCAAGTCACCCCAGGGACCATAATCTCTGTTTTATATTTACAAAACTTTGGAACAATGGTTCTCTGTGCTTCCCTGACAAGACAGGAGAAAGTATTCATCTTTTCTAAGATAAAAGAGCCTGATCTAAGAGAGGTTCTGCTCTGGACTAGTCAAACATGGTATTTTTCAATAGCAAAAGCTGTCTAGCTCCAAGCAAAATGGGATTTTCAGCAAGCAAGGTGACCAGAGTTTGGGGAGAGGGCCTGCAGGTAGAAAGACAGATACCAACAAACTGTGGTGAGTCATATTTCCTTGATAACAGAGTTGTCAGATGCCCCTCATGCATTGCTGAGCAGAGCTGTGGTTGCCATCAGGTCCTCCTTCCTCATCTTACTGACCCTCACCAAAACAGGAGCCCTGTTTGAGGCACAGACACCTGGGTGGACTGACCCAAGGAAGTCTGTGGCTTACTTGATATGGTTTGATGTGAACTGCTGGTTCCCTTCAGCAGCACTGTCAGATTTCAGGGCATCCAAAGACTCCTCATCCTAGCAGCCAGCAGGGTCCAGGTTGGAAAGGCAGCATTAAATAACTGCAGCTGCTTGGACAGAGCTTACAGAGGTGATAGAGGCAAACTCCTGCCAAGAGCAGCAGGCACCTCACAGGGGGGCAGAGGGCACACAGGCAGATTGGGAGGCTCAGACTGGGCACTTGGAAGGAGATGTGCACAAAGAATGGGGCACAGCTCCTCTACAGATGGCCAGAAAAGGCCCTGAGATCTCCATCCTTGGAGGTCTCCAGGATTCAACCACACCGAGCCATGGCTGGTCCAGCATTGAGGGTAATCTTGGGGATAACTCAGGATTCCTGCATCCAAAGGACAGCAGACTGTCACCTGCCCTTCTCCTCAGGGACAGGCCTGGAAGAGCCTTGCCACCCCAAACTGTTGTGTTCCTGCGTGCTGAGAGAAGAGCCAGGCTTGAAATGTCACCTCATTAGAGCTGATAGGTGAGATTTGTTACAGAAAAGGAGAGCTATCAGTCTTCTGGCTCCCGAGGGGATGAGCTCTTCAGCCAGAATGGCTGGGGGACTGTAATGGAGTTAAATGAGTTAACTGAGTTAACTCCACCAGGAAGCTCAGATGTTGGCATTTAGCTGAAGAGGAGAAAACATCTAGATTTCTTTGTGGAGAGAAATCCCTCAAACCCCAAGGAAACAGCATTTTCTCAACGCAGAAGGAGGGAGCTCCTGCCCCGTTGGATTCCTGCCTGGAGGCTGCATGTTTGGGGCAGTGAGTGTGGTCAGTCGAGGTCACTGCAGGTGCACAGCCCTTTCCTTTTGTGCAGGGTGCTCCAGTTGTCCAGGGTTACTCTGGGTCTGCCCAGGAGAGCTGATGAGTTCCCATGGAGCCAGGACTGGCATGCAGCCATCAGTCGTCCCCTTCTCTTGCCCGGGTGTGAAACCCTTCTCCTGTCAGCCTCTGTCATCTGGGCTGCAGTGGGAAGCTGATGGAGAGAAATCCTTTCCTGGGGGCAGATTCAGGTGCAGGGGAGGTTTCAGCAAACGGCTCTGAACTTCTGTGTTAAACAGCATCCCGCAGAGGTTTTTCTGCAGATGCTGCTGCAGAGGTGCCCACCTGAGCCCCGCCCCAGCCCTGGCCTGGCAGCTGCTCTGCCCTGACTGTTCCCTCTCCAGGGGCTTCGCTTCATTAACTTCCTGATAAGTTGAGAGTTCAGTGCTGAGTCTTAAGAAATTGGCAATAACACCAAGCCTTCATACAAGGGTAAAAATAGCCCCAATAATTTAGGCAATTAGTTAATTAGCCTCATTTACTTGAAAGCACAGAGTGGCGTGGGAAGATTTTTCTCTGCTGGGTTTGTTATGCTTTTCTCATTCACTTTGTTTGCTTTTCCCTTGCCATTTTCTCTGCTCCCTGACATGGATACAGGGACCCACAGCATTCCAAAGCAGTGGGATGCCAGCAGGAGAGTGAATGCCAGCCAGGACAAGGATGCAGGGCAGTGCTGCAGGGAAGTAGGACTGGATTTGGAACCCAGGTTTAATGTGTCCTATGGGGAAGTGATATCTTTGTGATAGGGTCTAGTGATCATGGTGGTCTTTTCCAGCCTTAATGATGCTGTGATTTCTTTCCATGCTGTTCCTTCCTCATCCCACTTTTGGCCTTTCATTGCAGGTAGAGGTTGTGGCACATTCAGGGTGTGGGGCAATACCCCACTGTTCACAGCATCGCTTGTTTGCTCCCAGCCAGAGAACTCCTGTCCAGTCCTTAGGCTAGAACTGACTGGCAAGTGCAAGGAGGCAAGATAAGACATTTATCTGCATTGATCAGGTGTTTACTGGGGGGAACTGGAGTGCTGGAGTAGCACAAAGGCTCAAGGCTGTGTTGGCAGAGCAGCCTCCACTGTTGGCCTGCACCCAGCATCCCCAGGGCTGCTGCATCCCTTGGTCCTCACTGCTCCCACCCAGCCCCTCTGGAGCACGTGTGGCCTCCAGTCCCAGCAGCTCAAAGCCTTCAGTGCCCCCTGCATGGCTGCACAAGCTCACCTGGTTTTGGAGAGCTGCTGGTCAGGTCCCCTCTTGTCCTCCTCTGACTCACACGAGTCCCATTCATTACTGACCTGGGGACCTGAATGAATCCTGTCTTCCTGAATTATTTCTGAAGACATTAGATCTTCTCAAATTGTTCATCTTCCCCAGAAATGACAGCTTGCAGGCACCTGGGAATAAATGGTGCCTTGGAACAATTTCATTGTTTCTATTCCAGGCAACAGGAATTCCTCAGATCTCAACATCAGTCCCCAAACCCCGGTGTGTTAGCATAACCTCCAGACAGCTACGAGTTTCTTGACCCAGAAAAAGGATAGGATTTATTATGAACCCTGGGAGACCAGTGTCCTTGCAGCTTGTGTACCCTAATGGTGTGCAGCATATTGTGTGCTCCTCTGGCTGCAGTTTTCTTGTCGAAGCAGCTCTCTGTCAGCAAATGCCACTTCCACAAAACAGGCTTATGTGTGTGAAATCAAATCAATGTTGATTAATTCTCAGTTTGGAAAAGAGGGGGGAAAAAAACCCCCGTTAAAAATGTCAAGATGCCTTCTCATTTCATTCTTGCGAGAAGAGCTTCAATTCTTTATCTCTTAATGACCTTTTGTTTAAAGCCTTTGTGCTTTGTAAGAAGTATTCCAAAAAGGACGAAGCAAAATGAAGTGTTAAATATCTTTTGAAGGAAAAATGTGTCCATTTCCACGAGCTCCTTTTTGTAAATATTATTTCAAGGGAGGCAGGAATCACACTTCTTTTCTCGCTGGTTTTTCGCCATTTTGTCCTAAACCAAGTGTACTTCCCAAGGCTCCCTGCTCTGCCCTGGCTGACACTGGCACAGTGAACAAATATTTTATCAGGCTCACTAGTGATAGGACGAGGGGTGATGGTTTTAAACTAAAAGAGGGTCAATTTGGATGAGACAAAGGGAAGGTTTTTAGAATGAGGGTGGTGAAACACTGGCACGGGGTGCCCAGAGCAGCTGTGGCTGCCCCATTGTTGGAAGTGTCCAAGGTCAGGTTGGATGGGGCATTGAGCACCCTGGGACAGTGGAAGGTGTCCCTGCCCATGACTGGGGCTTTGGACTAGGTGACCTTTAAAGGTCCCTTTCAACCCAAATTCTTCTATGATTTTATAATTCTGTGATTTTTTTGCACAGGCAGTTGTGGCAAAGCTTTTGTATCGAGCTGGTCCACATTGTTTCACCCACACTAAGGGGTTTTTGTTTAGGCTTTTTTTTTTTTTTTAATCCTGGGAAGAAGTTTTTTTGACCTACATAAAAAAGTTTGCTTAAAGCTCTTGCATCCTTCAAAATCGCTCATGAAGCTTAAAAAAATTTTTTTTCAAGTTATTTGAAACTCATGTAAAAAATTTCGTTCTGGTTTTGTTAGTTTTCCTTTCCTCATCTCTTTTTTTTTTTTTTTAAACTCCAAGTAAAAAGCAGAGTAGTGGGGGAGAAAGGAGTCATTAAAGAAAACTGAACATTTCTACTTGAAAGAACAAGAGTTGAACTGGAAAATGTTCTTTCAACTTAAAGAAAAAAAATCAGGAAAAAGTTGGGTTTTTTTTTTTTTTCTGAAGGGTAAATATAAACGTTTCCAGTGAAAATGTTCTGCGGGGAGAATGGTTATTTTGGAGCATGTCTTTTCCCCAGCCCCTTGGGATGCCCTTAGTTGTACACTTAAAAATCTGAGCTGCACAGATCAGAGCCAGCGAATGCCTGGGCTCCTCCTTGGGACTGGGACTTTCCTGCTGTTGCTTGGGGGGGACAAACTGGGTGGGGGGTCACAGTGAGCAGGGCTTTGCTCCCAGACTAAGGGGCATTTTTAACCTCTGGAGCTGGGATTTCACCCTTGAACAGGGCACGAGCACTCGCTCTTATGGTTGCTGACCCCTCCACTCTTTACTGATGCTGTGAGGGGCAGTTTCAAAGTCACGGAGCCTTTTATTCCATCTGCATCTCTTCCTGCTGCACAGAGCTGTGCTCTCCGCGTGTGCATCACTTTCCTCTTTCCTGGCACCACATCCCTCTCAGCCTCCTGACACATATGTCTCTTGCTGGAATTTTTTTTCTCCCAGCCTCCAGCACTCAAGCAGCCGAGCAGCATTCGTGTGTCTCCAACAAGTAGCCACTGAGCCTGAGAAATGCATTAGCTGCCTGACCTGGTTCCATCCAGGTGTGAAAAGATGCAGTGGCTCTGGCTCTGCTCCACCTTTTCTGACCATGTGAGGAGAGGCAGAAGGTTTCTCCTCTCTCCACCAGTTTGCATCATTCAAGTCTATTTAAAAAAAAAGAAAACCCAGAACAACAGGATAGGAGTGGTGAGCGGATAGACAGAGCCAATCATGGGGAAAGCTGGGCAGATTAAAAGGCATTTAGTGTGTTTTCTGTACTAGAAATGAAAGAAGACCCTTCAATTAGCTGTCTGCTCGAGGAGCTGAGCAGAAAGGGTTGAAAGCTGAGATGCTTTTGCAGGAGCAAGGGGAAATTGCCAGCCAGGAGATGGTCTGTGGGCTCTGAGTCAGGCATCATCGTCAGAGGGGTGTTCAGCAAGGTGGGGAGCCTCCCTCTGTCCAGCTTTTGTGCCTTCCCCTGCTTTCTTCCACAGCTCTCCTTCTTGGCAGTGTTTCTGCAATCCTCAGTTCATGCTCAGAGCGTTGGGAGCTTCACCTCTTCGAGTGCTGGTGCTCATGTCCAGAGCTTGTCCATGTGCCCAGGAGGGTGACCTGGGTGCTGAGCAGCAGGATCACAGCTCATGGTCCTCATCCTCCTCACCCCAGGGCCTCCTGCCCCATGCTCCACATATCAGCACATCCAGCCCCTGCCCGGCCAGTGCTTTGGGTCACTTGTCACCATTTTGTAAGGCAAACAGGTCACCTGGGAAGGGAAGCAGCAGCTGTTCTGCTCCCTGGGATTTCAGGCATCTGCTCCTTGCACACACACACACACAGACACACACACAGGCTGCCTTTACCTAACAAACAATTATTTAACAAAGTATGCAAATAGTATAATTACTGTTATTTGTTTAGCTGTTATAAGTGTTTGAAATGTAAATGTCAACTTTGGGATTTTTTTTGCAGGCTACGTGTGTGTTGTTGGCTTTCTCTCTCTCTCTTGTGTGTGCTCTCCCTGGATTGCAATTTGATGAATTTCTCCTCGTCCTAGAAAAAAAAAAAAAAAAAAAGCTAATGTGATTTCTGTGCGATTACAGCCGAAGATGCCGAAGTGGGGATTACTCACAGTAACTCCTCTTACTTAGCAGATCTGAGTGGGAGGCAGGATTCATTACACCGAGCAGAGAAACAAAGAGGAAATGTCTTTCAGCCGACTGCTGGTGTCTGCCGAGGCAGCATCCTCACCAGTGACAGGGCTTCCCTCCCTGGAAGGCAGAAGGTCAGGCAGGGCGGTGACAGAGATGTCAGGACTTTGGCAGCAGGCTCACAGGAGCCTGTTCTGGCCTGCCACAGCTCCTCTGTGCACAGGAGGAGCAGCAAGTCTGAACTCTGGATTTCTAGGCAACGTTTTTCCTTCTGGAGGAGACTGGAGAAAGTGAAAGAACATTTCAGCCACCAGCATTGCTCAAAGTAGAGCCCTGGTACTCAGTACAGGGACATTTTCCAAGGTGTGCCCCGCCATCAGCCATCCTGGCTGGCATTCAGTCCAGGAGGAACTCTGGGGAGGTGGTCAGCAGTAGCTCACATCAGTAGTTCAGGCAGTCAATCCAAGGCTTGTTCCCACTGCCTCAGAGTCAGTCTGTACTGTTGCTCTGCAGTCCAGTCTCAGCAGCTGGTCCATGCTGGGAAAGCTGAGCAGTGCTCCTGGGGCTCAGCACCCCCCTGATATTCCACAGCATCCCATACCTGCTGGGCAGAGCCCAGCCATGCTTTGGCTTTAGGGCTTTCTCAGATGCACAGAGCCAAGATGAATCCAGTTGGATTCATCAGCTGGCAGCAAGCCTGGCACCAGCTTTTCCTTCATTTGGCTCAAAAGCTGGCCCAGGAGATGGAGTGAAAGTGGAAAGGCTGCAGCGCTGCCATATCCCACCCTCCATCCTCTCTGTGACTCCTGTTCATGCAGAGTGCTGGGATGAGGAGCTCCTGGTTGTTATGGGAATCCCAGGGCTGTGAGAGGGTCAAGAGGTTTTCACCTCCAGGACGAAGCAGAGGGACTGGAAAGAACGAGGCAGTAAACACAACTAATGGCTCAGCTCCTGGAGGAGCAGAGAGAGCTTTATGGCCAGCCCAGCACCAAGGGGTGAGCCCCAGGACGTGGTGCACAGCCAGGGCACTCCCTGCTTGTGGCAGAAGATCAGGATTTCTCCATGTGTAGATGCTGCCACTGAACCAGCTGTGCCCGTGCCTAGCAGAGATCCACATCTGCTGGGATCAGTGGCTGAGGGTGTGTTGGGACCTCAGCCTGCACAGCGTGCTGGTGGAGCACAAGCTGGGCTCTGTGGCATGGCAAGAAGATGCTGAACCAGGCTTTGCTGCTGCCTCAGGTTTCCCCCTGCTCTCTGGCAGGGCTTGAGTTGCTGGCACAGGAGCACTTTGGCGTGCTGGCAAAGTGCTGGGAGTTGCTGCATGGCTCTGACACGTCCATCTCCTAACTGGGGCTGGCCCTGCTCTCTGGACCAGCTTGTTAGTGCTCTGCAGCCTGTGCAGATACCTTCAGCCATCAGCAAGGCTGCTGGTCCCTGGGCACCCCCACCAGACAGTCGGGCCGTGGGGTGGAACCAGCAAAGCCACTTGGTTTTTAGTTGCAAAAACAGGAATCCAGTGACCTTTGGCAGATTTCATAGCCCAGCAGGCTCGTGTAATTGAAGCTGGTGATGATTTGTCATGGCTCTAAGATTTCCCTATCTATTTCATTCCTCGCTCCCTCAGTCTCTCTTGTTCCCTCTTTCTCTTTGCTTCTTTGTGATCTCATTATCTCCATGCCTTTCTCTTTTTCTCCCTTCAGCCGTAGCATTTCCCAGCATGGAGAGCTACCTCAGGATCTGTTCGTCTTCAAGGGATTTAGCTTTTGCCTGTCACAGTATTTTCTCCACTTCACATCCATTATCCAAGAAAGCCTCTTTCTATCCATGACCAGGAGACCTGCACCTGCCAAAAAAATCCAGCCCATTCCATCATAAATAATGCATTGCTGTGGTCAGTACCCCCAAGCAGCCATGAGCTCCAAATCCCAACTTTCCTCCCCCTGTCAGGTGAAGGTTGAAGTGACATTATCACTTTTATTGAAATTCCCTGGTAGAAGGCAGGTTCAATGCTATTAACATATTTCAATTCAAGCCATTCTTATTTTAATTAGCCTTAAGTAATTAGTTCTAATTCATTGCCATTTTTTGCTCTGCATATTTTGGGTTATTTACTTCCCTTGCTAAGTAACAATTTGATGTAATTATGTGCTACTCATTCTTTCTATTTACATATGCTCACTCACTCAGATTTCCTCGTTGAAATTTCAACAGATCCTTTGAATTCCCTCTTGAATTGTTTTCTGAGTTGTCAGCGGTGTGGAAATTGTGGGGTGGGGAGAGAATTGATCCTCTGCTTTGGACATCCCTGGTGCCAAAGGCAGTGATGGTGTGTGAGCACCTGGGCTGGCAACGGGCTGCTCTTGGAAGGAAAGGTCCAGGCTTTGTTCCCGGGAATCTGGATTCCCATATGAAAGGAGTTTGGGGACTGTATCCAACTCTCTCTGTCTTTCTCTTGGGTTGCTTTTGCCCAGGTGCCAAAGGGACCAGTCAGTGTTGCCTCTTCCTTTCATTTTCTTTGTGCAGCCAGAAATGCTTTGGCTTTCCAGAATGGAAATACCCTGGCTTTCCAGAATGGAAGTGCACTGGCTTTCCAGAAGTGCAGTGCCTCCATTGCTCAAAAATCCTGCACCCTTTCAAGTCCTGTATTTTTTTTAGAGATTTTGAGTACTTTGAGCAATTTGACACATTTACATATGTCATTTTCTTATCTGGAATATACTTTTATCTCAGCAACCATTTTTCTAATTCCTCTGAAGGACCTTATTGTTGTCTTCTTCTTTCGTCAAGGGTTGCCCTTTTCTTAGCACCTTCTCCATAGCTGAGATTCTCAGAGGGTTGTGGTTCATCCAGCTGAGGCTGTTTGCTCTTCAACTGCTCTGCACCCATCCTTTTCATTGCCTCAAAACTTGATTCTGAGCAGTCTTAACAACTGCCTTCCTGCAGATCCTGCAGAAACGTGGATTTCATGCTCACATGGAGGGTGTTTATACCTGCATGTATATGCCTCACAACTTTTAAGTGCATTATCCAACTCCAGCTGAATTTGATAGAGGGTAGCAGTCTCAAAAATAGCAAGTTCCCTCAAGGTTTGAGCAGACAGGCAGAGGTAGAAGAGAGATGCCCTACTTCTACTGAGGAAAAAGCTGCCATGTTGTGCTGAGCCTTTATTTGATGCCGGTGAATCCATTTGGGAGAGAGCACAAATCTCAGCACCCCACCCACAGGAAGGACTTCAATCAGCACATGCCTCTTCTCGGTGCCCAAGTCAATCAAGCTCAAAGAAAGCAGGATTTCATAGTTCTGATGCTCATGGAACTACTTGGGATTTTTTTTTTTTTTCAAGTAGCTTTTTCACTTAAAATCTTATCAGCCCTTTGAATCCATGTTCCATTAGCAAATCCTACTTGCTTCATGAATATGCACGTTCACAATGTGTAGCATTGGCTTAACTGCTCCCATTGAAGTTGGTAATAAAACTCCTGCTGACTTCAAAGAGAATCGAGTCAGGCCGATGCTGAGTGCTTTGGAAAATCCCACCCCTTGTTGTTATTTTATTCTTAACACATCTACTCAGGAGCTGTGGGATGAGACTAAATACTCCGGAATGAGTAAAGGGGGGGGGGAAAAACCCAACAGCAACAAAAACAAAAAAAAGAAAAGATCAAAGAGCCAAAAATGAAAATCCACATTCTGAGGTAAATATTTAAGGACCTGTC
This sequence comes from Sylvia atricapilla, assembly GCF_009819655.1. Taxonomy (NCBI): domain Eukaryota; kingdom Metazoa; phylum Chordata; class Aves; order Passeriformes; family Sylviidae; genus Sylvia; species Sylvia atricapilla. The sequence continues at coordinate 3,203,311 of NC_089154.1, forward strand.
TTTCAAGACTGGAAGTGAGAGCAGTTCTGCTTTTGTTTGGTGAAGGGTCACAAACTGTAGCCTTGAGGCAGGAGAGGCTCTTCACGCCTCGCACTGAGACAGAGACAGTGGGTGCAAGTTCAGATCTCAGTGACACAAAGCGTGGCACAAGTGTGGTCTTGTGACACAAACCTCCAGACTGTGTCAAGGCTACACATGACCATGAGTTGGAGTAGAACTGATTCCTTAAATTCTGTCCTTACACTTCAGTTTTCCACGTCTGGGAGGGTCCAGAGAGGTTCTGGTCGCCTCTGCTGGCACCAGGACAAGGCAAAACCCCAAAACATCCCATGGGTTACCAACATCTGCAAGTGAGCAGATCCATCTTAAATGATCTGTTCCTCTGCTCCTCTCTTGCTGTGAACTGTGCAGGGAAAAGGTGAGGCAGAGCTTTACAACTCTTCACTTTGGTGGTTTTTTTCCAGATGAACGAAGTTCTGAGGTCTTTGTGTTCCCAGTACTTGATGCCCCAAACTGCCCCAAAGTAGGGGAAGGTTCGGTTCCCTACTCTACCACCCAATTTAGTGGAGCATTACACATCCAGCTGACTTCAAGGGGACATTAACATACTTCAAATTGCCATACACAAGTGATTTCCACTGGGCAGAACTCCCTTGGCATCAACACATTCTTACCTGTTTTGCTGAATCAGGGCACGTTCTTCTTGTGGGGACTTTGTGTTTTAGTGTGGGCTATTTTGGTCTTTTCTTCTCCTAAGATTATTTCCACTGGAAAAAAACACAGTATTTTTCATTCCAGCAGTATTTTTGGTAACAGTTACTATTTCCTGACAATATGTCTGTATTTTAGGACAGAACCAAATTACATGTTGGAAGTGCCTTTCCCCACTGCAGTTTCTCCAACACTACTCACAAGCCAGTTACATCAGGAGCATAATCTGGAAGAGGCACAATAGAGGCTATATTAAGTTTTATACAGACTTGCCATCAAATTACATGCAATAGCTACTTGATCATGTTCTATCATTCCATTTTTGCCTGGCCATTTGGAAAGCAATTGTTTTTATCTTGATGGCTTATTTTTTAATTCAGACTTTGCAAGGATTTTACCAAGAGTTTTTGTCAAATGGCTGCAGAATTCTCCTGCTCACGTGGTGTAGTACAATATGACTGTTAGTGCACAATTGCATGATAAGGGGTATTGGCAAAAAGAACCCTCTCATTGTAGTTCATTTTCATAATTTTTCTGATTTTTTTGTCTTTTACTATCTGTTGCTTGACGTCAATAAAAATTTTGACAGCTGTTAGAACTCAGTGCTGTAAAACAGGCTAGGAGCTGTGACAATTTTTTTTTTAATTTTTTTTTTTGCTCTCCTGCTTGCCACCGTGCTCCAGAAGACTGTGAATTTACCATCAAACTTCTGCAGAGTTAGAACCACTCTTTAAAGCTTGGTAATAGTAGGTAAAATCATACTCCCTGGCTGCACTGTATAATCATTATTATCTCACAAATCCTGAGTGCTTTGTGTAATCTTCAAGGCTGTGTCTCTAGTACTGTGCTTTAGGAGAAAATAGATGGATCATAATTATGAAAAATTGCATTTTGTTGCATCTTTTGCCAATTCCCTGAGAATAAAAGGGTTAATTTTTCAATGCCTTGTACAAACTTTTGTATCAGTACAATTAACTCTGGTGGGCCAGGACAGGGCTGCAGATTTATACTGCACATTTTTCTTGTTGGTTGATTCCTTTAGCTTGGACGTGGAAAGACCTAGAGAGTTTGAAAGAGTCCCCAGTTTGGATTAGATACAAATTATTCCTAATTTATTTCCCAAATATCTGTTGTTCTTCTGGTTAGTAGTTCAACTTGAAGCTTAATATTAGTTTTCTCTAAAGAGTTTTGAGGATGATTTTTGACTCAGCAAGTTTTAGTATTAAAAAAGGCCTGTATAGCTGTGGTTGCAATTATTTTTGAAGTGCCAAAGAAATCTTGGAAAACTGCAGAAGTTGCCCTAAGAATGAGGGGAAATGATGAAGGAGGAAGTTCATACAAATGCTGCCTGGTTGGAACCTGTGTGCACTTTGTTCTACATTGCAGTCTCATTCTGAAGCTTATGTAAAAAAGCGCCGTATGGGATGAAACTTTCAGGTGTATTAAACCCATCCCATAGTGTTTATTTTTGTACATGGACAGGAGATTACAGCTTTTCCATTGAACTTCCAAAGTCATCATCAAAAGGGATCGTTACTTTGTGAGCACTTTGTAGTCTGGTGTCTGTCCTACACTAGTTAATTCATGTAAATCTAAAGAAGTGGTTGCATGCAGGATGGCATCAGAAATATGGAAATAGAGCATCTGGGTAGAAAGGGTAGGTTTTTGCAATGTTTCCACTGAAATTATTTTTTCCTGCCAAGTGAACAGATGCAGTGAAAACAGACAGTCTTATCGGCAGCCTTTCTTTTGGGGAGAATAAATGAGTGAGTGATCTATCAAAATATTTTTTTTCCATTTGATTAAACAGACTCTATTTATAGCATTTCTAAATATAAACCAAACTGAGGTGAAAAAGAGGAAGGTTCACAAAGAATGGCCACTCTTACAAAGTCAGGTGCTGTTCCTGTACCCAAAAGTATTTTTAAATTCCTGTTTCTTTCAGCTAAGCTGAGTGAATGCAGTTCACTGCGCTCCAAGGGTGTTTAGCAGACTCACAGTCCTGATGCTCATATTTTGGTCTGATGCTGTGGGCTGCAGATATATTTGCTTATAGATTTCCTTTTGTTTCACATTAGAATAACAACAATATACCTAAGGGTTTCAAGAGTCTGCCTTTTTCTTATGTTACAGTACAGGTTCTGGAATAAATAGATGAAAATTAAACGATGAGATAATAGAAAAATTTGTACCTTGCAGGAAAAATACAAGATTTTGACACTTGGTTGCATTCTGAATAAAATGTTAAGTTATTATGAAAATCTACTTCAGGTTAATGTCATTTAGATATGAATGTTTAAAGATTTTGTTATGCGATAAAAATAGAAATGAAAAATTCTCCTGAAGTCCTGCAAATGAAATGTTGGATTTATCAAAACATTCCTAATTCTTTTAAAATGTGATTTTTCCAGAACTAATTCATGTCAGGAGAAATTTCAGCTTTGTTGAAATGCAGCTTTCTGCTGGGAAATTGAATGAACACCTGGCTGGGGCTGCCTGGCTGTAGAGCCTGCTGGTCCCATTTAATTCCTTTGGCAGAAATTACACGGTTATTAACCCTTTGACCATTGGTATGATACTGTAATGTTGGGCTTTTTTGGTTTTGCCTTTTCCCAAACTGAGCTACATCTTCTTATTAAAATAATTTTGCATTTGTTCTGAAAAATTTCCATATTTTTGTACTTTATATAAACTCCCTTGTAATAAGGCAAGGCAAACCCTTTTATCTTGCTGCCCCTTTCATGGAAGTCTCCTTTGGCCACTTTTATTTGTGTTTTTGCCTTCTCCCTTGATTATGTGTTGAGATTTCGTTAGACTCTTTAGCATTCTGTCCTGCTTTTGGGTTACAGTGTTCAATCTTTGGAGCTGGTTGTCTCTGTGTTTCTTTATCAAGGGAGGCAGCTTTTTCATAAATGCATTATTTTTTTTTTTTACACTGTTAGCTATCAAAAAATTGTCCTGAAATAAGAGTTTTTGCTGCTTAATGTAAAATTTCATCATGAGTAATCCTGAGTCATTTTATTTCATATCTTTTAAAATGTCTTTCCTAAGATGGTCAAACTGACATTTGTGTTCTCTGTCAACATAGTATTGAGACTAATACTGTGTGTTCCGTTCTTTCCAGTGAACAATCTGAACCCAAAAGATATCATTATTTGAGTGTTTTTGCTCAGATATTTAAATGCTGGTATGTAAGATGATTATTGACTTTTCCCTGAAATGATGTAGTCTTCTGCAAAAATCAATTTTCCTTATATATTCACCAGCTGTATTTAAGAACCAGCATTTGGCTAGCACTTCTCACAATTTAAAATAGAAAAATCTCTCATGCGGTGGCTTTCCTTGAGAGATCTCCAACAATTCCCTGTCACATTAATCTCTTTTTAAATAGAGGAAAATTGAGGCAGAGATGTAGAAATCTGTCCCAGGAAACTCAGTGGTTGAAGCAGGAAGGAGAAGAGAAAACAAGTCAGACAGGAGAAACCAAGCCTTGGTATCTGTCCCGCTGGACTGTTACATTGTTAGGTGAATCTGTTCTGCTCACAGTAATTTATATCACTTAGGCTCTAGGAATCCTGTGTGTTCCATGTTTCTGGATAGACAGATGGATGCTCCCTTCACCTGTCTGTTACTTTTGGTGTCACACTGTGAGCTGAAGGTCTTGCTCTGCCTTGTCTTGAGCATGTTCTTCCCATGGGCGCTGTGAATGGCCTGTTAAATATGGATGATACTCTTGATTTTCCAGATGAGTCAGGAAAAAATACTGGGAATTTTTTTTTTTACAAGTGTAAGCCAGTTGGTGTGGAGAACTGAAGTCTCCAAGGCATTTCCCTGGCCCCCACGGAACTCTTTGGCTTCCAGCCAGGGGCTTTTTGTCATCAGCTGCATCCTGTACTGGCAGTGGCACGCCCCAGGAAAGAGCACAAATCTCTCTCCTGGTGAATTACTGCTCACAACTCTTCGCCTCATTAATTTTATCCCCACTCCTCCTCCACGTTTGTTGGCTTTGGAGAAGGGTCCTGACATTTTGCAATTAGTGTGCCCTGCTCAGAACCAGTTGCAAACATTCCCCTTGGAAAGCTGTATATGGCTGGCAGCCTGACCTTCCTCTGGTGGCTTCTCCTGCCATTTAGTTCCCTATCTGACTGTCTCATGTTGATCTTTGAAATGGCAATGTCTGGTTTTCCTGTACAGTTCCCAAATCCTGGGTTTTACACAAGTAACTGTCCTGTGTTATATAGCAGGAGTGGAATCTGGAGAGGTTTTGGCTTAGATGCCTCTAAGATCTAAAACCTGAGTTGGCACTAAGAACTTGGTCTTCTGAGAGGACTAGAACGGGCTCCCACTGAAGTCATGGAAGGTAATAATCTCATTTATTTATGGAAGACTTGTAGCAAGAAGCTTCCTAGAACACAGTAGGATTATTTTTGCAGTGTGGATTATTAGCATTGACTGTGGACTATGGCAAAACAGAGACATGAAAGCTTCTGTCTGCAAAATAGCTCTTAAGGATGTAACCAAACCCTTAAAATTACACGACATGGCTGTTCAAGACTGGGAAGATGGGTAGAAGAATACAAGTAGTGTCTCAGAAATAAATTGGTGGTTTATAGAAGTTTGGAATTGCTAATCTCAGAAAAACCCAAGCTCTGTGAAAGGCTTGGTCTTCTAGGAATGCTGCACTCAATTGAGAGACCAGTCCTTGCTTTCCTCCTAGGACTGCAAAATTACAACTTTCGGGTCGCACTTAGAGAGCAATTGGATGTAATCTGTACCTTTTGCATGACATAAAAGAACTAGATGAGATAATCAGGCACCAGCGTGTCCTCAGGTCTTTTTTAAAATACTGAGATCACTCCAGGGTGTGCTTATGATGATTTTCCTTCCTCCATCTCCTGTCTGCTGAGGGAACTGCTGCTCTTGTGTCTGTTCACTCCAGGTGTTGGCCAAGTGCTCCCAACCCATCACCATTATTGGCACAACTTGAGTTGTCTCCTCTGGTGGAGCACTCCCTGTTTCAGCACTGGAAAGGTGAAGTGTCTAGGCCAAGTTCATCATCCAGACTCCACAGCCAGTGGAGAAAGTTTAACACCTCCAGAGAGTAATTCATCCCATCCAAAAATAGATGTTTAAGACAGGAAGAATGAATCACTCTCTGGGGGTTGGTGCGCGTCTCTCTGTTCACTGATGATAAAAGAAGTCTAGACAATTACCTTAACCTAGACATCCAGCTGGAAGACACCTTCAGCTGCGTGAGATCGAGCTGTGCTTTCAGGTCCCTAAGGACCCATTTCCACCCCCCTGTTCAAATGGGAAGTAGTTTTCTGATTTCACAGCAGCTTTCAAGCTGAAGTCACTGACAATCAGAATCTCAGTGAGCCACATATGGCAGTTTTACCATAACTGAATAGCTTTTTAATGAAAGGGTTTTTTACCCTCAGTCCCATCTGGGAGTTATCCATGAGAAGTTGATGGTGTTTTGAGGAAAATTCCTTTATTTTACTTGCTGAACCATTGCCACCATTAAATATTGCTGCATAATTTCCTCCCAAGGAGTCTGTTGTGTGTAGATAATATTCAAAATATGGTCCCCATTGATTACTTTGATTGAACACATGCCACACATGATGTTCTCCATGAGCAGGAGTACAGCTCTTCAGATGGTGCTTGCAGACACTCTCATTTGTGAGTTCATTACTTGTGGTCTGAAATTCATCTCTCATCTTCTCTCTTGCCTTCCTCTGAGCTCATTTGTTAAAGTATTTGGGGAAAGGCGGACAGGGAAAGGCAATGGATGACTGCAGAAGGCAACAGAGCACCAATATGAGGAGCATCCACAGAGCCCTGGAGAAGGAAACCCCAGTGGAGGCAGCTGAGAGGAGGGAAAGACTCCAGCATTGGACAAGCAAAGAGCTGGAGTTGCCAGTTCCCAGTCCACCACTGCAGTTCCTCACTGCCCACCTGGCCCCATGGAGCTGACCAGTGCAGGAGCAAAGCTGGAGAGCAGTCCAGGCTTCTTGGATGTTGGCTGCTCCCCTTTGCAGCCCACCACTTAGGGCAAAGCCACCTTCAGCTGATGTTCCCATGGAGAGTCCAGGGACAGCCAGCACAGCCCAGCTCCAGCCCTACAGGGTTGTCCCTGCTTCCAGGACAGTGGTTCCTGTTCCCGTGGATTGCGGAACAGAAGGGTGAGGATGATGATGTCTCCAAGGGGACAGAGGGTTCCCTGGCAGAGGTGGGCAGATGTGTTACTCCATGGGCAGGGTGGAGAGGAGACTTCAGGGTGCCAGTCTGTGATCCTAAAGCTTCCATTCCAGACAGGTTGAAAGGTTTGGAATGGAAGATTCACGATCACTACACAGCTTTGGCATCTCTGCAGAGAAGAACATTTTAGCTTGCCTTGAAATACATGAAGATTTAATTACTTTGATTTGCACTTTTAGATTATTTTTTGCCCTTGCGGTTTTAAAAGTTCAGTTCAACATGGAAGTGCAGTCTTCAAGGAAAATATTTGGAAAACATATTGACCAATTTGGTGAATGGAAAACATTCTCTTTTTCAAGATGTCTTTTGTCTCTCTCTTTTGGGAGATGGAAGGAAGTTTGGATGCAGCTTGGAATGTTGGGGAGTTCACGTTTGTTTGGTTTGGTTTTTTTGTTTATTTGTTTTGTTTTGGGTTTTTTTGTTGTTGTTGTTTACATGTGTATGTGAGTTTTCTAGTTGCCAAAAAAAAAAAAATTCACCCAGTGATATTACAGGTGCCTCTTTGCTTCCCCTGCCAAGACATCTGCCCACTGCTGCCTGCAGGAGCCCTCAGCAGAGTCTGAGCCGAAGGAAGGGAGGTGTTTCTCTCAGGGAGTTCCCTGCTTCATCCCTCGCTGTGTCAGAGCTGAACACATCCTGCCAAGATCCAAGCGAAATATCCCAGGAAAAGGTGGAGATATTCACCGAGCTCAAACTATTGTACAAGAAGTACCCTGGAGCAAAAACAGAGCTGCGAGACACCATCACACCGAGCGGCTTCCCCCGCCCCGGCAGGCACCACGCCGTACCAGACAAACTCCTCCAGATAGGATCCAGGCAGGGATGTTTGCTTAACACAGCAGCTCTTTGAAAAGGCAAATAAATGGACAGTGAAGCTACACAGACGTGTCACTGTGCAGCGATTTCCGTTTAGCATTTACGTTTAGTGCCAGGAAACCCTGACTCATGAATATGAAATCAGAAGGAAAGGAAGAAAGCAGTTGTTCATTATTAGAGCTTCGAATTGGGCATGTGGTGGAAATCAGCATTAGAAAACATGCAGGTTAAAGAGAGAGGGGCTGGCTCTGATGGCCCAGGAGGCTTGGAGAGCCTGGCTTCTCAACCAGGGGATGGATCTCTGTGGGGGCCTCTCTGCTCTCAGGCTCTGCCCAGAGGAGTTGCTGCCAGAGAAGAGCCCTGGAGCTCAGGGTTACCACGATGAGGCTCTTGCTTATCTTGAAATGGGGGAAAGCAGGTCCTGAATATTCTTGGAAATCCTCCAAATTTACCTTGAGGTAAGGGTGAGGAAAGGTGGGGAAGGAGAGATGCTTAATTACCAGAAATAAGAGAAATAACTGAGAAGAACCTCCAAGAAAACAGATCCACCTCCGATAGAAATCCTGAGGTCCCTAAAGGAAGCTTACCTTTAATTGAGACTCAGTGGGGTAAAAATGAAGGAGCCCACAGCCCTGATGCTCTGCAGGTGGGATGCCTATCCCTGCTCCTCAGCTCCAGTGCTGAGAAAAGGCTCTGTGAGTCTGAGGTGAACCAGGCTCCCTTCCACACAACTGTCTTCCTTCCAGCCATGAGTGTGGGACACTCCTTTCTGCATGTATGTCACCTGGAGAGAGCTGAGCTTGTTCTGCCGAGGGACGTGGGTCAGAATCACAGAATCATAGAATATCCTGAGTTGGAAGGGGTTCAGAAGGGTCACTGGGCCCAGCTCCTGGCCCCGCACAGGACAACCAGCCCCAAGAATCACGCCAGGCTCCTGAGAGTTGTCCAGACTTTTCTTGACCTCTGGTCGGCTTGGTGCTGCAACCACTTGCCTGGGGAGCCTGTTCCAGTTCCCAAACACCCTCTGGGTAAAGATCCTTCTCCTAATGTCCCTAAGAAGAGTGATGCTGTTGCAGCAAATATTTTTGATGGTACTGGGAAGGAAGAAGCAAATAAATACATTGCTGCAGGGTGGCAAGGGCTTGTTTTCCAAAGCAGCTCCTTGCATCAAACCCTGGGAGCAGCTCAAGGCAGCAAGGAAGTGTGTCATCCCCTCCAGTGCCTTCATCTGAAGCCGCCCAGCTGTTCTGGATAAGTACCCCTCTGTTTCCTTGCATTTTGGTAATTCCAGTGCTCTTAAAATATGACAAGAGCTCATCTGTCAGTGTGTGGGGCACAGCAGCTCGCAGTTAATGGCAAAGCATTTGGCTGATACCCCTGGCCTGGAGGGTGCAAGGTGCCAGGCAGGAGGCTGGGCAATGGGCTGGCTGGGCAAGCGCCCATGGGACTGGACAGCTCTGCCAGGGTGCTCCTCACCCAAATGTCCCTGCGCCACCTCTGCCCTCAGTGACAGCACTGGGTCGTGGTTGTTTTGCAGAGCCAGGCTTTGCCCCAAGGCCAGGCCATGGGAAGCTGCTGGCAGGGCTCTGCTCCACCCCATGCAGCTATGACAGCTTCAGAGAGTCGTTAGCAAGCAAGACGCGCTTGATGTGAATAATTAAAATACCTGCTGTGCTTTTAAATAGTTCAGAGCCAGCCTTGGAGCTGCGTGTGTGAGCGATGGCTGCTGTCTTTGGAGGAGGCCAGAGGAAAGAGGAGGGCTGATATCCAGTGGAAAATTCAGGGCTTGATGCTGCTTCTGGCAGGAGGAGGGATGATGCTGGCAGCTTCCAGAGGGATGCAGGCAGTCCCTACTCCTGAGGGAGACTGGAGGCTGACACAGCTCTCCTTGCTGATCAGCAGACATCATGGCACACAGCTCTCCAAAGTCGCCTCTCTGCCAAAAATTTGAGCGGCAATGGAGCTCAGCACCCACCCTTCCAGCTGCCCCAGGGCTCTCATGCTGGTTCAGCTCTCCAAACCTGTGGGATGAGGATGTGGAGCAGGGGAACAGGGACAGCCCCACAGCCCTGAGGCTCCATCAGCACTGGCAGCGTGGGGCCCCTCAACTGAGCACACACAGGTGGGGTCTGGGGAGGATGCGCTGTCTTTTGTGAAGATTTCCCCAAGATATCAATTAGACGCTGAAATCAAAACAGTTTCTGCATGAACAACTAACAAAGAGTTCCCTGCAGTCTCTCAGCAGCCGGACTCCCTCTGTTCCTACCCCCAGCTGCCTCAGAGTCTGTATCAGAACAGCTCTGAAGGGGCCCGTGCCCCAGCACGGAGGAGCTTCATGGAACAGGGGAAGATATCAAACACTGTGCCTGTGTCAGTGCTGCTGGAGCGTGGAGCTGTAAATCATCTCTTCTTGTGAAAAAAATGGGTTTCTGGGCAGGGGATGGAGGGAAAAATGACATTCCCCATGAGTTAGTTTCAGATTGAATTAAACTGTTGTTTGACCACAGATATATATCTTTTATATATATATATATATTTATATATTGCTGTGGAGAGCCTGGACAATTCCAATTTGGGGTCACTGTGCTGTGATTTTTTCCCTCTTTTTTTTTTTTTTTTTTTTTTTTTTTTTTTTTTTTTTTTTTTTTTTTAAGTTCAGCCAATGAACCAAAAAAATTGGTTATTTTCACAGCTTTGCTATTATTACCTCCAGGGCAGGCAAAAGCAAAGCTTTTAGTAGAGATGGGGAAAAAAAGTCTTTTTGGGGATTGGCACGGTGAGGAGAGAGAGAGAGAGGAGAGTGCTGTGTGCTGACAGCTTTGCAACAGTGTGTGAACATCATCCTGATGTTTGGTCCATTCCCTGGTCCCACGTGGGGAGTGGGAGCTGCCCCCTGTGCCCCTTTCCTGTGGCCCTTTGCCCATAACAGGCCAGGGCTCTTGAGCTGAAGATCAACAAATTAGTCTTCTTCTCCCCCACTGCAGAACATTATCCATCTAAATATTTCCTTTAATTTCGAGCCATGTAGAGTTTGAAAAGCCCTTCAAGTTCACTTGGGCTGATGAATTGGTAATTGAGTGTACCTGGATGTTGGTGCCGGCTCTGCCTCTCTCTGCATTTGTATCAGTCCGTGTTTGTTTTCTCCAGCTGTAAATCACTCAGAACTTGGAGAGGCTTTTATCAAATCCTGCTAGGAGCCAGTCGTTTTCCCTTTCACAAACACATTGCTAATGCCACGTGGAACCCACTGGCTTTGCTGTTCACTTAAAGACAATGAGGATGGCATTAAATGGGAAGAAAAAATCCTTAGCAACGAGGGAGAAGGAGGAGGAAAAAAATTGCTCCTGTCTCTCTGGAGTTTGCTCCTTTGGTATAATATCTGTCCCACTGATCTCCTAATCTGCTCTGCTTTGAGAGCCTGATTTATTGCCCCACACTCCCTTTTCCCCTGGGTGTTTCAGCATATGTTGTTCTCAGCTTCTTCAGCCACCAGCAGGTTGTCTTCCAGCCTTGGTCCCACCTCACCAGTGCTTCCACTCCTGGGCTGCTCACCTGTGCCCCTTTCCCCACAGCCCTGGCCAGCACTGGGCATGGAGAGTTAAGCAGGTGGTTTTAAGGGTTTAAGGGAGTCAGGGTAATCATCTTAAGGTCTCCAGGTTCTCCAGTGTGCCCTTGGTGTTGACCTTTCCAGTGGCTTTGACAATATCTGGCCCTCTCCATCAGTTACAGAGGGACCACAGTTGGCTCCCTTCCCACATTGCCCATACCCAGGCTCAGTCCAGTCAGTGTGCCCCAGCACTGGCAGATTTGGCAGAAAGGAATTTCAAACAAGGGAGGTAACAGCCCTGATTAGCATTTCTTGGAGCTGCTCTGATCCCTCTCCCAATGGAAGAACTGGAGAAACAGCACCACGTGTCTGGCATAACCCATCCACCCAGCCTGTGCTTGAATGTCGATTTTTCAATGAACTGTTACGTTGCTATTTGCTCAGTGGAAAAAAACCAGCAAGTTCTATCCATTGACAAAGAAATGTGAGGAGTTTACAGTCTGTGTGTGAATGTTTTCGTGAGCGTAAAATGAAGTGAAGTTTGCCAAACGATTATTCATTAGGAATTGTTCATTCAGCTCTAATTGCTTGGGTCTAACTGTTCTTAGAAGGGCTGTGTGACATCTTTGTAATAAGCAGTTAAGGTCAGAAAAGTGTTAGTAGAAATTGCTTCATGTTAAGTCAAACTTTTCTTTGGGTGTAACGGGGCCGTTCCTGCTTAGCTTAGAAAGAGCAGTAAATGATGCCTGGTTTCTTGTTGGGCCTGTGCAGTCCAGTTAGCTAATGGAGGGTGAGTGGTGCCTTATTGACTCCCACTTTCTCTGTGGAAGGAGTAATTAAATTCACCTGCAGAATCCCCATCTTCTCATGCGTGGCAGTGTGCAACTTCCCTGCATCTCAGCTAACTAGATTAGAGATTACTCATGCTGATGAGAAAGCACCAGCTAGAAAGGGTCTGGCTTGGCTTTCAGATCCCAGCTGTTATTTGCAGGACTTATGCTTAGGAAAAGCATTGCTTTTTTGTTTTGTTTTGTTTTGCTTCTAACCTGACAAACTTTGTCTGGAAGCCCAGAGGAACAAGCACCAGGGAGCCCCGCCGTCTGTCTTCCAGCAACATTTTCTGAAATGGAGCAACACTTTAAAGTCTCACCAGCTCAGCCTTTCACTTCACAGAACAAGTGCCTGTCTCTAAAATACCAGGTTATTTTTCCTTACCCCCGTAATATTCCCATCCAACATTCACTCTCCTGGAAATCACCAATCCAACGTCCACCTGCCTGCATTCAAACACCTGTCTTGTGCTACTGCCCTTCTCCTTCCAGATTAGAGATTATATTTCATTACTGACCTCCAACTACCTATTGCCTCCCCGTGACACTTCACCCTTGTCTGCCTGATTGATTAGTCTATTATGCTCTGCACTCCTCCTGATGACTTGCAGATTGCCCGGTATCTGTCACAGGCTTCCTTTTGTTCTCTAATATTCTTGGAGTTTTGGAACACCCTCCGGCTGCCATTCTCTCTCCACATTCCCTGGCCACCACCTGCCTCTCTTATGAATGTCTGGTTTGGAAAAAGGGGAAGAAATCTTTTGCGAAATAAACCCCTACCTGCTGTGAGTTCACACATATGCTGGTAAAACACACTTCTAAGGCACTGTCATTTTCAATGAGGCTCTTTATTTCCTTTGCACCGTTTGGAGGTATAAAAATGTCACTAGATCAGGCTGTGATCAGTGACGTGGCTTGGAAGGCAGCTTTCCCCAGGAAATTTCCTCACCTGCATAAGTCAATGGAGCAGTGACAGAGAGGGAGCAATGTTGTGTTTAAAGATGTGTGGGGGTAGGAGGGCTCTGTGTCTGCTGGGGGAGAGGTCTGGGACGTGTCCCAGATCCATCCATCTCCCTGTGCTTGTCAGAGGTTGTCCAGCTCTCTGATATTGTTCCAGGCTTGTCCCAGCTCTGTCCATCACTCTGACATTTAATTAACTGCCCCATTCTCCTGGATCTTGCACTGGATTTGTGTTGTCTTTCTGAAATACCTCTTAGGTCATGTCTGAATATTACTAACGGGAGGAGTAACCAAATGGTTGTCACTAATATTGCTATTACTGTTACTGTGTAGATGATAATAAACCAAGACATTGAATATCACAAAGATGAGTACTGTACACTCAGTGTCACTTCTTCCTGCTGTACTGGTTGTTTGGCATCATAGGTGGGCAGGAACTGACAGCAGTGGGAAGCAGAGAGAGCTCTGGCCAGCCAAGCATCCAAAAGTCATAGAGAAAAACAATGAAGGTGTGGGAACTGACCACTGAGAGCAATAAAAAATCCCACTTAGGATTTAAAAAGACATTTATGGGACCAATCTTCAGGTGTAACAAGGATTGTTAAACTTATTAAAACCTGCACATGCTGTGTGGCTGGTGCTGGTGGTGGCAGTGGCTCCTCACTCCTCCAGGAGCTCTGCATTGATGTTTTGTACCATCTGCCCTGGGCATGCCCAGAGCTATCCATCTTCCTTGCATCTTTTTCCATCTTTGTCTGGCATTTGTCCCATTCTTTTGACTTCAGACCCAGGTCCCCTTCCAGCATTCCTCACAGTCCCAAATCCACTGGCAAGTGGATTTCTTTTCCCTTTTAGTTACTCTGTTGAGCAGCTGCTCTCATTTGGACCTCCCTGTGGTCTTCTTTCCCTTCACCTCTGCTTCCTGTGTCTCTGTGTTTGATCCATGGCTTAAGCAGCTGTTCTGTCCCTGGGATGGCTTGGTATTAATCAAGCCATCAATCAGTCTTTTATCCCCTTTGTTGAAAGTCCCTCTTATGCTTTCTCTTTTATCCTTGCAGTTTAAACACTGGCCTTGGTGACCACCTTGTGGGATCCCGAATGCCGTGTCCAGTGTCCCTCCCAGCCCCTGAGGACAACAACTAGGAGACCTGCAGGACTGGAGCCAGCAGTGACACACAGGCTCAGAGGTGAGGGGTGGCCTTGGTGGCATCTCTGGAGTGAGAGGAGTGGCTGGTGTGAGACAGCTGCCTGTGGGAGAGAGCCAGCAGGGATGGAGCAGGTCTCTCCGGAGAGGGCTGCAGCGCTGGGAAATCCTCCCCAGGAGCGGATGGTGGAGGGGAGGCTCCTGGCATTCCTTCCCATAAGGAAGAGTGTGATGCAGACACGGAGAGGGAGCCAGGGGTGTGTTTCTCACATTGCTGATCACGGGGTGGCTCCTGGTGGGATTCCTGTCCAAGTGCTGACCTTCCTGGGGAATCCCTGAGTGGCTGAGCTGAGGCTGCTGCACTCCTGAAAGCGTGGCAGCAGTGCAAGTTATCATGGTTGCCTGGTTTTTTTTATTTTTTTAAAGATGGAATTCACATTCTTCTTTTGAGATTTAGGGAATAAAGGAAAACCACATTATTTCTCCCCTGCAGATGAGAAGTGCAGTGCATGCCTCCATACCACCTTCTACAAAATCCTGTTTTACAAAGCAGAAAAATAACATTGGGTTTGTGTTGAAGCCGTGGCTCAGTTTTCTAAGACCAGATTTTGCTCCATGTTCCCTGTTCAAATGACTAGCTGTGCTGGGCACTTTGAAATATTCTCCCTCTTCCTCATCTCCACCTTGACATTATGAAAAGGGGTTTTCATCAATCCATTGTAAGAAGGAGATAACTTTTGTATAAAAGTGCACGGTTGACAGGGTTGAGTTTTTTGGGTAGTGTGTAATTTTTTTTTTTACACTGTTATTATTTAAAATATGCTTTCTAAGAGGACAAAGGGGAATAGCTTAATGGAAACAAATTTCTGTAGCAAAATGTGCAGCTGGATAAAAAAAAGATTATTTCTGTTATTGCTTGGTTAGACAGGTGAATTTCGAATTTGAGTACAAAAGGTGCTAAAAAGTGTGCCTTAACTTCTCTTCAGTGTGCCGTTGAGATTGAAAAGAATAATTTTTGGAGAAAAACTTTTCTCTGAGCCTCTATTTCCAGCATTGTCAAATCTTTAGCGGCGGCCTTCTCCCACAGCTATTATCATGTTTTCACCTTTTCTTCTTCCACCTCATTTGTTCTTTTTTGAAGAAAAGGTAGTGCTGGTGAAAGGCAGGCAGGTCTGTGGGCTGGCACTGATCTGGAAGGGAGGGACAGCAGAGCTGGAGGGCCACGGGCATCTCTGGAAGCCAGACCAGACCAGGGATGCAGTCCCAGGGAAAGATGGACAGCCTGGCCTGGGGGAAATCATTTTGAAAGCATCTACAGCCCATAAGACCACCTTTCCAAAGTGACTTTTAACCAATTAGGAGCCTAAGCATCAATGAAGATAAGCAGAGCTTAGGTGCTCAGGTCCCTTGGGGCAGATACAAATATCTCAGCAATGCAGACAGATAGACAGTTTGCCCGTCCAGATGGATCCAGACCCAGAGCCAGGCAATAAATTACAAATATAAGTGCCAAAACAGCAGGCTTGGGACACAAAGGATAGAAGACAGTTGTGTTATTTGAGCTGATAAGCTCTGCATCCTCGTCTGGAAGATGCTGGCATCAAAGGCTCCTGCAGGGATTTCACAGTGGAGTGTTACACCATCCAGCACTGAGTTACCTAAGATGTAAAATGGGCCTTGCAGAGAGAGCTTCATGCCTGCCACAAAGGAGCGGAATAAGAGTTTGTTTTGAGAACTATTAGGCTGAATAATTTGCGATTGATCTCCATGGACACTGTGAGATATTGCTCCCAACAGAGCAATGATTGCCATTAGTGTCTCAGCTCCCTGCCTTCTTCCTCCTTTTTCTCCCCAGCCTTTGCAAGGGCTGGGTCAAATGCTAGCCAGGCAGCATGAACAATATTTCCTCCTTTTTTGGTAATCATTGTCCCTTCTATTCATTCCTCAGAAGCCTTTTCACAAGCAAGAGGTATTTTCAAGGATTGTAAGCATTCATCTCAGTGTACATTTTTATGCCTATTCTCCTTGGAAGAGCTGGAGAACTAATTTACTTTATTAGACCAAATGAAAGGAGCTTATGGAGGTAGCCTTGTGCAGGAGGTCAGGGAGCTAGAGAGGAGAGACCCCCTGAGACTGCTATGGAATTTCTTGCAGGAGCTGAAAAATAGCTTTTGCTGTTTAGATTGGTGCTGTTCTCCCTTGCATTGTGCTGGCTCAGTTTCCAGCACTGAGTGCTGAGATCTGCATGGTCCCAGCACTGGTCGAAGGCTTAGGAGCAGTAACAACTCTAAGTACCTTGGATTGGCAAGGCTGGAGGTAGCCAGGCCCGCAGCACTGGTTGCTCTGCCAGGGAGGAGGTGCCCAGGGGGTTCTGGTGAAGGTTCCCACCACGGGCAGCCCCAGCCAGCCCATCCCAGGCGACACCCGACTGTGCAAACCCTTCTCCAGGCAGCTTCATGCAGTGAGCAGATGTCTAAAACCCGTCTCCTGGGCAATTCACTTCATTCATCAATTAACTTGTTTGCTGTGAACGGTTTGGCCCCATCCGGCTCCAGGATTTCAGCCTTGTAATTTTGCTGGCAGAGGACAGCGGTGCCATGTCCGTGAAATCTGCCTGCCAACTGCTTCCCCTGCTAAGCATTTTCTAGGCTAACGATCCCGAAAACCTTGCCAGCAGCCCCAGCTCTGTCCCTTTCAGGGCAAGCCACTCATTTAAACGTGAGCACATCTAAATGACTCCATCTGCTAAGTGACGTCGGTAAAGAAAAGATTATAGCAGGAGTTAGTGCTGTGTCCTGGGGTTGTAACCCTGTTATAAAATGGGCTGGGAGAACAAGGGGACTGTGAGGAACTGAGGCTCCAAACCACCTGGGTGACTGTCAGCTTGATTTATTTTCTTGCTCATTAGATAAATTAGAAAACTGGCAAAAGAGATCATCTCCTGCTCTCAGCTGCTTGGTAACCTGCCACGTGGCACGAGATGCCAGCTGCAGGGAGATGGAACTCCTTCCCACCCCCCTGCCCCCTCTCCCCAGGGACACAGGATGGGACTTGGGTCTGCTGGTGCCACACATCTCGATCATCCTGCCACCCTAAAACACCTCATTGACCCATCTGGCCCATTGCTGGCAACCACTAGAGTTTCACTTTTCTCTAATAGTGTTGATTTTTGACTAGTAGCTATTTTCTAGGTGAAAACAAGCAGCACCAAATATTTTGAACACTGGATTTGACCTCAGAACTGCTTGTTACCCTCATTTCACAAATCAGACAAGCTAAAGCAGAATAACCTGGTTTGTGGCTGTATCATCAGGCAGGACCTGCTGCCCGTCAGAGATGTTGTTCAGCACTTGGATCTTGTGACTTGTGACTAGTCTGCCTTCAGCAGCTGTACCCCTTACTTATGAACCAGACTAATTTTTGTCTGTCAGAAGGATGAAGCTTAATGGTCAGACTTGATTTAAAATCCCTGGGTAAAATTCACTGTCTAGGAGGTCAGGCTTCATTTACAGCGCCTTCTAACCTAAAAACTCACTGAAATATTCAGCCTACATGACCAAATGTTAAATTTGGATTGTTTAAGCCATCCTCAGTACCTTTAGCTGCGTCTGATGCACTCCCATAGTGCGAAATGAGGCCACTGGTATACACATTGTATTTACACACGAGGAAAAGCTCCCAGACAGGATGAGCTGCTAGAGACTGCAATGCATTTCTCAGCCAACGTGGAGGAATCCCCACTGCAAACAGACGCTGAAACCGGGGGAGAAACAGGGCAGGACCTCCTGGGAAGGAGATCTGGGGGCTCGCAGCACCGCTGTGCCAGTGCAAGGATGTGGAGGGGCAGCACCTGCCCTGTGAATGATGGTTGGGGCAGATTTCTTCTGCTGTCCGTGCTCCTTCTTCTGCCCGTGGGACTTGTGCAGTGCCTGCACAGGATCCTTGTCACGCTGTCGCTGGCAGGCATGGGGACACACGTGTCCCGCTGGCTCAGCCCCGGCCAGGTGTGTGCCCATGTGTACAAACGCTGCCGGGAGGCACGGGGCGGAGAGACGGCGCTAATTCCCTCCTGTCATATGCAAGGAATCGGCTTACGGCCCCGAGCTCCGATTACTCTTATCTTAGCCTGCATGGTGCTAGCCACATCCTGAAATTACCCGGATTTTTTTCAAAATCCAGGGGATGGCTTGGACTCACCCGACCGACGTGAGCAAACTCTAGCCCTGCTTTCAGCCCCAGCAGGTTTGGTGGGCTGCGAGTCAGTGCAGAAGTTGGGGCATGTGGTTTGAACCTCCAAATGCACCTGATGGGAAATGCCTGGGGGTGATGCCCAATCCACCTGAAGTACCTGATGGAGTCCCACATGGAGCAGCAGCAACAACCCCTCAGCCTCTGTGCAGAGCTGATTGCTCAGGCAGACTCACTGCTGGGATCCTGGCAGATAACATGCCTCTGAAATGGTCAGCCAGGGAGAGATGCTGTCAAGCAAAACGTCAAGTGAAATGTTTGGCTGTCAGGACTAAACCACAAGTCCCACCTGTCTGCTGTGGGACATGTGGCACTGTACCCTTCACCCTCCACCACTCCCCATTCCCCCCCTCTGCCTGCCAAGCCCACCCTGCTTGGAAATTAGAGTGGGGAAATCAGAGCCCTTCTCCACCCACTCCTGCTGTGCCTCTCCGCCACTGCCATTAACACCGAACTGGCTGACATTAGCTTTGAATGGATTTTAATAACCCCCTTGGGAGCCTGAATTACCCACACAGCGTGAGGGCCACTGAGAGTCTGGAGATCTGGTGATGAGCAGGGCATTGGGGCCAGACCAGCTTCCCAGGCTGTGGACACGGGGCCAGACCCACTCCAGGAGCTGCAGTGGCTTCTGCAGCTGCTAGTGTGGAGCCCTGGCTGCTGCCTGGCCCCTGGAGAGCTGCTGCTCTGGCACCTGCTGCCCACAAATGTCCTGCCACCAGCAGCTCTTGCAAGGGGCTGATGTCCTTCCCAGCACTGGGGATGCTGGTCCAGGTGTCTACCACCAAGGGACGTTCTCCCCTCTGGGGTAAGGTTTGGCTGCTGCAGGTGGTGAGAACCCCCAGCACCATCAGTGAGAGCATCCCCAGCCCCTACCAGTGCATGGCATGAAAGAGCAGCCTTGGTTTAGCCACCTCTGTGCATGGGATGCTGAGATCATTGGCTCAGCTGAGAGTCTGGACTAGAGTATGAAAATCTAGCAAGAAGATTAAAAGGTGTCCCCAGGCAGAGGAGGGTATTTATCCCTCTCTTTGTGGCTGAGATGCACATGGTGTGGGAGTCACAGGGACGGTGACCTCCCCTGAGCACCTGCACGTGGGCAGCACCGTGTCCCCACAGGGACTCATCCTGGGGACAATTCACTGGCCAGCAAAGCTCCTTCTGAGATACAGGTGGACACGTCCAATCTCCTCTCCTGCACCAGGAAAGGGCTTCCCGCCCTGCAGCTTCACTGCCAGCCCTGCAGCTCCTCCACAAAGGGAAAACTCCTCATTTTCCCCTTCTTTTACAAGAGGGAAAGCTAAAAGACATGGTCAGGTGGTTCTCACTTCTTCTGGAATATGCAGGGCCTGGAAACATGCTCTGACGTTACTTTTCCTCAGTTAAAGCTTACAAGATCTGAGCAAGTGATGGCCAGTCACAAAGGCACATCACCATTTGGTTGGAGAGTGATGACTTCTAGGTGCCATTGAAATCCGCAGGTGTTTCCAGCACAGAAACAGGAACATCCACAAGAATATGGTCAGGAGATCCCAACTGGAGTGGGCCAGCAGCTTCTCCAAGTCAGGCTCTACAGGGGCTGTGAAATCACCAGTCACTTGCTAGAACTGAGTACTGTTAAGAGGCCCTGCAAAAAAGGTCCATGATAATGATTGAGTTATATTTAAGAGGCTCGTTCATACTAAGTAAATGCAAATAGTTTACTCAAAAAATATTTCCCACTAAGATCTTTTCTACATAAAATGCTAACAGATTGAGATTATGACTCTAATGATTATTTTTATTGCTGGTTTACATTTAAATGGCATATATTTCCCCCTACTGTTCTCTCTCTTTGGGTTAAATCAATAAAACCTATTAAGAAGATTCTTCTTCCTCTAAGATTCCTCCCTCTCTTCTTTCTGTCTCATCTCCACTGGTGCCCTTTTTATCCACCCACCACCAGAGATTTTTCAGAACTGCCTCCACGATATTGGTGCCAAGGATTTGAACATCCCCTTTGACAGAGTGGAGTGAATCCGGTCTTTGCTGAGACGAAGGACTGCACAAGAAATTCCAGTGCTGTTCCTTTTTCCTCATCCTGGGCTGTATTGCAAGGACATGAAGTTGGAGCCTCTTCCCACCCCCTTTTAACATAGAAGCTCCTGTCTGTATTCCTGCACCTCCTCAGCCATGGATGCTCTTGTGCTCCTTCAAACAGTGGCTGTGGCTCACCAAGGAGGTGCAGGATTTCTGTTTGGAGAGGAATTATCCTGCTATATACGCAGTGAAAACCATTAAGACGCTGACCTTTAAATTGGGCTTCTTCCTGCTCATGTAGGGAGGAGGTGGGTTGAGTGCCCAAATCTTATTCATTTTAATGACAAATCCCTCACACAGAGGCTTTGAAATGCTCGGCATTAATGCAATTCGCCTCCCTCTGCTGCAGCTTGGCTTTGCTGTGCAGGGGATGTCTCTGCTTCCCTCTCACAGTGACAGACCCTATAGATTTGTTCTGTAACTACTGTGCCCAGGTACCATTGTGTATGGATTTGTCAGCTTTAGGCAATGCTAACACAGGGATCTCCATGCTCCTTAATCAGTATCACTGACCTTTCTTTCCTCCATTACTCTCAGCATCACTTTTTTTTTTTTTCCCCCAGCTTAATTTGCATAGGTCTCATGTTATCCATGTTTTTGCTTTGTCCCTGTTATCCCATTACCCTGGATAATCAAAGTTGGCTGTAATGGAAACAGCAGAAACAATTTGCTTACCCTTCTATTACAAGATATTCCCTCTACTAAGTCTGAGAATACCTGCAGTTCTGTGGTGATGCTAATTAACTGTGCATGCATAGAGAAAGTAAAGCAAACGGCACCAGGATCCTTTGGGATGGTGGGGATTTAAGAAAGATGAGATATTATGCTCCTCTTTCTCTGTGCTTCACTGTCCCTACCCTCAATGGAAATTGCTTTGCAGTTACAGAATAAAATGTAATGCATGGTGGAGGAGTCATTGACTCTGCAGAGAGATGGAGTTAGAAGGAGCAGAGTTCTCTCTGCTGCTAAACCCACTATGGTTTAGTAACAGTGATCCTCCCTGATGTCCTGCTTCTTGTCTATTCCCAGAGTGGGGTCTTTCCCCCTTCCAGGTCCCCCTGCCTTGGACCCCAGAGCAGAGCTCCAGCAGAATATGGATGAAAACTCCTGGCCAGCCTCAAGGATTGTCTGTCAATGAATGCCCGTGGCAGTGCAGGGTACCTGCTGTTGGAAGTGGCTGTTGTGCCCATCGGGATGCTCAAGTATCCTTCCCTCATCTTGGATGGCTGAGGCAGCAGCAGCTTCAGGGCAGGTGAAAGGCCTGGGGAGAATAGGAAAGATGGCAATGAAAAACAAAAGAGAGGCTGGGAGACTGTCCCAGCCACCCCTGTTCATTCTGCACTGTGCAGTGCCTCGGGTTCTGCCCATCCATGAAGGCACGTGGGGCAATTACCACATCAGTGTGCAGCATCCTCTGAAAGTCTCACATGAGGCTCTCCTGCGTGTCAGCTAAACCAAGAGTGACTGACACAGCCAGGCATGCGTGGAGGACTGCTGAGCTCTCCATGCAGGAGAAATCCCACTCAAGTCCACCCACCGGCTCCTTGCTGATTTCCCTGGCTCCTCTGCCAGCAGCATGGACAGACCACCTCACTGCAGCCCCGTGGAGCACCTCAGACTGGCCCTGACACACTGGCCCCTGGGTATGGACCCTGTGCTCCAGGAGGGTGGTTAGACAGCCCCTGCACCACTCCTGCCCCTGAAATTGTGAGGGAGATGTTATTTGTGCTCTGATAACCACAGAACCTTTGATGCAATACTCATGTTTGGGATTTTACCACATCTCTCATCCTCCAGGTCTGTCAGGGAGCTTTACGCAGCCGTGACTCAGAGAGAGGCATCAGTGGAGAGAGTCTGTAGATACAGGCAGCAGCTGTCATGTGGAGGGCATTAATAATGTATAGGCAGGTATATATGCATGACCTACGAGCTCAGGACCCTCCCTGCCTCATGGTACCAGCTCCTTTAAAAGATCCCTGCACCATGCCCTGGCTCTGGCTGGGATTACACAGGCATCACACCTATCTCTCTGAGGTAAATGGGCAGTAAAAGGGCTGATAGGGGTGAGGGCTTGGTGCTGCAAGTCTCTCCTGTTCTGCTTGAGCAATGTAATAACTCCTTCCCTGTCACTGAGACCTTCAGAGCTTGCTGCTCACCATCACCCTGTGGGCAGTTTTGGGACCGTGGGTACAGCAGTGTCTTGCTCTGCTCACAAACCTGATGATGTTCAAGATGCTTTGGAACTGCCCCCATGGTATTCATATATCATTTAAAGCAACCCATGTGCAGGTAGTTGGTACAAAGGGCTTTTGAGGTGCTTGGGTGAGGCCAAAGGGATTTTCAGGAGCAGTCAGGGCCCAGCCAGCTGCACACCAAGGGCCTGAACAGAGCCATGCTGTGCCTTGCAGGTGCATTATCCCAGCAGAGAGCTCAGTCCTGAAACACTTGAACCTCAGCAGGAGTGAGGAGACTCAGATTTGAGTGCTGCCTGAGGTCAGTCCCAAAATCCAGCCCAGCCATCTGAGACATTTTGGTGCTGATCAGGCAGCACAAGCCCTAAGAATGGGTTTAAAAATGAAAATGTGACTTTGACTTATAGGAAGGGATGCTTGGGATAGGAGATGGGGCCATGTATCACTATGATCAGTTGGGAATTTCTTGTTGATTTTACATAGTCAAAGGTAAACTTCCTATTAATTTCCCTGAGTGAACTTCCCTGAGTCTATAAGGATTTGACCCTTAAAATGAAAGATTTGCAGTTGCCAAGTCCAGCACAGCTGTGTTGGTGGAGTTCAAGAAGCACACAGAAACAGCCAGCAGCTCTCAACAGCAATTGCACTCAGCACTGTTCTGTCTTCTCAACTCCTGACATCATTTGGGGGAAAAAAAAGGCAAAGTTCGAATTCACGGGTTTTGTTTCTCTGCAGTTCAAAGGATGCAAGAGTCTGGTTTTTAATTGGCACTGAGATCTTCCAGCTGGTACACAGGGCAGTCCTGAGACTGACACCCAGCCAGGCAGGAGGAGCAGCAGCTGAGGGGAAGAGGCTGTTTGAAGTCCTGGGTGCCTGCCACCCATCTGCAGGGACTCAGAACTCTCCTCCAGATCTGGGGGCAGAGGAGCATTGCTTCATTTCTGATCATTAATGCATTGGTCTCTTTTCTGTTTTCTTTCCACTAATCTTCCCTCTGTACAGTCCAGGGAGAGACACATGTTGGGTGGTTTGTGCTGGAGATCACAGTGCAGAGATAATGAAGCTGTTTCCTTACCCTTTATGTTTCCTCACAGTGTGGCTCAGTCTGGTCCCATGTCTGTGCAGATGCCCTGCAAGGGTGGGCTGCATGTCCCTGCAAAGAGAAGCAGGAGTATCTCAGGCTGTGCACACTCTCACCTTAGCCCCAACACCTTGGAATTCAGAGCCTGTGGAGTGCAGGAGGATGAAGGGGGTGGAATTCAGCCAGGAATGGAGGGGTTGACTTCGTTAGAGAAGCCCGGGGATGCCAGGTCTCAGTGAGAGTCACAAGGCCTCTGACAAGGGTCACAGTGTGTCTGTGGCACTGTGCACATGGAGCAGATTAACTTCAGTCACAGCTGGGATGGGGAGCAGAGTGACCTGCTTCAAACAGGCATTGTTATCTTCCACCCCAATGGGACTTGAAATTCCTTGTTGACTGAGATCTAACCAAAGCATCTCTACAGATTTTTTTCTCCTCTGTCCAGGAGCAGGAACACCCTGTGGCTTCTACAAGCCCTCTGAGCAGCGCAGGTCCCATTGATGATTTCCTTAATGCTCAGAATGGGGTCCCATCTGCTTCTCTCTGCAGGTTCAGCATCACTTCCACCTTTCTGGTTGCCTGACCTCACCTCTCCTTGGCGAGCTGGCTCATGGCTTTGCATCCTGCAGGCTTCCTCACCCCTCTGTCTTTTCTGCTCATTTGTGATCTGACCTCAGGAAAGCACCATTACAGGTGCCCTCTGCTCTGTGCCCATTGTGCTCCATGTCCATACCTGCTTTGCCCCAGGTGCCTTTATCATTTCCACCAGCACAGTCTCAGTAAATCCTGTGCAAGACAAAAAACCTCAGCAAAGCATTGTCACTCTGCCTGGCCCACGCCAAGCTGGAGCTGTCAGTCCCAAAAGCTCAGCGGGGTGGATATACTTATTGCTAGAAAGCTTTATATTTACCATGGCCTTTCTGACATTACAGTAAATGCATTTCAGAGCCCAAGAAGTATAAAAATAAACTGCAAGAAAATCAAGACAGCTAATTAGCCAAAGGTTACTGCTGGGCTCTGTGACTGTCAGCCCTTTTGAAGTTCTCCTTTACACAGGCAGATGTGTGTGCAATGCTGCTGCTCCTTTGAATAAATGTCTTGGTTTCCAGAGTGGCTTCATATCTGGATGAGACTGAACACATGTGAGGCCTGTCACAGCGAGCCTGGGCAGGGTAATCAGAATCCTTTAACCCTGCACTTCTCCAGTCCTGAAGAGCACCTCATCTTGTGGAGTGGCTGATCAGTGCTGCGCTGCCTCCCAGCCCCTTGTGAGCAGGAGTCAGCTGGGAGGCGAGGAGGGGCAGGAGAGCTGCCTGTCTGCACTGCCAACCCTCTGTCCTGGAGATGCTCCTTCTCTTCTGTGTCCCTGCCCTCTGCACTGTGGTCACAGGCTGCTGAGGCTTGCACTGCTCACCCAGGGTTTGGATGGCGCAGCTCTGTGGGGATGAGGAGCCTGGGAAGTGCTGGAGCACACGCCCCAGCGTGTCATGGTCCCACCCCACATGTCCCTCATTCCTCAGTATCCAATCTTTTCCTGAGGATGGGCATCTTGTGGTGCACCAGAAGGGACAAGAGGAAGGGGAGTGAGGGTCCTGATTGAGCTGAGAGCTGAGGGAGGGATGTGATTGTCACACCAGAGGAGAGGGGCTCAGCTGGTTATGACTTGGTGGACTTGGATACTGCGTCCAGAGGAGTGTTTTGCTCATATTTGGGCAGGAGATCCCTGGAGCAGTGATGGAGTTTGAGCCATGTCCCTTGAGCCCAGCCATCCCCTGGGCACAAGCTGTGTGAGCTTTCTCTCCCTGTGCTCTGAACTGCTCCACACAGGGATCAGTGAGAGTTTGGACACAGTGACCTCAGCAGCCACCAGCATTATCTGGTGCTGTCCTGTCACTTCTCCTCTCAGGTTTTCCCTTGTTCTGCTTTCTTTGGGCTCCATTTCCCCATGGAAAATCCTTTTTGCAGCTCCCTCTCTGCCAGTTTCTCCTGTCTCCTCCTTGCCTGGCTCCTGCTCGTGCGGCTGTCATGTGTTTGCTCAGCATCACTCCTCCTGGAACGTTAATTTGCTGCTCATTTCCTCACAGACTTTACACCACGAGTCGGGGCTTTATGTGCATGTGTGTGTGTGATTCAATTAAACAAAACACAATAAAATCAGGGAAAACAGAGGGAGACACAGACAGATAGCAATTCCCTGCTCTCTGAGGGCTAAGCTTGTCTGCCTGTGAGCTCGGCCCCAGCATGGCTTTCTGATGTTGCCACACGGATTTGCTTGTAGCAGCTCTCTGGATCTCCTGCTTGGGGTTTCCATCCCTCTGCCGGGACCCCGGGAGAGCAGCTGCTTCTCCTCTGCTGTCAGAAGTTGGGGCTGCTTCGTCACACGAGGTGAACCTTGAAGGAGCTGAGTGTTCATTAGAAGTAAGCCCTGAAATGCTGAGGCATCTCCAAATACTCAGCCTCCTCCATCCCTCCTTTCCCTCTCTACAGCTCAGTGCCAGCAGCCCTCAACATCTCCCCAGCAGCTTTCCTACCCTCATCCTGCTCTGCCCCTCTGGGGTGGCACATTCCCCCTGTGCTAGGGCCAAGCTTTCTCCATGTCTCACCTTTCCCGTGCAGTGCAACTCGAAAGGTGTGCAGGGCTTTGCCTGGCTGGTGAGCTCCCCTTCCACTGCTCTGTGCCCCTCTCTGTCATGCTCTTCCCTCACTCACCTCCTTCCTGCTCTGTTTTCTCTCCCCCTTTCCCCTCTAATCCATTCATACTGTGAACGTGTGCTTGCTTAGCATCCTTTGCTCCCAGGCTTCTCCCTGGCAGCTTTCTCACCTCTCCACGTGCACGTGGGTGTCTCTGTCTCCTGGAGAGCCTGTTCCTGCTCACCCAGCCCTGGCTGCCTCCCTGGCTCTGTGAATTTATTCTGTGAATCCAGCCTCTTCCCCCGGCTGCGCCGCTGGGCTGCAAATCTGACACCTGAAGTGGGTCATTGTGAGTGGAAGGAGGTGGCCGGGGAAGGGCAGAGACAGAGCAGGCGTCGGATAACAGGGTGGGTGGGAGAGGAGCAGGTGCTCTTCAAAAGTGAAGACTTCAGGGATTTTTTTTTTTAATGCATACAAATTGTGATGGATGAAATCCTGGCACACAACAGCCTCCCCTAAGGAAAAGACACTGAGAGCAGAAGGGACCCTCCTTTTCCTGATAGCAGCCCCCACCACACAGAGCCCTCCTGGGGATGTGAAAGGTCCCACTGTGCCATCATCCCGGGGTTTAACGCCCCTCTGAAGTCCTGGGAGGGGCCCTGTGCTGCTGGAAGGGAAAGATCCCAAGGAGGTCATCCCTGATCAATGCATTAAGGGCTTGTGCTTATTGAACAGAGTAATTGCATCTTGCCCAGACACCCTCCAGCCACCCTCAGGGTGGGCTCCAGAAACATTGCAGCAAGATTCTCCATGCTTGGAGCCTCTGCCCTCTGTCCCTTCCATGTCACCTCAGAGCTCCTTTCACAACAGAGGACTCCTTCTAGCCCCAAGGGGTGATCCTTATCTCTGCTTGATCCAACGCTTCATGGAACAGCAGGAGAGGTGCTACTCCCATCCTCTGTGTCTTGGATGGCTGATGGTGGTGGCTGTGAGGTGGCATTGTCCCTGTCTCCAGTCTCTGGTGACTGCATGCCCAGCAGAGGCAGGATGGATGCAATGGCACATCTCACTTCAGTTTTGGCTCCTGGCCTCCACAGGCTGAGGCTGTCCCATCACTTAGACTGTGTGGACCTCCTTGCTGAGCAGTCAAAGGATGGAGCTGGCGTTCCTGGTGACCCAGAGAACGGAAACAGCTGCCTTGTGGAGCAGAATGTCCACTTTCCTGCTGAGTTTGATCAACACCTCCCCATGGGGACCTGTGGTTGCCAAGCTATTGTCCTCACGGACCACGCGTGTCCACAGCACAGGAATAATTTTTAGCTGACAGCAGTACTGCAGCATTTCCTGTGCATGCAGCCAATGCACCTGGAGCCATTCCCAGATGTCTGTCCTCATTAATGCCCCCTTAGCAATTTTCTGAGGACCAGCATCCATCTCCAGCATTAAAAACAGTTCCTTCCCCTTTGATTTATGGACATTAATCCATGCCAGCAGGCAAGAGGCATGACATGTCTACATAATATATTCATTACTAAATTGTTCCTTTGCTTTCTCCTCCACCTTCCAAGGCTACACCTTCCTCATTTCTCTGTAACATTTGAACCTGCACGCTGCACTCAGAGACAACTTGCAACATGGAGCAGTAATCATCTCTTGGGAGATCAGCCTTACAGGTCTGTGCTTCCTCACCAGTGGCCACAGCCAGGCTCCAGCAGAGAGAAAACCCATCTCCCAGGGCATGGCTGCTCCAGAGCTGTGCTCAGGGTGACTGCTGCTGTGGGCAGGGCTGTGGAGGGCTGTCAGTCCCACATCCCTTGTGCTGATCATGGCACGGGACAGGCCAACTGCATGAGCCCGCTGGCAGCTGTGCCTGAAACAGTGCCCAGGCAGGGCTCCAGCCAGGGTCAGTTTCTTCTGCAGCCATTCAGACGCTGGCTCCAGATCAGTGGTGGCTCATGCTGTCCAGCCCTCTGATTCAGGGCCCAAAACCCAGATGAAAGAGTGTGACCCCCACCAGCTCCAGTGCTCCAGCTGCTCGAGCCCTGCTCCTGGCTCTGGGTTGGCAGCCACCTTTGCAGCTCCTTGATGACTTCTGTGGTGCCTTGCTGTTCCCAAAGGACAGCACAGATCAGATTTAGCAGCCAGCTTCTGGTGATCTCACTGTACTATGGCCTGGGAAGAGAGGAAAGGAAGATCTCAGGACCTTGGCATGGGGCTGCTTTAATTTTCCTTTCCCATGTCTGTGCTGCGTGAGAACTCAGCACCCTCAGGACAGCCTGAGGCCTGAGCAATGCCCTTCTCCCACTGAGATGCACCCTGCTCCCCAGGGCAGTTTCTGCAGACCCATCTCCTGCCCTGCTCCCTTGTTCTGGTAAAGAAGTAGAGGACAGCAGATTTGGGGATCCCATCCCTGCACTTCCCTCGGTGCATTTATTGCCTGTGTCCTGACCTTGCTATCAGCACTGTGACAGCTGTGATGGGAAAGTGAGGGAGTTATCTCTATTACTCCCCTTGATAATCCAAATCCAAGAAGTCCCTGCAGCTCATACATCTGCCTACCCAGCTGCCCTGGACCATTCCTCACCTCTCAGCAGTGCCTTCACAGGGGCAGCTGCCCACTGTGTGCTGGGGGGCTCTGTGCACACCATGTCCTCTAATAAAAGTCGTGTTTTTCTCTGTTCATTAAAGGAATGGAAGGACAGGCTTGCCTCAATGGCTGTGCCCCTTGAAACACAGCCTGTCCCATGGCTGCCCCTCATCTCCACCCACATTTCTCCAGGCCTCCTGTCTCCCTAACCATAAAACAGCAGTTAGAGGAAAAGACTGCAGCTAAAAAAAAAACCCCAAACACTGATGGCATCTCTCTTTGCAGCCTGGAATAGCTGAGCCTGCTCCAAATCACCTTCCCCTCTCCTGAGAAGCGGGAAGGATTGCCCCCACTCTGCACTGCCCACACGTCCCTGCTGTGGCTGTGTCACCACTCCCAGGGACCTCCGTCAGGGGAAGCAGCAAGACATTAGCAACTTAGGGAGCTCAAGTGCAGCTTAAAAAATACTTGTGTTCTTTTGGTAAATATGAATTTGTCCCAGTGGTAATAAGGCTGGTTTTGTTCAGCAGGCTCTTAGCAGTGATTATTGCTGTTTTTCAATTTAAAAACCAGACGGTCTATTTATAATGTATAGTGTGTGGACTGAGATTTTTTCTTTTCCCTTCTCTTTAACCCAGCCTTTAAAATGTGCTGTCATTTCCACTACTACAGTCCAAGGAAGCAGAGGGAGATCTGTCACCTGCAGACCCCATGGGTGGAATGATAAGTAGCACATAGTTAAAAGAGCAAGGCTGCAGCGATGCTTTGGGGAAGTGGTTAAAGGTGCCAGGAGGGAAAGGTCTGTGACGTGGTTTTGGTGGGGTTGGAAGGGCTCTGGACACAGGTGCTGAGTATTTGGACTGTCCATGGCCACACTGCTGTCCATCTTTGTCTCTGTTGCCTAGAGCAGAGGGTGACCAGTGCTCACATCAGCACCACCCACAGCCCAAAGACAGGGGAAAAGCCAAGCTCCAGTTTTGGCCTGGCACTGGCTCCAAGCTGGCAAAGAGCCCTGAAAGGCAGGCAGTGCCCATGGGTGCTGGGGTGGTGCTGAGAAGGATGGTGCTCCCAGGGCTGCATTAAGGGATCCACTGGGCTGACAAGCTCCTGCAGACATTATATGAACATCTCCACTTGCTTTGGGCATTGGCCCAGCGCTGGGCTGGCGTGGCCCTTTCCAGGCTAGCAGCTCTCCAGCCCAGTGTGCTACTGAGCTGCAGGGCTGGCTTGGATTTGCCAGTGCCAGACATGAGACACTGGGCACAGAAATGCTGGAGGGCAGTTTTGTTGTGGCAGTGTTGAAGGTTGTTTTGGATGCTCCCGTGCAGGATGTGGGGGCTGCTTTGGCTCCTCTGTGCACAGTCCAGCATCACTGAACAGCAGGGAATCTCACATTTGCATGTGAAGGACTGAGTCCCTCATGGCAAACTGCAGCTCACCTGTTGATCCAAGAAGCTTCTTTGACAGACTTTGCTGGAAACAGGTGTTCTGAAGGCCAGGTTACCTTGTGTCTGCAGCCAAGCTGGAGGCCACAGCCCTGCTGCCTCTGCCATGCTGAGGCTGCTGTTTGTTGCCTTTCTTACTGCAGCTTGTCTGACAGCGTTCCTCTCTCCATTTCCCCACACAGCCCCTTTTACTGCCACCGTTTAGTTATTTTCTTAATTAAATATAGATTATGGCTCTGGGAATATGGGATTATTACTTATTCATAAGCTACTTAGATTTTAAAGTGTGTGCAGAGCAGGGCTTATCACATGTCTGTGTCTGCATCATTACCATAGCAAGAGCCAAGGTGAGCTCCTGTGGCTGCCAGGGCTTCACCCAAACCTTGCTCCTCTTCTCTCCTCGTGACCTCTGCACTCAGAGGAGCTCTGCTTTCTCTTCCTTGCTATCCTTTTCCCAGTCGAGGCTTGCCAGCCTTTTCCCAAGGAAACCATTTCCCCTGCCCTCTCCAAGCTGTTCCAGCCCCTCCATTACGCCTCTGCCTTGCCCCTTCCCCAGGGCTGTTGGCAGCTCTCTCCCGATGCTTTCCCAGCCTTCCCGCTGTGCCAGCAGCTGCTTCACCTGCCCTCCGCAGGAGAACGGGGACCTGGCAGGAAGCAGCTCTGCAGGAGGTGCTTTTCTGCAAAGTTTTCTAGGAAATTCCTCCCAGTGTGTGGGTAATTGTTGGCTGAACTGCAGCCCTCCTGAGGGGCAGGAGGAGGAGGAAGGGGCTGTTGGCAAGCTGGTGGGAGAAGCAGAGGGAGGAGAGTGTGGTGGGAAGGTGGATGCTGTTGTGTACCCATAATGTTTGTCCAAAGCCTTGTGCTCCTGCAGTGTGCCCAAGAAGAAGGGTTGGGAGCTGCTCCTTCCACCCCAGGACAAGCAGCAGCTTCCCAAGACTCTTTCTCTGCCTTAGAGAGTGGAGCACTCTAACCTCTAAGTAATAATAATAATAATAATAATAATAATAATAAATAATAATAACAACAACAACAATAAAACCATCTGACTTGGTTTGTGCACACCAGGGTGGACTTCTGTCTCCACCTTACTGCAGTATTTCTGTCCCCAGATAGTGCCATTAATGCCTGGTGCTGCAGGGCTTCTCCCAGTCTGCTGGCAAGCCCTCAGGAGGGAACAGGGCAGCTCATCACACGCTGACCTGAAAGGAAAGAGGGACCATTAAAGCCCGGTGCTCATGTCCCCTCCATCCTCCTGCTCCAGGGCTGTCCCCAGGGCTGCAGCAGGGCCCAGCCTCTCTCAGCAGGTATCCCTGCTCTCACCCTTGGGGACCCATTAGCATTTCCATCTTGCTCCTTCTGTCTCCTCCTCTTGCTTCTGCTCCTTGCCTGGCTGAGATGGCAGCGTGGGGCTGTGTCTGTGTGAGCCAGCCTGTCACTTCCACCTGCACTGTCCCCATGCCTCCCATGTGGTTCCTCCTGACTGTTTTCAGGACTAATGCAAAGCTCTGGCTTGATAGCCCTGAGGTCTAAAGACCTTTTGTCAACAGAGCAGATATAAGACAAGCTGCTGCCAGATTCCTCAGAGCAAAATGATCTTGATAAATTGGAGAAATGGCCTGAAATCAATACACTGAAATTCAATAAAGTCAAGTGCAAAGTGTTGCACTTAGGAAGGCAATATCAAAATCGCAGATATGAGATCTGGAAGGGGGGAAGGACTGGTAAGGCAGCAGGAGAGTGGCTCAAGCAATGGAGTAGCCCTCAAACTGAGCAGCAGACAATAACCTGGTGCTTGAGAAAGGGAGAGCAAAGGCACGTCTTGCCCACAGATGTATTAATAGTTTCGGATAGAAGGCAGCGAGGTAATTTATTTGGCTCTATTTAGTGCTAGTGGTGCATCAGCTGGAGACATATATCTCCAGGCTTTGGCATCACAACTCTAAGAAAGATTCAGACAAATTGAGTGAGTTCACCAGAGTTTTGAAAACATGCCCCGGGGAAGATGGACTGAGAGAGTTGGTTTGTGCTCCAGGACTGAGACAACTGGAGGTAGGATGTGTAACATTCATCAGTGCGGAAAAAAGCAGTTATAAAAATGATGCTGATCAATTGGTCAAGGGTTGGACAAGCTGTAATAGGCTTAAACTGCAGCCAAGAGGTCTTGGGTTAGATGCTCAGGAAAAGCTTCCTAAGGACAAGGCTGGCTGGGAGCCTGTGCAGGCTGTAAAGGGGGGGTCTGGGACTCCTGTCCCCAGGAGAGCTTCAACAACCAACTGAGGAAGCATCTGCATGGAGGTCACCTCCATGGCAGGGATGGAGCTTCACCCCGAGCAGGATTAGCCATGTCCTTGGGATTACCAGGTTGAGACAAGCAATTTGCTTTCTTTTGTCCCATGTCCTCTTAGCAGCCCTATGAGGGGCACCTGGATAGATCTACAAACGCATTCCATTTAGCCACTTCTCAGTTTGCCTTATGCCACAAACCGGAGGAGCCAATAAAAGAAACCAGAGACTGGGATGGTCAAGCCAAATGTCACTAATGATGCTTTGCTGTCTGGACCAACCCCACTGATTTGGTATTTAGTAATTTGGTGGCTAGCTGCCACCCTCCTCCAGATCAATCCCTCTCAGTTGCATTTTCTGATCATAATTAATGTTTGCTGTGTAATTACATTGATTTTTTTTTTAATGTGCTCTGAGAGATGAGGGGAATTCTTAGCCTGAACACAAGAGGGAGGAGGGGGCATGACGCCGATGCTGAAGGGGAGAGCAGCGGGGGGCTGCTCCCAGGATGTGCAGGGGGGAATCTGCTCAAAAAGCCCGTGTTACACGGGGGTGTTGCCGAGCTGCAGTGACAAGGGGCAGGACATGGAAATGTTTCACTGCTGCTCCTTTTTTCCCTGCCCAAACCGCTCAGCTGGCCCCTGCTTTCTACCTGCCAGCCCTGGTTGTCTGCTGCCCTGGCAGCCCTGTTGCCATTACCGAGCTCAGCAGGGAACAGGGTTTTATTTATTTACCAAGTCACAGTGGGAAGAGGGATTTCAGGGCAGCCTGAGCTTCCCAGAGCCGTGAGTAGTGGATAAAACCTCCTCCAGCTTTGTACAGGGAGGCTCCTGCAAGGAAGAAACCTCAGCCTGTGCACAGCCGGAGCTGTGTCCCTGCTGCTCCTTGCTCACTCGTGCTACAAGCAGCTTTGTCATGAGCATGTCGAAATGTAAGAGGCACCTGTAAGCCTCCCAGGCTGCTCTGTGCTTCCTGAACAGCCAAACTGTTACAGCCAGCACCTGCACAGCAAGCCCTGCTTGGGAGATGCTGCAAGGAGGCAGCTTTCGGTAGGCAGCACTCAAGGCTGTCAAAATCGTGAGGATTTGGTTGTCACCAGCAGTGGCTTCAGGATCATTTGACTCATGATAAAAACTACCTGGGCAGTGCTGGGCCTCCAGGCCTAACAGTGAAGGAGGATTCTGAGCTTTCAGCCATCTGGGGGTGTCTGCTGCCTTCTGGGTTCACTGTCCACAGCTGGCAGGGCCAGGGCTGCAGCAGCTCCTCGTGCCTCCACAGCATCAGTGGTGGCATTTCCCAGCCACATCTGGGGTGCTGCAAATGTGCAAATGTTTGTCAGAGCAGGAATGAGCAGGGCACGTCCCCACAGCAGCTGTGCAAATGGCAGAAGGGCAGTTTGTATTCCTGCTGCCAGCAGCCCCCTTGGGCTCAGCAAATCCCAGAGCAGTGGTCACTGCTGGGGCACACACTGCTGCCGTCAAGGGCTGCTGCCAGAGGAGGGGCCCAGCCCTGCCTGCTATCCCCTCAGGGAGCAGGCAGCTCCTGGGCTACAGCTGGGGGAAACCACAAGGTGGATGCCCAGCAAGAACTGGGGTGCAAACACTGCCCCAAATGCTGATGGAAAGGCCAAGTCCCCTCTGCTGCCTGCCCTTACCGTAGCCCCTGGAGCAGCCCAGCTCTCCATCTGAGTGCCAGCAGCTTTTGTTCAGGTGAACCATGGCAAACTCACCACCTGGTGAGTAGTGACTTTGCCATGGTTCACCTGAACAAATACTTTCCCCTTTTAAAAGGGATGTCTTTCATATTTTTTCTTTCATATTTTTTCCTCGGCACCTTGTTTTCCATCACATGTTAATTATGTGCCCTCCAAGGGTCGTTCTTGCCTGAGCAGTTCAGAGGAGGCCACACAGCACTGACTCAGCATTGCCCAGATGAGGATGCTGTGACAATCACCGCTGAAAATCAGCCTTGTTGTGCACAGGTGTTATGAAGCAGCCACAGATGTTACACAATTTTTTCAATTAAAGCCCCATAAATGAAAAAAAAAAATAATAATGAGGCAGGCACTGTGCTCAGCAGAGACAAGGGAACAAGCTGTCAGTGGCGTTGTGCTGGGCACACTTGCCACTCTGGGCAAAGAATGCTTAGCTGGTCACACAGTGCAGTGGCCAAACACCCGGGGGAGGTTGTGTTACAGAGGTGGTGCAGGGAACATTTGATTTTTCCACTGGCAAAGGCTGTCCAGCCCTGCTGCTCCCTCCTCTTCCTGGCTGGAGTTGTGGAGAGGCAGGACCAGTCCTGGAGCTGCAGTCATTGGTGACCATTCCTAGCTTTAAGTGGATATGGAAGGAACTGGGAATTAGCCTTTAAATAAGGCTGAGAGCCCGTTGGTACAACAAAAGTTTTCTCTTTGGGGTTTGAGAGCCGTGGTGAATGGAGGTGGCTCTCCCTTTTGTGTTGTGTGCGTGCCCTAAATGCAATTATTTGGCTCCTACCATGTCTGATATTATTGTTCTTGCTATCTTTGGTACTTTTATGGCCCCATCACCATAGTAACTGAGCATCTCAAAACCCTGTGAGGAGGGAATAATATTATTCCCCTTGTAGAGCTGAAGGAAGAGAACAGCAGCAAGGCTCAGAGCTGGAGGCACAGGAGGACTTGAGGCCATCCATGGCTGGGGACTTTGGTGTCATACTCCTGCTTTACTCCTTAAAACTTCCAGATTTAAGCAGTTACACTAAGTTTTCCTAGTCAGCCCCAGGCCATGTTTCCATCCCACTTCTCCTCCTTTCTTGAGCTAGTCCAATCCCAGCCTCCCAGCTGGAGCTGCTCCCTCCTGCTGCCCCCTTGCCCCGTGCACCACCAGCTGTGGGCACTGCCCAAGGCAGGGGAGGTGTTGGTTTGTTCTGCTGAGGGCCTTTCCTTGGCACAGACTATTTGAATGCATCTCAGGCCAACCCCTGCTCAAACCCATCTTTAAATATTGAATGAAAACCAGAGTAATGTCAGAGCCAGACATGTCAGTTTTTCTTCATTTCTGACCTATTCCAGACTAATTTCCACCCTGGGGGTTTAGCTGTTTCTCTTGAGAGACAGCTGACAGAGAGTCAGAAAGAGGGATTTGAAACCAACTCCTCAGCAGCACAAACTAAAGATTCAACAGGTAAGGGCAGGCCAATGTGGTGGCCAAAAGATTGATGTGGATCTCCAGCTACCTGCCTCTGGCTGTTCTCCCCTGGGTACCTTCTCCCAGTGTGACGAGACTTCTCCCCTCTGGCTTCCTCTGCCACCAGTTCATGGCTTGTGGTGCTGCCATCACACTCCCCAACATGTCATCTCTTTACTGCCTTCCCTGCCTCAGGTTGTTCTGGAATAAAACAATCTTCAATTATTCCTCTCCTTTTTTTTCTCCCCCTTTTGTGCAATATATCATTTTTTAATTAAAAAAATGCCTTGTGGAAGTGAAACGGGCTATTAAATGTTTTGGTCCATAATTAACATCAAGCCCTTGACTTAAAATCTTTATGAGTTGAGTGATCTTCATTAGCTGTTGCATGGATAACACTGCACAACTCTTGGTGGCCCAGGGGCTTCAGATCACCCGTGTTCCCCTTCAAAGGGATGAAACCCAGAAAGTCCTTACCAGGGACTCTGTTCCACTCCCAGCATTGTGACCCACCCCTGCTCCCAGCAATTCCCCAGGGGAAGGGTATCAAAAGTGACAGTGGGAGTGCCACCCCTTTGCCCAGGAGAAGGCAGGATGTGCTCCTGGAGGGAAGTTATCTCCCTGCACAAATCGCTGCCTGGCAAATCCCGCGGTGGCGGTGCAGATAACACCGCGCTCACTCCCTGGGCTTGTCACGGCGGTGGCAAACCCCATCGTGGTGACAGGCAGCTCAGGGGGAGCAGGCAGGAGTGGGCATGACTGACTGGGGTCTTGCAGCACGTTTCTCACCCTCCTTCCCAGCTCCCAGGGGAAGGGTGTCAGCTGGCAGGCTGCCGTGGGCTTTGTGCTCCTGTTGCGGCTTGGAGACAGCAGGGAGGGGACAGCAGGGTCCTGTGTGTTGTCCCTGCAGCACAAGCTCAGCAGGCACATTTTCAGCTTGTGCTGGAGGTGTCTCCAAATCTGTGCCCAGGGCAGGCTGCTCCCCACCTCCAGCCCAGGTGTTGGGTGCTCAGCTTCAGCAGGCCATTGATGCACGTCCCGGGCACGCGCTCGCCACCTTCTCCAAAGGACTTGGGGGTTGAGTTTTGAATCCCCTGGTGATTCTCAGCATTTGCTGTAATAAATTAATAGCATTTCACAGCCTGGATCACCATCCAGCATTGGCTCTCAGCAGAAGTGACACATCTGTTGGGGCTGCTGGCAAATTTCAAGCGTATTTCCACCCACACTCTAAAGGTGGAAATAACATTGGAGTTGAAGAACTGGTCTTTGATCCTGCCCGGATTTTATGGATGACCAGCTCTTGTTTGAGCTGATGAATGCAGCTGCCACCTTGCCAATTTATGGTATTATTCTTTCTGGGCACCTCCACTGGCACATTTGTTATGGCCATTGGACACTAAGTGACAACTTCCATATTCTTGGCTTTCTGAATGGAGCTGGAGTTAGGAGATACCAGTGTTCTCATTAGGTCTCTGCTGTGTACTTAGCTATTAGCCTGCTCTTGCTAAGCAGCTCTGGACTGTCTTTCAGGCTTTGCTTGTACAAGGAATGAGCTGTCAATTCAAAAACCCTTGGCTGTATTTCATAGCCTGGCTGTCACTCAGGCACCTCATAACAGCGAGGACATCAGAAGCAAGCACTCTCCAAGGTGGTGAGAAGATGGTCGACTTTCAGCATTTCTTTCTTTTTCTCTTGAGCCTAAAATGAGTTTTTCCTTGAAGGAATCTTGGTTCACCTGGGACAGGATCCAGCTGCAGTCCCCAGTGCTTCATTGGCATGGCAGCTTGGCCATCCTCTGTAATCCATCTTCTTTTTCCAGCTCTTGAATGAGGATAAGCTGAGAAAAGGGCCAGGCTGTGGAGGGGACACTCATCTCCCAAGCAAGACCGGCTTGGGACAGCTCTGCCCCGTCAACATTAACAAGCAAGGTGTGCTGCCATTGTGTCCATAAGTCAGACTGTGCTCCAAGTTTGCTGCTGTTGTAGTGTGGAAAAGAACTGGCTCCATGTTCCCCATGGCAGGGCTTGCCTATACCAGAGAATCCTGGGGGGAACTGGAGAGGTATTTTAATAATATAAGTATTAGTTGCATCCCCAGTCCTCTCCTTGAGACTGATGCTGGGCAGTGAGGCTGAAAATTAATTGCTTACAGGGTTTTAATTTTTTTCATTATTTCTTGCTTTTTCTTCTTTTTATTTGATTCTCATCTCAACTGTATTAAACTTTAAATCAATAGAATATGGAATATACAACAGGGATTTTGCCAGCTCTCTTCTGCTCTCCTCCATTTCAGTCCCAGCCCTGTGGGTCAGCAACAACATTTGCCGCATACAGCCAAGAGCCTGTGGAGAAAACAAAGCTGGGAAGAGTCCATTTTCTGCTTTGTTTCCAATCCTGCCCAGGAATGGAATGAACTCAAACAGGCACTGTTTCAATCAAGTTAGCTTCTGCTGAGTCAGCTCCATTTAAATCTTGGCCTTTCCAAAAACCCGCAACTCTCAGAAA
Organism: Sylvia atricapilla; assembly: GCF_009819655.1. Lineage (NCBI taxonomy): Eukaryota > Metazoa > Chordata > Aves > Passeriformes > Sylviidae > Sylvia > Sylvia atricapilla. The sequence continues at coordinate 3,241,803 of NC_089154.1, forward strand.
CCCTGGCCAAGATTCTATGGGTAAATATAAAATGAATTAGGAGGCAGGTTTTTAAAATAAAGGATTGCTCTTGGAAGCCAGGGGTGATCATAATTCCTCGGGAGAACACAGAATCTCTTCATCAGTAGCCCCAAGGTGCATGCTCAGCAGCACAGTGGAGGAGCTACTGAGTGGAAGAGGATGGAGCTGCTCTTGGGCACCGTGGTGGATCCCCCATCCCGGCCACTGGCACAGTGGGGGCACAGCTGGGTTGGAAGGGGTCCTGGGTTTGTTTTCCTTTTGTCTCTGGTAGCAACAATCCTGTGAGCTGGCTGAAAAACATCTCCAGGCAAGTCTGTGCACTCGGAACTGGTGATTCAACCCCACCCGGCTGTCTGGAGGAGAGAGATTGGTTTCATTGTTGTTTTCAGCGAGGACATTATCAAACAGGTTTCATTTGGATGGTGTCATTTCAGCTTGACTGTGCGGCAGGGCTGGGCTGCTCCGCTTCGTTTGTGTTACAATTGAGTGACTGAAAGAGATGAGAGGGGGAAAAGGAAAATCAATTTTGAAGTATTTCTTTACTGCAAGAAACATAACCCAAAACGTTGACTTGTGCCCCCAGTCTGCTACCAGATCAAGTTTTGCTATCTGGAACCTTCTCACAAGCCCAAATGTCTGGGATTTGTCCAGGCAGCTGAAGGGATTGCTGCAGGATGATCTCACCTCGGACAATGCAGGAGCTCCAGGCTCGTGTTGAAGGCACCACAGGGGCATGGAGAGGGTGCAGCCCTGCCCTAGGACAGCCCCCTCTCTCCATGGATGTTTGCCAGCCTGTCCCCAGACAGCATTTTGTGTTTGTAGTGACAGAGCCCCTCCACCTCCCAGGTAACCACTGCCTTACTCCTCGAGCCTTTTTTGTTCCCCAAGTCTAACCTGATTTCTCTTGCTGTAATTTAAGCTGATTATTTCTTGTCCTGTCCACCATGGTCATAAAGAACAGATTATTCTCTTCCCCTTAGAAGCAGCCTTCTAAGCACTTGAAAACTGTTATCACATCTCTTCTTCCATCATCTCTTTTAGGCAAAATAACCCAGTTCTTTCAATCTTTCTTTGTAGGTCATGTCTCACAGACCTCTGATCATCCTGTTTGCTCTGTGCTGCCTACAGCAGCGCCACCTCCTTTCTGATCTGAGCTGCCAATACCAGAATCTACTCCAGTGTAGACCTCAGCAGCCCTGAACAGATAAGAAAGATGATTTTGTGAGACTCCTAGGCCACTCTGCAGTAGTATATCCCAGGGCTCTGTCTGCCTCTTGATGTGACACGGATACTTTGTGTTCAGCTCCTGACCCACGATAATTCGGAGACCTTTTTCTGGGGAGCTATTGCTTGTGGGCTTGATGCTTCCCAGGAGGTTTTGAGGTGAATAGCAAAAGGCAGGAATGGAGCATCTTGAACGAATGTTGTGTTCTCTTGCGTCTGTCAGTCTCCTGCAGGTGCTGTTGTTGGTGCGTTCGTGCATTCAAAGCACACTTTTGGCCAGGCTTTTGACTAGGCTGTGTGTTACCTGGGTTAGATGTAACTCTGTCCACGCTGAAGAAGCTTTATTGATGATCCTTTCAGCTGCTGACTTTCATTACCTCATAATTTCTAGTGTTTTATCTCTTTTGTGCATGTTCTTTTACTATCTAAGACATGCTTGTGTTTAGCACTGGTTAATCAGCATTTTATGCAAAAAAATAGGAGATTTTCAATTTTCTGTAGCCAACAGAGCATTGAAAATCCTGTCTCCATCCCTCGGGAGCTGTTTTTAGAGCGAGCCGAGCCTTTTTCCATGCCTTAACTTTTTTCCTGGGAAACTGGAGCTTTCTGTTCAGAAGGATGGTGGAAAGCTGAAGGCTGCTCCCTGGGGCCTAAACCTAAAGGGACTCAGAGCAAGGACTCCAGACGATCCCAGGAGAAGCACTTCCAGCACCCAGGCACGGAGTCAGTCTCCAATGAGTATTTAAATGGGTTTTGCCGTGTGGAAAAGCCGCGGAGGTGCGGCAGCAGCCCTGCTCAGTGAGGCAAGGGGGTGATGGAGGGGAAGGAACCTGCGGAGCTGCAGGTGAGCTGGACCAGGGCCAACCTGTCAGCAGGGCTGCCTGGTGGCCTGTGCTCCTCCCCGGGGGCTGTCCCAGCAGGCAGCAGCTGTGTCCTCCCGCAGGAGGCAGCGCTGGCACTGCCGGCCATGCGGAAGGTCCCGAGGGGAGGGAAATGCAGGTCACTGCCGGGACAGCTCGAGGAGCCATGCCAAGGGACTTGGGGTGTGATAGTGATTACTGTGGACACCGCTGGAAATGGCAGAGCTGCTGCTTCCAGTAAGTGCACGGAGGCAGGAAATGAGCCCCGTCGGGTTTTTTAAGGTGTCAGCTGTTTCATGGGGCAGCTGCAGAGAATGACTGCACCTCCTTTGTTGGGCAGGTCCTGGCCACAGCTGGATGCAAACACACTCCTCCCGTGGGCCTTGGGGTGCACCTGCCTCGCTGCCTGCAGGGAGATGGCCCTGGGAAGGTGGGAATGGTCCCAGTTCAGAGAGTGTATTAGTGTGTATTAGAGTGTATTGGTGATTTAGATGAAGGTCTCTCTGTTGCTGTCTGCAGCAGTTCAGTCCATGCTTCCAACAGGTCCCAACTGAGCAAAGCATGTTTGACTGCAGCTGAGGGCATTTCCACACCAGACCCTTCTCCTGCTGTGGAAGAACCGCTTTTTCCCCAGGACCTGAGTGGTATTTCTAGCATTTGGGAAATCACCCTGTTCCCACTGAAAACCAGGTGCCTCTTGTCCCCAGTTCCCACAGAATCAGTACAGAGGTTGTCGCAGAGTGGGTGTTTTATGGACTGGCTGCTCTCTCCCTTCACAGTTCTAATTAAGTTGTATATTTTGGAAGTAAAAACGTCCTTTTTGATGATATTGGTCAGGAAAGCTCTTCAGCAACTCCAAGTAAAGAGCAGGGGAGAGGCAAGTGATCAAAGGCAGGCTGTAACGAGCTATCAGAGGCATGCCCAAGGTCAGTGGGGGCAAAAGGGCCATTGTCACTCTGGCTCACGATGCTCAGCTGGTTCCCTGCTCTTGCACTCTCCCATCCCCGTCACTGTAGCTGAGGATTTGGGTCTGCACTCCCTAAACACAGTGTGCTGTGGAGAGACAGTCCTTGCCACGTGGGCAACGGGCTTTAGATGCACACGGTGGAGAGATGCTCATCTCCCTTTAGGGAGGGGACAGACACACGCCAAGACCAACGCCCTTCTCCCCACAGGGGGAAGAGTATCGGGCTGCTCTGGAAGAGCTGGAAGCACTGCAGGAGAGACAGTGCTGGGAGAGGCACGGTCTTGGCAGCAGGCAGAGATCTGGGGCACTGATGAGAGGAAATCTAGGGCATCAAAGAGCAGAGATCGGGATAATCAAGGAGAAGAGATCTAGGGCATGGAGGAGCAGAGATGTAGGTAATGAAAGAGCAGAGATCTGGGGCATCAAAGAACAGAGATGTGGATAATCAAGGAGCTGTGATCTAGGGCAGGGAGGAGAAGGGGTCTAGGTAATCAAGGAGTAACCACCTCAGGCATCAAGTGGGGTTGTTGTAGGACACGAAGGAGAGGGGATCTGAGGCACTGAGGAGGGCTGTGCAGGAAGGTAGAGACAGGGCTGATGTCCAGCTCTGACCAGCATTTCATAGTCCAGGGTAGAGGGGAACAAACTGCCCCAAGAAACACTATGCAGCATAGAAAGCTGCCAGGGTGGTTCAGGACAGCTGAGCCTGGCAGCCCCAGGCTCCTCCAAGGAGGAACCCTGGAGTTGCCTCAGCCAGCAGGAGGGAGCCTGTCCCCCCATCAGCAGGCAGCAGCAAACATGATCCGTCTGAAAAACAGAGCCATGTTAACAGTTATTGATCTATAACTTTTAACCAATTTCTTTTTTACAATATTGGATTGCGTGCTAATATTAGCTTTTTATGGTTGGCACTAGGCAAACTCCACTCCATCAGCGAAAAACAGCTCCTGTGGGCCAATCTGCACCTCCCATTGAGCTGAATGATAGAGGACTGGAACAATATTTTTTGACAGATCAGTTCCTGTTCAGGGTAGCGGTGGCCATTATGCAAATTGAGCTATAAGAAGTTTAAAAGTCTGGAACCATTATATTTCTTTATTTCATTAACATCAATGCAAGCAGGCGAGTTAATACAACAGAGTGATCCCATTCCAGGGCTTGCACAGAATGGTCCCCCCATCATTTAACAGGACTGGTGATTTGCCCTACAGGTGCTCCCAGCAGCTGTACTGGGGCACTGAGGCGTTTTTTGGCATCATGCAGCTGGGTGAGGGGTGGGTGACAAATGGCTGTGAGCAGCTTAGTGCCCAGGAATCCTCTGCCCGAGCTGGCAGATGGCTGGGAGGGCCCTGCTCCTGGCAGCAGGCAGACATCCAGGGGCATGGGGGATCCATTACAAGGGCCTGATTTCCCACTGGTCTTTGTAATTTCACCAGTGATTCACCAGTGATTTCCCACTGGTCCTTGGGGATCTGCTCCCCCACCTCGGAGCACAAAATCTCCTGTGTGGTTTCTCCACCCCTCGTTCTCTGCATGGGCCATGAGAAGCTGCTTGGGCAGAGCTGCCCTGGAGTCACAGAGTGCACTGAGGCATCAGCACTCAGGATTCAGGTTTACGGGGCAAGGCAGCCTGAGAGCACGGTGTTAAGCCCATTTCCTGCAGCTCTGGTGCTCGACACACACATTTTCCCAGCACATCAGCAATGTGAGGAGCGAAGCATTGATATAATACAGGCACGATGCTATGAAGAGCAGAGATTAGTGCTCCAGCACATGTCCTGACACCCAGGTGGTGGTCACCCTCCTCCTTCTCCATCATACCAGCATCCTATCAGCCAGCCACATGCACACTCACACTTACTTCTTTGCATAAATCTGGAAAATAAAGATTATTGCGTGTCACACTGATGGATCCCAGCACTCCAATAGCTCCATTTTAAGTGGCAATGTCTTGGAGAATTACTTCTAAAGACTCTACCTTTTAGTGTTGAAACTTTTAATTGATTTTAAAATACACAATCAATCACAGTTAATCAAGGAATCATGAAGAAGCTATCGTACCCAAATACACAAAGACAGCACATAAACTACAATTAATGACCACTTAAACAAGGGGGGGAATGAAAATAGGATTATTTATTAGTGTTTATGGACTGTAATGGATAAAGTAATGAAGCAGTAGCACGCTGGTGTGTTAGAAGCCAAAGTTGGTGATACTTAACACCAAGTGGTCATAAGTGACTTTTCAGTGGATGGGTCAATGGCACAATTTAGACCAATCTTTTTTAAGGAGGGAGATGCCTTTTCCCCCTCCTCTAAACACTACCACAGCCCTGCAGCTGCTGGTGGAGGTCATACATCCTGAGGGAAGGGTGTAAAGCATAATTCCTAGGTTCTCACAACCCCATCCCTGTCTTAGGGCCAGTCAAACCTATCAGGAACAGCTTTGCTCTGTGGCAGGGGGACTTGTGGCCCCCCAACAAAACCACATCTGGGCTGCCTTCAGCCAAATGCCCATCCATCACCTGCCAGGGAGGGGTCTGCCCTTAGTGTTAGGTGGAGTGGTTAAAACCCAGCTGAGTGCCCTGTCCTATGCTCAGAGAGCCGGTTCTGTGTGTCTCAGGGTGGCAAGCAGCCTGCTGGGCCAGAGAAGGGTGAGCCAAGCAAGGGCTGGGGGTTATTTAAGCCTGAGCCGAGGAAAGTGAACTGGGGCAGGGCAAAGGAGGTAATTCCACGGAGGCATCTTGAGGCCCCTGAGGTCTGTCCTTGTCCACAGCTCCAGGTGGTCTGTCCAGGATTTAGTACAAAAGACTATTTTGTCTAAGCTGGCTTTATTCCCACCCACGTAGGCAGGAGCCTTGCAAACCCAGAGCCAGGTGCTGCTGAGGCACACACTGACACAATCCCACCTGGGCTGCCTGCACACCCCGTTTGCTCTTTGCTGTGCTGGATCAAGACCTTTCATGCCTCCAGGCAATGCCTCCAGTCCCCAGGGACAGGCACAGGCACAGGGGTGTGGCATTCACACAGGGAGCAGTGGAAAACCCCATATTACAGCCCCTGCCTTCCTGCTGTGCAGTTTGCGGCTTTGCAACCACAGCTATTGAATTCTCTGTATCATTGAGCAGCACCCAGATCCCCCCACTCCTCCCTGCCTGGCATAAGGCAGTGATGAAACAACTCCTCGTAGGGAGAAGGGGAGAGTCCAGAGGAAAGTTTGTCCTGTTGCATCATTCCCTGGAAGGCCAGTGCCCCTTAACTCCAAAAGACACTACCAGCACAATCCACGTGCTGGTGCCCCTGTAGAAAGGTGGGGACTGTCCCCCCTTCCCTCCTGGGGCAGGGGTGTGGGGATATTCTTGTGCTCAGATCTTTCTGCACTGGGATGGAAGTCTCATGCTTGACCAAGGGCTGCTTTTAACACTGGACTTAAACTGCTATTAGTCATCTCAGATGTCTGAACAGGAGCTGACAGCAAGTCAGCCCCCGTAACCACATCTTCCCTGGGGCTTTGGTGGGGGCTGAGGATGCTGCAGCCCCTCTGTTCCTGCCTGCCAGCAGCCTCCCTTCCCACAGTGCTTGTGCTCGCTCGCATGGATCAATGTCTTCCTCTCCTCCACCGTCTCTTTTATTGCCTTGCAAGTTGGCCCCAGGATGTTTTATCACACCACAGCACATAATACAAATGAAAAACAAAGGGGAAAAGTTTGAATCATTTTTTTAATATATTCATCCCTGTGCCGGGGAACAATGATCCATCTGATTAAATCCGCATGCTGGAGTTTATTAAACCAGGTTGGCCTCTCGCTTTCTCTCTCCTTTAGGCAGGGACAGGCTCATTAAAATGAACATGCTCTGCTCCCTCCCCAGTGCAATCCTGCTTCACACAGTCCCTGTGCTGCTGCTCTCCTGGAGACATCACCAGGAGCTGATGAATAGGGCTCTGCAGCTCGGTTTTCCCTGGCAGCAGCACACAGCCCAGCCCTGGTGTGGCTTTTTTGGCAAAGGCAGGAGATCCTTCAGCCTCACAGCTGATGGGAACAACACACATCCAAGGAAAGGCCCCTTAAAATTGGAGAGAAGTGTGTGGGGAGGAAGGGTCTGGCCACCTCACTCCAGCCCTGCCCCAGCACCTCATGGGTCATTTACCTCCTCCTGGGCTGTTTCCCATCTCTAAAACGGGTTTCACGGGCACTGCTTCCCCATTAGGATAATTAATAGCTACAAAGCACTTTGGATCCTGGACTAAGAATAAACCCATCAGCAACGACAAGGTGACAAGTGGACATCTAAGACACTCTCTCCCTGGGACCAGATGCTTGTGTGGGCTCCTAAGTCTGCCAGCAGCTGCCGTCCCTGCAGCTCCAGCTCCCCTTGGGCTGCCCCAGGAGGGTCCCCAGCCCACCCAGTCACCCTCAGCAGGAGGGATTGCCAGCAGGCTGGAATTTGCTGCAGCTCCTCTTCTTCCTCGGGAGCCTTTCAGAGGCAATCTAAGTCTGTTCCACCCCAGCAATAACAGTGGCTTAGGCCCTGTAATCCCTCCTTTACTTGACTTTGAGTTATTTTGAGCAGGAGATTAAAGGAGATTATCTGCATCACCTGAGATGCTGCACTTTCTGTCTCTACCCCCTTTCCTCCATCCCCAGGGGCTCACCCAGGCCCAGGCAAATAAACCCCTCCCTTCTTGCCCTGTCCTCTGTCGCACTCTTGTCTCCAGACAGCTGTCTGTCCACAGGGTGCTGCCATGGGGTGCTCCTTCATCAGCCTTGCTTGCTAGATGCAGCTCTCACCTGGCTGCCCATGTGTCCTGCCTCCTGAGCCAAGTCCAGAGATGCTCCACAGGAGGGGAAGACAAAGGAGGGCACCCCAGCACGCTGGAGCACTAATTGGGATTAGTTCTGTAGGCTTCTTGAGGAGGAGGTGGTGGCAGAGAGGATAAAGAAAGTCCTCCTTTGGGCGCTAGGAGCTTGGCTGGCTGGGCTGGGTTCAACAGCAGACATTTACTGCCACAGCCAGAGGATGGAGAGGGATTGTCTGTTTGGGACATCCCATACTATTAAAAAAAAATCCAATTAACACAGGAAAAGCTCTGGAAAATGTCTGTTTCATGCCCAAGGAGGAATCCCCATCACCTGGCAGCATCCAGCCATGGGCAGGGAGCTCCTTTCCATGTTCTGGGGGTCACATGCTGCTCTCCAGCTCATTCCAGCTTGGATTCAGCAAAGCCCTTGGTGCTGGTTCGAATTCCTCCCCAATCCTTGCTGAAATCAGCAGCATTATTAAATGAAGGTCTAAACAGGCAGAACTACAAGCAGCCACCAGAAATGTTAACTTACCTTCCTTTTTGACTGAGAGATGCTCCAACATCCCAGTGGGGAGGAGCAGGTACCCAGAAGCAATTGTTCTCCTGGGAAGCAAACTCCCACACGAGGCATCACACCAGCATGTGTGACCTGTGCACACATTCCCGGCGAGCTCACACCTTCACGGGCTGTTTTTCCTCATTTCAGACTACACCAGCCTGGAATCCATCTGCCACCCTGGAAATTAATAGCAATCATTAAACAAAAAAGAGCTGGCAAAAAAAAAGCCTGAGGTGAAAAGCAGCTATTTCTGCCAGAAAAAAAATTAAAACTATTTAGACATACAGAAAGTCATTTATTACTGTGAAGTCCTCCCTCCACCTGGGGTTTCAATCTCATTACAGTTTGTCCAAAACAGATGTTACCCTTTTAGCAGTAGATTATTAACAATAAACTCCAATCCTCCAAAGAGGGTAGGTGTTTGGGGTTCACTTGCTTTTTCAGCTTGGGTAACCTCCACAGGAGATGTTGATGAAAAGGACGGGCAATCCAAACAGTGGCATAGCTCCCTGCTTTTATTGTCTTGGGCTCCAAAGTTTCTTCCCACTCTCCATATCTTCTGGACAAGCAGCAAAACAGGCCCAGAGAGTGGCCTCAGACCTGGCTGGGGAGCAGACAGGACGCTGAGGAAAGGCTCTGTGTGCTGCAAGCCCACACCAGCACACCAGCAACTCCTACTGCTGCTTTTCCACCATCAGTTTGGCTCTGACCATGTGCCCAGAAAAAAAAAAAAACAACAGTTTCTTTTGGAGTCTAGCATGGGAACAACCCATTTTTAACAAGCTTCTCTGCCTCTGGTCACACACTTTTAGGTAGAAGGCTGTTTGGTTGAGCTTTAAGCATGCTGGCAGCAAAAAGGAAAGCCAGTGGTCCCTCAAACCTGTAGCTGAGTATCCTCTATGGGCAAAGATGGGCTTTGCTTGTTCCCACGAGTGCATGGGCAACTCCAGTGGGAAATGAGGTAGTCCTGAGAGAACCATTGTCTGGCACCATGTTTAACCAGCCAAGCCCACAGTGGATCTTTTTTTCTTTGTTCTGTTCAGGTTTAGCATAATAAAGATACCTGCTCAGGAATCTAGGAGCCTTTTAATCATGTTGTAAACATAATCAAATGAGACATTAATATCAGCTCCAAGCACATATGGCCATCTGGCTGCCCAGCCATCTCCCTGACCATCTCAGGTAGCAGGAAGCACATTCCCAGTGTTCTCCAGGGACACTGCTAAGTAGATGTTCTCAGAGTGCCTCTCAGCATGCCTGGGAAGGCAGTGAGAACCAGCTATTTTGGGACTGTTGAGGGTGAAGCCAGTTCCAGCATCTCAGGGCTGCCTCAGAAAACACTTTTTGCTATCAGTACAATTTTTCCTGCACCCCGAGGGAAGCATCAAGAGCTCTCCTGAGCCATGTATGCCTGTGAGAACTTACTGCTGGGAGAGAATCTTTCCCTCAGCACAGCACATCTCAGGCCTTCAGGCTTTCCAGGTTATACCCAATCCCTCCATGGAGCCTGAGGGGCCCAAGGGGAGCCCCAGGAAAGCAGTGTGCTCACCTCCCTACAGGTGCAGGGTGTTCTTGGGATGAATCTGTTGCACATCCTTTCACGTTGTGTCAAAGGCACGATGGAGTAACTGCACGGGCTGTGCTGGTGGGAAGAAAAGGCTGTAATTCATGGCTGAAATTAGGCTATTAAAGAGCAGCTGAGGTGAATAAATGCACACAGCCATCTTGGGGACTCTGCCTTCTGCCATAGGGTACAGTCACTGCTGTCTCACGGCCCTGTGCCTCCTTATGTGCCAGTCTGCACCAGCCCTTTCTCCTCTCACTTCTGTCTCAGACCCAGCTGGAGCACAGACCTGCCACATCCAGGCCACCACCAGCACCAGGCTGAGACCACTGACCCACCTCCCAAATATCCAAATAAATGGATATTTGTTTGTAGCCTGGGCATCTGACCCATGAGGAGTGTCCTAAAAAAAAAAAAAAAAAAAAAAAAAATGGTGAGTGGGTATTTCCACTGCTGAAACAACAGACCCACAGCCTGGTAAACTGTTTTTCTGTAGAAACACAGCATCTCTTTGGGTTAAGAGGGCAGGGTTGGAAATGTTGATGAGGACCTGAGCTGACCTAGGGTAGGGTCTCCTGCAAGAGTGGGCAGGGGTGAGCTGCTCCAGCAGAGGCACCTGCAGGAGCAGGGCTGGGATGGGTGAGCTGTACGGGGAAGGTGGTCACGCTCGGTTTCCTCTGCAATGCTGTTATCCTGAATAAACATTAGATTGGTTTTGGAGGGCTGCCCAGATGATCATTAACCTTCTCCTGGCCCGTGACAAGAAGCCAGCCTGCAGCACTGAGCTAAAATTAGGCTTGTAGGGCACTGGGGCTTGCCAGATATAGCAGGATCTGGGCAGAAACCCCTTCAGAAAGTGGATAGCCAGGGGCTTCAGCCTTAAGCTGGGCTCCCCAGCTCCAGAGGACAAGAACTGCATCGTTAAAATCACAAGATAACCTGGATTGGAAGAGACACCTGGAGGTCTCCAATCAGAAAAGCAGGACCAGATTTCAAGGCAAGTCAGGGAGAGGTTAGCAGAGGTATTTGCTTACAGCACAGACATAACAATTCCTGTGTGCATGACACATGCTGATGGAAAGGTGAATTCTGCTCTGCTTACCCAGAGATCACAGATGATTACCATGAAGTCCTTCATGAGCTGTGTGTTTGCTTGTCCATCTCTCAACACTCAGCATTTCAGCCCACCCAGAAACTGTGATGTTGCTCTGGCCAGAGACCCCTTCACAGGGGAAGGGCAGGACAGAGGAGAAAGTGTTCTTCTGCAAATAAAAAACATAAAAAGAATCAGAGTGAAAAAGACACACCTCTAAAAATAATTTCTAACATCTCACCATTTCACAGATCCATCACCACATTTTCCCCTGTGTAAAAATGGGTTTTCCCATCTGGGAGGCAAAGGGTTATGAAGGCATCCTGCAAAAATAAATTAATGAATGGAAACAGCAAAGCCCTTTTCCAAACAGCAGCAAAGAACTGAGAGAAGATGACAATGCAGGGGAGACAAATCTCAGCTCAGATTGTCACTGCTGAGGAACACCAGCAGCTCCACTTCCCAGCGTGGGGCTGGCTCCCTCCATTGCATCGGTGCTGGAAAAACATCCTTTGATCTTCAGCACTATTTACAGGGGAAAGCGGACTCTTGCTTCCACAGCAGACCTCTGCTTTTCCCCAGCCTGCCATCAGCATAACCATCCCATAAGAAAGCTGTGATTCAGGGTGATTATTTCTAAGGAAAAATCCCATCAAGGAAGTATTAGAGCCTTTCTTATTGCTGGAGTCGTACCTGATCAGGGCTCTTACTTCTCTATATCCGCTAAAACCTTTTTTCCTTTTCACCCTCCCCTAACTCGGTCCCTCTCGTGACATTTCTCAGCTCCTTGAGGGCTCAGCTGCACTGTCAGGGGCTGGAGCTGATGTTCCACTGCCGCTCGTGCCGACGTTTTGGAAGGCTGGTTTAATGCACAGGTACCCCAGCTGGGCTTAAGAGGTTGCTCACTAAGAAGATCATTTATGCATTTACTTAAACTCAGCAGAGGCTTCTGCTCAGCAGCCCACAGCAGCATGAGATTGGGTTGTCATCTCAACAGACCCTGGAAACCAAGCAGCATGAGATGGATGTAAATGACTTCAGACTACAGCTGAGTAACAGCAGAATAGTCTTATTTTCTGAAATCCCAACAGTTTGTCTTAAAAATATTGTCATTTTGAACCAGAATTCGTCTTGCCATAGAAAGAAGGTTTCTAAAAACATTTGTGCAAACAGGTCTGTTCTGACCATTCCCAGGCTGCAGCTCTGGCCTCATCCTGGCTTTTGGAGGAGCAGTGGCTTTGAACTAGGGCTCCCCTCAGACACTACAGCACTCAAGTTTACTGCTAAATTAAATGGGATTGAATATCAGCTTCCAGTAAAGACAATAACTTTTTCAATCAAGGTTAAAATAGGAATAAGCCAAGGAGAGATTGGCCTCAGCTCCATACAGAGCCCATGAATGTTGGTAATGTTTGTAATATTGATTGCCATATTGGTAATATTACTGTCCCTGTATAGAGACCAAGTGTGTCATTTCTCTTTGTTTCTCCCAGTGTCTCCCAGGAAAGTTATCTCTTTGCCATCCCTCCCACCTGGGTACTTGTCATACAGTCTGTGACCTCCCGGAGTCCCAGTAACAGCTATCCTAAATGCAATGCTGGGCACTTCTCTCTCAGCCTCCCCTTCACCTCTCTGCTTCATTCCTTCTTAATCACTCCTCAAACCTCAGTGGAAAATATATCTCTTCTCTCTTGCCTGTTTTTCTTAAATAATAAATAATTGCAGGAGAGAGAGTAGAATTGACTGGAGAACTCTATTATCTAACACTGTGGGGCATTTGGGAATAAGGTTGGGATGCACAAAATGCTGCCTAAAGCCTGTCAGAGAAGGATATTAGGATTAGGATGTCTGGATATAAAAGGAACTTGAATTTTACAGGCGTGAGCATCTTTATTATCCAGGGAGGTTGTGATTCTGACCAGCATCACCCAGCAGGAGTCATGGAGCAAAGGCCAGGAGTATGAATGAGGGAGAAAACCTGCCTGGAAGCCTCCTTTCCCCACCTGACATATACAGGATGGACATTAGCTATTTACAGGTGATTTCATCACTGTTAAAGGTTTTATCTGCCATCTTGGAGCTGCCCCTCCAGATTATCTTACACATAATGAAGAAACAAGGTTTACTTTAAAATCTAGTTCCTGTTAGCCAAACTTTCCCTCCCCTCCTGTTTGAGTGACCAAACACTCACATTTGTAATGTACCACTCCCATTTTCCTCTGGCTCTCTTTGCATTTGGGGATAATATTTTTATAAAACAGCCAAAGTGGCTGTGAAAGGGGGTCTAAAAGAAGCTGGAGATGGAGCAGCTAGGGAAAAGGAAGTTATGGAGATGCAGAAATGCCAAGGAGAGGAGCACTGCTGTGTGTGTACACACGCACACCCCTGCGTAATCTTGCTTTCCCTCAGTAAATGTAATCCACAGTTTGAAATAACTCATTCAGTAGAATAACAAAATTAGGAACTGAGTGCCAGCTCCCTTCCCAGCCCCCATGGCTGCTTTGTTTGCTTCCTTGCAGCTGCTGCTCTGGTTCAATTTTCCAAAATGCCGTTAGTTGGGAAATGGAAGCAAAAACTTCCCAGCCAGCTTGCACCGGTTTTGGAAGCTCCAGCTTTGCCTTTTCCTTTCCACTTGCTATGGGTTTTCAGCGAGGATAAAGGATGCTGCTGCTCATCCAGTGCAGGCTGCAGCCTTGAAATTCCAGCCATCCCTCTTTGCTGCTGGGTTGTTGACAGGGACCAGGGCTGGAGAAGTAGAGATGGGTAGGAAGGGAGCATATCCCAGTCAGGGCTGAGGATTAACAGGGAGAAGCATGGATCTGGGCTTCAGCAGAGATCCTGGATATCAGAGGCAATGTGCAGGAGGAGCAAGGAGGGAGGGAGTTGTCGTTGCCCCTTTCACTGGCCCGTTAGCCACAAAAACCCAACATGATCTCAGCTGGTCAAACCATTCTGCCTCCTGAGAGCAGAAGGAAAGGGAATTACAGCAGTGTCTGCAGGGCCCAGGTAACTGTGCAGAAATGGTATTTTCTGGGTGGATACCATGACTTTGTTGTGGATGTGGCCTGTTGTCATTGTCACCATGGTGCCACGCTTCAGCATATCTCTGACTGAGATTAGACCCATCATTCCAAAACATTTCTATTGTTATTCCACACTGTCTTCATTTCCTACTTTTTGCTTGATTCTTCAACAGCAAAAGAGACCTCCAGATTGCCCCTTTCCTGGTTATTTTTCATGTGAGAGTTTTGCTGGTTTATTCCCAGGTTTTCTCAGCTCTTTGGGGGTTCAGAGGACTGGAAAAAGCTATGTGCAATTGTATTACAAGGAGAATAAACTCAGGACAACTGGGCAAAGATGAATCAGGCTTGCAGGAGAGTTAAACCACTAGATCCTTGCAGTTTGCTCAGCACTGGTGTTGCTTGGGCACACACCACACCCACCACGGGCTGGGATGGAGGCTCTCAGAAGCCAACAAGATGAACAATTACATCTTTTGTGCAAAGAAACAAGACTCACTTCTCCACTCACCAGTCGTGTCCCAAGAATCTAATAAAAAGGGAGATTAGCCCCTCTTTCCTCTCTCACATCTCCTTAATGCTGTCATTTTATTCACACTTTGTAAAGCAAATAAACCAGCAAATTGGTTGCTTTAATGAGCTGAAATTAAACTCGGGCTGCTGATAAAATGCCGTTTCTCCTTTCTGTTGTTAGGAAGGACTTGGCTGATAGGCAATGTAAGGGAAAGAAGAGAAAACATACAGCGGGAGCCTTGCTGAATGTGTTTGAGTAATTTACTGCTGCTCTTCTTCATCCCCAACACCTCCAGTTAAATGGGGGAAGCACGAGGGTGCTGTAGGGGAAGGCTGTAGGGGATCAGCCTGGCAAGATCTGTGGGGAGTCTGTCTCTGCTCTTTGCTCATGGATGGTCCCACTCCACTCATTCCCTCTGCCCACAGCTTTTCCCCAGGGAGGAGTGACAAGAACATTCCTCTGTGAGGAAAAGGCTGGTTTGGCTCCACAGAGCCCTCCCAAACACAGGCTTGCCCAGACAGGGTGGTTGGGTCACAGTGGGACATAGAGGAGACAGAATAAGTGCTTGCTGAAGAGAAGATGCCAAGTGCATCCCTTCCTGCTGCCTGTGCTCAGTTTGGGCTTCCCTTGCCTGCAGGAATCCACAAGTCCATGGAGGAGGAGAGGGAGATGCTGGAAGTGCCACCCTGAAGGGACAACTGGGGCAAGTCATTGCTTATGGCTCTGCAGACCAGGAATACCCTCATCCTACTCCCTTAGGGGCAATTCCCATCCCCACAGGATGCAGGAGGAGCTGGACACCAGGCTGCTCCCTGACAGAGGAGAGATGGCACACCTAGAGGGGAAGTCTCCACCTGCAACACAGTATGTGTGCTGGGATTTTCACCCCAAGAAGAGCTCAGGGCACTTCGCTTCAGTCTCCCACCACCCCATGAAGTTCTGTCATTATCTCGTGGTACCAGAGAGGAGGCTGGAGTGCAGAGAGGTTAATTGAGTTGTCTCACACCAGAGGGAAGCAGCAGCAGACGTGTTTCAGTCTGGCACTGCAGCCCGTGTCTCGCTGTGGGGGTGGCAAGGAGGGGACACTCACCTGCAATCTCCCAGGGAGCACAGTCCCTCTTCCCTTTCTCGCTGCCTCCAAGGACTCAGCTGTGTTCAAATGGACTTCCAGGGACTGGCAGAGCATCCCAGGGCAGTGACAGCACACAGAGGACAAGGTGGCTGGAAAGTCTCATATGCAGAGAGCTGATGTGAGAGAAGGTCTTGTTATTGATGTAATGGAAACCTGTCACCAGGGAACAGACTCGCTGTTCACCATCCAACCAAATAAACTGTTTTACTGCTTATTATTACTGCCCTGCTTACCAAGGTACAAACTGAATGGTAAACAGGGATCTCTGCAGTGAAATATTGTCTCCTTCCCTGGCTGGAAAGGAACCTGGTTTCTTTGGGACAAGGGTCAGAGTGGCATCTGCCTCTAAACAATCAGCCCCACATGATTTTCAGGTATGTAGTACCAAGAACAGTCCAACCTGGGCACTGTGAAATGGTTTAGAGAACTGTTTCTGGGTTTATACTACTTTTCAGATTTAATGAAAGCTAATTTGGGTGTAAGATGTGGCCCCGTCTCCTTCACAACTTCTTTAGAAACCTCCAGTTCTTACCAGCTGTGTTTCCAAGGAGTATTGGTCGTGTCTTCCATGGATTCTACAGTCTGCCCTTGGACAAGGAAGAGAAACAATGTTCCCATTCCCAAAAAAAATTTAAAGAACGATTTTTGTAGATAGGCCATGATGATTTCTGTCCATTTATGAGCAGCTCTTTCTCTGTCACACCGTCTCAGTGCATCCATCCTACCAGCCCAGAGTTCTGTTTGGCAGTAGAGATACCCACAGATGATGTTTTCAATATCTCGTGGAAAAGCATGACCCAGGAGATGTTGGTGCTCATGCATTTCCCACCTCTCCACTTTTGCTTTCCTGTTTCCCTAAAAAATCATAAAAAGAAGAGCTGTCCATCGAAATATATGCTTAGTCAAAAATTAAGGGGGGAAAAAATGGAAAATGTGAGCCAGAAATGAGTTTTTTCGTGGAGAGTGAGGCTGCTGGCAGCCCCACAAGTTTGTGTCTAGTGAAGACTTTTCCTAGTCTTCAAAAAGCTGTTTCTGGCTGGGGAGGGAAGATCTTATCCCATCCTCTGCAACGGCTCTTGTTATGCCACTGAATGTTTGCTGGTTTTCCACACCTCTGCATCATTTCACCTGGGAGGGAGAGGCTTTGGTGAAAGTTGGGTGAAAGCCCCAACATCAAACCCCCAGCAGGGCCAAGGACACTGGGTGGTTCACAATCTCACCAGTGGGTTTTGCAAAGAGAGCCCTGAAACGACTGCTCAGGTTCCCAGAAACAGGACAAGTGTTTGATTCTGGGCTGTATCCCAGATGCCACATGGCAGTGCAAGCAGAGAGACACGGTGTCCTCAA
This sequence comes from Sylvia atricapilla, assembly GCF_009819655.1. Classification (NCBI taxonomy): domain Eukaryota; kingdom Metazoa; phylum Chordata; class Aves; order Passeriformes; family Sylviidae; genus Sylvia; species Sylvia atricapilla. Next base: position 3,258,908 of record NC_089154.1, read on the forward strand.
CCAGCACCCCTTGTGTGGGCACTGCTGCTGCGCACACCAGCACATGAGACAGTCAGGATTCCCCTCAGCAAAACACTGCAGCATCAAATCTACATCAGAGCGAGTTGTCTAGACTTCATCTGCTCTCAGCGGAGAGGAACAGACACTTCTGGGGCATCATTCCTCTCCTCCTCAGGTAGACACCTAAATAGGTCACACAAACGGTGCACTGGATGTGCGTTGGTCTCTCAACTGCCAAACAAGTGATGCTGGACAAGGGCTCAGAGGGTGGTCAGTGGTCAGTGGTCAGTGACCACCTCCCCTTGTGCTGCCAAACAGTGCTGGTGGCAGCCAAATAAACCAAAAGGCGGTTGCCAGAATGAGAAGGCGAGTGCCTAACTAAGAGGGGAGTTGGATGGATCTCCAACACCTCTGGCTGCTGCCTGTCTTTCCTTTGTGCTTAGTTTGTGCTTGTGTTTTGTTTTGAGCAGGTGAGCTGAGGGACTGAGCGGGGACAGCCGAACACACGGAGGCACGGGGAGATGGGGACCAGCACCACGATGTGCAGCAAAAAGAGAACGAGGAGAAGTACTATAAAAAACGAGAGGAAGGCTTGTCTCTGAGCCTGAACAACTCCTCCGCACAGGCGCTTAACTTCATGACTCCCTCCTCGAGATGCCAGAGGCCTGGTGATGTGGGACCAGCCTCAGCCACCAAGACCTTGGTAGCAGCCCCTGGCTGCTGGCTGCCGAGTACCGTGGGCACCGAGGTCCGCTTTCTCCACGGACGCTTCCCTCCCGTCTCCGAGCCATGAGGAGAAGGGAGAGGCAAGCAAAGCTGCCGAAGGAGCACTAGCCCACACCTTCCCAGCCCCTGTCCTGTTCCCCACTTCCAGCAGACCAGGAAGCCCTTCTCTGTGCTGCCCTTCCAGATGGCAGGTCGCCGGTGGGCCGCGACGTCAGCCCTCTGCATGTGCGTGGCGGCCGTGTCTCTCCTGCACGCCGGCGGGGTGCGGGCAGACTGCTGGCTCATCGAGGGGGACAAGGGCTTCGTCTGGTTGGCCATCTGCAGCCAAAACCAGCCCCCCTACGAGTCCATCCCCCAGCAGATCAACAGCACCATCGTGGACTTGCGGCTGAACGACAACAAGATCAAGAGCGTGCAGTACGCCTCGCTCAGCCGCTTCGGCAACCTGACATACCTCAACCTGACGAAGAACGAGATCTCCTACATCGAGGACGGTGCCTTTTCAGGACAGTTCAACCTCCAGGTGCTGCAGCTGGGTTACAACCGACTGAGGAACCTCACCGAGGGCATCCTCCGGGGCCTGGGGAAGCTGGAGTACCTCTATCTCCAGGCCAACCTCATCGAGACCGTCACCCCCAATGCCTTCTGGGAGTGCCCCAACATAGTGAACATTGACCTGTCCATGAACAGGATCCAGAGACTGGACAGCAACACTTTTCGGGGCCTAAGCAAGCTCTCTGTCTGTGAACTCTACAGTAACCCCTTCTACTGCTCCTGCGAGCTGCTCGGCTTCCTGCAGTGGCTGGAGGCTTTCACCAACATGACGCGCACCTACGACCGGATGCAGTGCGACTCCCCGCCCGACTACATGGGCTACTACTTGTTAGGCCAAGGCCGGACTGGCTACCGCAATGCTTTGAGCATGCTCTCTTCCCTTTGCACTGGTGGCCCCTACACTGTGATCCCTCGTTTTATCCCTCCCAGGTACCAGGTGACCACGGTGCCCTCCGAAAGCCCCTGCTCCGAGGAGGAGTGCTCCTCCGGTGACGGCACGACGCCGCAGTTCTCCCTGTTCACGCCCATCGGCGAGACGGAGGTGCGCCCCAACATCCAGGTGAAGCACCTCAACCACAACTCGGCCGTCCTCACCGTGCAGATCCCCTACCCCTTCAGCAAGATGTACATCCTCTCCCAGTTCGAAAACGGCTTCTCCTCCATGATCACCAAGCTCAGGAAGAAGGAGGAGAACATCACCGTGAGCAACCTAGTAGCACAAAGAGATTACACCTACTGTGTAGTCTCTGTTCACCAGTACTCCAAGTACAACCACACCTGCGTCACCATCACCCCCACCAGACCCAACCGCAAGGAGCCAGTGCCCACCCCTTCCACTGCCACCCATTACATCATGACAATCCTGGGCTGTCTCTTTGGCATGGTGATTGTCCTGGGCGTGGTGTATTACTGCCTCCGGAAGAGGCGCCAGCAGGAGGAGAAGCACAAAAAGGCTGCCGGCAGCATGAAGAAGACCATCATCGAGCTGAAGTATGGGCCAGAAATGGAGACCACCAGCATCACCCAGCTGTCCCAGGGACAGATACTGGGTGGGGAGACAGTGACCCGCATCCCCTACCTACCTTCTGCTGGTGAGGTTGAGCAGTACAAGCTGATTGAGAGCAGCGAGACCCCCAAGGCCACCAAGGGCAACTACATGGAGGTGAGGACGGGTGAGCAGCCTGAGAGGCGAGACTGTGAGCTGTCCCTGCCGCCAGACAGCCAGGGCTCCGTGGCTGAGATCTCCACCATTGCCAAGGAGGTGGACAAGGTGAACCAGATCATCAACAACTGCATCGATGCCTTGAAATCTGAGTCCACCTCCTTCCAAGGGGTGAAGTCGGGGGCGGTCTCCACGGTGGAGCCTCAGCTGGTGCTCTTATCAGAGCAGATCCCCAGCAAGCACGGATTCCTTTCCCCCGTCTACAAGGAAAGCTACAACCACCCTCTCCAGCGACACCACAGCATGGAGGCGGCCCCCAAACGCTCCAGCACCTCTTCCAGCGGCTCCATACGGAGCCCCAGGTCCTACCGCTCCGAGGGATCGGGCCACAAATCCGAAGCCAAATACATTGAGAAGACATCCCCCACCACCGACACCATCCTCACTGTGACACCGGCCGCGGCCATCCTGCGGGCAGAGGCGGAGAAGATCCGCCAGTACAGCGAACACCGGCACTCGTACCCCAGCTCGCACCCAGGGGAGCAGCACGACAGCATGGGCGGGAGGAAACCCTCCATCCTGGAGCCTCTGACCCGTCCTCGCCCCAGAGACCTGGCCTACTCCCAGCTCTCTCCTCAGTACCACAACCTGAGCTACACCTCCAGCCCGGAGTACACCTGCAAACCGTCGCACAGCATCTGGGAGCGCTTCAAACTCAACCGCAAGCGGCACAAAGACGAGGAGGAGTACATGGCAGCCGGCCATGCCCTACGCAAAAAGGTCCAGTTTGCCAAAGACGAGGATCTCCACGACATCTTAGACTACTGGAAGGGCGTCTCTGCCCAGCAAAAGTCCTGAGTCCTCACACAACTCGTGACTTAACACACTAACTGGACCAAAAAGAAATCCGCAGCAGCTATTTTTATTCAGACTGTCTTTGAAACAAAATAAAAGTTAAAAAAAAAAAAAAAAAAAAAAAAAAAAAAGAGGGAATCAATTTAAAAAAATAAAAGAGAGAACAAATAATGAAAAAATCTATAAATATTCTATATAATATATGAAGTGAGATATTAAAATGTCCTCACGTTGGTGAGACATGCACCAAATTTGAACACAAACTTTGCAGAACAAACGAACTGTGGAGTGGGAAAAAAAAAAAAAGTTTTGTTTCATTTTGATTTTTTTAAAAAATATAAGAAAAAAGAAAAAAATGAATATAAAATGAAAATGAAAGAGTGGGTAGAGAGCTGAGGTCTGGCGTTTTCCAATATTGCATTGCATGAGTCCCTATTCCGTGATTTTGTGGATTCTTTGTGAACAGTTTGTGTTCTTCCTTCCTTCCCTTCCAAAATCAACAGCGACAAAAACAGCAACAAAAACCAAAAAGAGACCAGAAGGAGCTCCATCTTTTGGGCTGTTTTTGCAAACGGAGTCTTCCAGTTTAGACTTTTACTCGGTTGAAGGCCCGTTCACATTTTCACTCACTAAGAGGTTTTACCACACATTGCATTGTAAACCGAAGTCGTTAATTGTACAGAGAAAATTTCTATATTTGCAATGTTTGCTGTATAATGAGAAAGAGAGAGGAGAAAAAAAAATACTACATCTACTAAAAAAAATACATATATATATATATATATATTCACCTGTTTGTACCAGGTTTTAATCATGGATTTTAGAGAAAGAGATGGAGTTTTATTTGAAGGACTTTTTTGTTGGTTGGCTGGTTGATGGGATATCTTTTGGAGGGGGGAGTGTTTGGATTTCTAAGTGTTTTGTTTCAATTTCTTCCACCAATTGTCCGTGTCCCAAGTTCTCATCACTTCCAAGTGCATTGAAGAAAAAAGGCTCATACCCAGGAAAACAGAATCCCTCACCTTATTCCAGGTGGGAGACCATCACCACCAGGAACTGGGAAGGGGATGAGAAGTGAAGGGCTCTTGGCTGAGCAGGTGCCGCCATGCAGTGGGATTTCTCCTGCAAATCAAAAAGTATTGGTCTCTGCCCCTAAACAGATGTGTCTGGGCAGTGGTGGCCCTTGGGACCAGCCACCAAGGGGTGGATTTTCTCCCACTTTCAAGGTGGGGAGCCAGTGATGAGTTAGAGCACAAATCCTCTTGCTGCTCTGCAGAGAAGGAAAGAATGGAGGGGTGGTTTTGCTTTTGAGGTAAAAGACAGCCAGCATTTACAGCTGAGACCCTCTGGGGAGCCCCTGACCAGCCCTTGGCACTCAGAGACTGGGAGGGAAAGTGAAGGCTCTGTGTCCATGGGTCCCCACAAGCAGCCGTGTGCCCCACAACCATTGCTGTCCAACACTGTTCCAAGACTCCAGAGCTTTTTGCCCCATCTCTGAAATACTCACATGAGGTGAGAACAGAGGTGTGGAGGCCATGAAGGCACTCCCAGGCCACGCTGGTGGCCAAAGGAGACTATTTTGTCCTGACCAACTCCAGCTGAGTCACAAGCCCCTATGTCTCACCCACCCCAGGACCAACCAAAAGTGAGGGCTTCATGAGGGTCTGAGAGCTGCCCTGCTCCCAGGTGAGTGTGTGGGCTGCAGGGAGCCAGCACACTGAGGTGAGGTGCTAAGCTCCCCAAGTGCAGCCCTGTGAGGCCCTGCTGCTTGCCAGAGCTTTTTCCCTTTCATCCTGCTCACAAGTCTCTTTGGATGGACATCCCGAGTCCTGATGGATGAGCACTAGGGCCCAGGAGCAAGCCATATCCCATCCTGTTATTTCAATATTTCAAAGCGATTTTGACAGGTATTCTTGCGAAAGGTTATGTTTGTTCAGAAAGGAGCTGAGCCAGGAAGACACAGAGCAGGCTGGGAAGTGCACGAGTTCATTCCCCTTGGTTATTTGTGTAGACAACAAACCATTAGCAGGATTTCATAATAAGAGGCAGGTAATTTCTCCAGGAATGCGTTCAGTCTGCCTGAGCAAAGGCACATTCCTCCACCTCCTCCAGGTGCCCCAGATCCTGCCCACAGCACACAGCTTCCCAGGGCTGTGTCTTGCTCACCACGCAGTGAACAGGACCTGGAGGGGGGGTTGAGGGTCACCCCTCTTTTGTTTAGTGCCCTCATGGCAGGTCCCTCCCTAGATCTCAGCTCTAGCACCTGGACCAAAGCAAATCCTTCAGCTGAAACAGCCTTTCCTTGCAAACCCCGAGTGCCTCCTTGTTGGAGTGGTTTGGCTTGGAAGGGACCTTAAAAATCATCTAGGATTATGAAATAAAAAGTCATCAGCATTTAGTTCCAACTCCCTGGCTGTGGGCAGGGATGCCACCCACTAAATCAGATTGCTCAAGGTCCCATCCAGGAGAAATAAGAGTTTGTCAGCGGAGATGGATGATGGAAACAGTAGTGGGGCCTCCAGACACTGTTTCATGATCTCACAGGATTCCTTATCAAGAGGCTGGGGCGGTCCAAAGTGATGGCAGCTCATGAGTTAATTTGGGCTCAGATGCTCCAGCATTGATGGTCACTGATAAGACACCCCAAGAACTTCCTCAGCTGATCTCTGCATTGAGACCATTCCCACACCAGTCTGGAAATGGCATCAGGACCATCCATGGAACTGGGAGCAATGGCCCAGCCAGTGCAGTGTGGATCCTCCTTGCTGAGGAGGCTGCAGCCAGCTCAGCTCTTTGGCTGGGACCACTCATTTTGTTCCTCTGCCTCTGTTTCCTCCTCTGCAAATGCTTCCTTGTGGCACTGAGGGCACAGGCTGGCTGGGGAGGTTCAATTAATTAATTGGCTGTCTGTGAAGCCCATTTAGCTCCTAGAATAAAAGCTGCTATCGAAATGCAAAGCTGTTAGTGGCGTAAAACAGCAGGGGCAGATGAAATCAAAGCCCGATTCTGTTTTCACACCAGGATTTCACTGGTCATAAACCAACAGAGACTGACACAGGAATGTGATACAGCAGTGCTGGCCTTTCTAAATTAAACACTTCCCACATGCAAGCTGACTGCAACTGAAAAAAAAAAGGAGAATTAGGAAAAGTCTAGGCCCCTCTATCTCCAAGGTATGTCTAAGGCATCACCCAGTACCCCACTGTTGGTGGGGCCTCACCACAGGTCTCCAGATGCCTCCTGGGGCACCTTCCAGCCCCTTGCCCTCTCTTCAGAACAAGGTGCAGTCCTGGCAGCCATGGTCCACATCCCTTGGCAGGAGATGCCATAAAGTGAGCTGTGCAAAAAGCCAGACAAGAAAAGGGAAGAGGTCCCACTGTCCCCAGGGCCCCCACTCCATGGATGAGCTCCAGGGCTGGCTCTGCACAGGGCCTGCAGAGCTCTGTTCACAGCATCTTCCATCCCTCCAAGGCAGCTGGTTTACAGACCCCTCTGAGGATGGAGTGGGGATTTCATCACCTGTGACCTGCTGGGTGATTTTGTTCTTTGTTTTGTCTCCTGCTCAACCACCAAAGTTCTCAAGCTGCTTCTGCAAAGAGAAGGGATATCTTGTCCAGCCAGGCTTCTCCTGCTGCCCTGAACTCATCCAAAGGAAGAGATCTCCCCACCAAGCAGAAAGGAGAGGGCACAGGAAAGGTTTTTTGGCCTGAGGAGGAGGGGAGGCTGGGGGGGGGGAAATGCAGTAGTCATAGCCCTGGGGCCATGTGGAAATGTGTTCTACTGATGCCCTTTCTGTGTCCACAAAACTGCTGCTGTCTCAACAACCTGTCTTCAAGGGCAAAATCAAGGCAGCACTAAAAATCCTTCCTCTGATCCCTCCCCCAGCACCCCAGCAAGGACAGCTTCTAGTTAGAGAGTAAATCCAAGCCCACATTGCCCATGGCTCAATCCTCACCCTGGCCCAGAGGCAGCAGAGGACCCTGCCATGTGTTACAAAGCCTGTGTGGCATCTAGAGCCTGGATATTATTTAAAACCCTGGTAAATTAGGACAGAAACATCCCTTTGTATAGACATGCACCATTTAAGCCCAGGATTCCTGAGGGCACCTGCCAGCCCTGGTGTGCACACACCGGGTGTGTCCATCTGCTCCAAAGCATGGCCTGTGCGAAGGGCCACGCTCACAAAACAGGGTGGCAGTGGTGGCAGTGGTGGCAGTGCCTGCCCAGCTCACAGTTCACACTCACAGGAACAGGGTGGCAGTGGTGGCAGTGGTGGCAGTGCCTGCCCAGCTCACAGTTCACACTCACTGAACAGGGTGGCAGTGGTGGCAGTGGTGGCAGTGCCTGCCCAGCTCACAGTTCACGCTCACAGGAACAGGGTGGCAGTGGTGGCAGTGGTGGCAGTGCCTGCCCAGCTCACAGTTCACACTCACTGAACAGGGTGGCAGTGGTGGCAGTGGTGGCAGTGCCTGCCCAGCTCACAGTTCACACTCACAGGAACAGGGTGGCAGTGGTGGCAGTGGTGGCAGTGCCTGCCCAGCTCACAGTTCACACTCACAGGAACAGGGTGGCAGTGGTGGCAGTGCCTGCCCAGCAAAGCCCTTAGAGGGGAGCTGGGGGCTGCCTCCTTCTTCAGAGCTGGTGGGTATTGGAGGTGTGCACTGCCACCCTCCTGCCCAGCACTGGAGTCTCCTGATGGCTTCAGCTGAGTTTGCCATGAACGCAGCTGCAGACGCCCCAGGAGGGGTCTGTGAGGATGCACAGGGGCCATAAGAGGGGAAGGTGCTCCCGTGCACCTCCCTGACCACACAACAGCCAGACTTCACTGGCTCTGCCCAAATCAAGCTGGTGGCCTGTGGTGCTTCCTGGGTGCTGGCCCCTTCCCTAGGACTGCCAGGGAATAGTCCCTCTCCCGACCCCATTGGAACCTGTGGATGAGCCCACGGATCAGCCCCTGGGAGATGCATCAGCCCCTGGGAGATGCCCAGGGCCGCTGGAGAGCAGAGGCAGAGCAGAGCCCTGAGCTCCAGCACGTTCCCTCACTCCCACCAACTTCAGCCAACTCCCCTCCGCCCAGTTTTAGGCCAGTCCTTCCCCGAACCAGGGTCTTGGTGAACCCAGAGCTCGGCTGCCCGACATTCCCCAGCTCCTGGAGGTGTCTCTGCAGACCCCGGGAGCCGGCACACACCGCCCCGGCCGGCCCCTGTCGGGCTGTGGAGCAGTGGATGCCCTGTCCTGCAGGAGAAGGGGTCAGCAGGGGGAGGACAGCCCGGGGAGGTGGCTCCATCACACTAACCCTCTGGCCAGGCGGGCCCGGGAGGAGCGGGGAATGCGGCGGGAGCGGCCCCGGGAGCGCGGGTCGGTGGCGGGGATTGAAGCCAGCAGCACTGCCTTGGGTTATTTTAGCACAGCCAGCAGAGCAGGAATTTGGGAGCCCAAGTCAGAATTTATTTGCATCTGTGAGTGCTCGTCAGGGGGAGGACCAACAACCCCACCCAGCGCCCTGCTGCTCGTTTTGGGACCTGTTCACCTTGGCTTCAGCTCCTCTTCGGTGCACTTCGTGTCCCTCTCCTCTGCAGAGTCCTCTGGGGACAGTGTCACCCTCCTTGGGGACAGTGTCACCCTCCTTGGGGACAGTGTCACCCTCCACCCCCCAAAGCTTGGAGCTGTGAGCACGTGGATGCACATGGACACAGAGCAGAGGACAGGGGAGGGGATGGACTTCAGGGGATGAAGGGTTTCTTCGGGAAAAGCACTGATCCTACCTGAAATGCCATGGCTGTGTGAACAGGTTTTGTAGCACGGCTGCAGTATTGCCATGGCCAGGCAGGTGAGCACCTCAGAGGTGCCCCAGCCTCTCCTCCAGCTCTTCTCTCCCTTTTTCCTCACCAGAGGCTTTCCACCCTGGGTCAGTTTTTCTGGGTAAGTGTTCAGAGATTAAACTGTTCCCCAGAGAGAGGAACATAGTGCATTAACTTCTTTCACCTCCAGCGCCCAATGCCAGCAGTGCCCAAGGCACTTTCGGTGGTGAAGGTGCTGGTGGGCATGGCCAGCGCTGCTGGAGAAACCAACCCAACTCCTTGGCTTGGAGCAGCGACTTTGGTTTCGTCTGAATTTCCTTAGGCTCCAAGTTTTCACATCTGTGTGTCACAGTTTCTGTTTTACCCCTCTCAGCCAGCTCACCAGCACCACCAGAAGGGTGGTAGAGATGATAAAAATGCTGCCATGAGAGTTTTGCTCAGTCCTACCTTCTCCTGCCCAGAACTTAATGGAGGGAAACAATCTGATCCAGAGTGCAGCCAGTTTTCTGGACTCAGTTTCCTCTGTGCAAGGGATGAGAAGACACAGAAGTACCAGGAATGTGGATTTTCATCATGTGGGGCATAGTCTAGCAGGAGGCCAGTTTTTAGTTTAGTTTTGCTGCCTTTTCTTTTGGTTCGAATTGGATGTGAACATGCCTGTATACATCCCTCTGCAACCACCCTGTCCCTGCAGAGTAACCAGAGGAGCCTGCCAAGTCTCCAAGTTTGTGTGTGTGCCTTTTCAATAATTCAGTGGGAATGTTAATCACAGGGTTGTGCTGTTGTTCCTGTACGAGCTGGATCGCTTCTCACATCCTACCTACATCTGTTTTTTCACACTCAGCTCAGCTGTCTGGCAATAGCCATTTGCTGCTCACCTTTACTTGCCTTGCCATTAAAGAGCTCATTAACGTACTCCATCCTTGCTCTCTTTGGGACGAGAAGATTTCCATTTCTGTCTTTTATCAGCTTTCACACGGCTTACATCCTGTCCTCCCTTCACCATGCAATGCCCTTTCCTAATGAGCTCTTCTCTCCTGGTCCGTCTCATCCATTAAGATCTGTGAGCGTTGTCCCCTGCATTGTCTTGCTCATCTCCTGGGCTCTGCTCTGGGGCTGTCATATTCCTCAGTGTTTTGAGCTGTGAAAGGAAGCAATCAGCCCCACGCACAACATCCACCTCACCTGCTTTCCTAGCAGCCCTCCAGTCTGGCTCATCCCACCACAGCATCCAGCTTTTACAGACTCCTCCATCCTTGCAGAGGCCCCTGGCTGGCTTGACCTGATCTGCAGAAATGTGATGGATTGCCTCAGTTTGTGTGTGGTGCCCGCAGCTTCCCTCTGCTGGGGGCCTCTTAAATCTGTTCCTCTCTCTCATAAAAGCATTGCTTTTATGCAGCAGAGCTCTCCTTGGGCATCTCCTGCCTTGCAATCAAGAGCTCCCAGCCCATCCACACACAGGAGGCCTCTCTGGGTACTGCAAAAGCTCCTCTGTGGTCTCACAAGTAAACACTGGCAGTCTTCATGTGATGCAGCTAAATTAATTAATCTTGTTCCACCACATTTGGAGCCAAGACACAAAGGTTTCCATTCCCTGAAGCTGGAGCTTAAAGTCTGCTTGTCCCAAAAGTGTCCTCCTGCCCCACCTGGGATTTGTGTTTCAGTAAGATTTGGAAGAGTGGCAGCAGAGCAGCTCTTGGGAGTATGTCCAAGGGGTGACAGAGCCAACAACCCCCTGGAAAAGTGGCCATGAGCACAAACAATCTGCCACCATCCAGCTGAAACATCTCTGATGTGTCCAGCTCAGCTTAGGCTGACAAAGCGCTTGTGTACACAGAATCAGTTGTGCTTTGGGTTTTTTTCCTCAGACATCTCAGGTGCTGCAGTTTATTACCTCTCCATACAAACCTTATCTCAGTTATATCCTCAGATCATTCTGGCTGTAACAACACTCCCACCCACCACAGGGGCTGCACGCACATACATCCCTGCCTGGGAAATCCCAGGCAGAAGCACAGCAGTCCCAGGAACGACAAACCCTTCAGGAGCTGACAGCTGACAAGCCCTGAGCTGCTCTACAGCTGCCTCCAGCCTTGCAGGGTGATCCCAGCTCCTAAAAGACAGATGCAGACACCAGGGCTCTGGGTATGACATGCCAGGAGGCTGGCAGCAGATGCTGGGGAGGGCAGGAGCCTGGTGTGGCCACTCCAAATGTATTTCCCTGGCAGAGCCGGCAGCCACGGAGGAGGACAGTGAAACAGTGATCTCCCACCATCTCACACTTGGGTCCTGAAGACCAGATGTGTCCCAGCACGGTTGTCAGGAGTGGAGAAGTAGAGATGGAGGTGCTGGAGCAGAGCTGGGGGCTCCAGAAGCCACCTGAGATGGTGAAACACTTTTGGGTACTGTTGTGAGGCTCCTCTGGCTGGGATGACTGAGAAGTCCCTGTCCCAGGGAACAGCACGCCCAGGAGAGCCTGCCTGTGGCTGTGAAGGACTGATCCACCCATCACTGCTCTGAAGCTGCCAAGAGATGGATTCACCCACTGGAGGGAAGTCTCAGCCAGTCCCACTTTTCTGCAAAGCCACAGACGTACACGGGTGGAGATCCCAGGTCTGATGAGAGAGATCAGCACTGGAAGGACAGCACAAAGCTCTCACAAAGAAGAAGAATAAACCAAAACATCACAAGATGCCAGCAAGTGGGAGGAGACAGCTTATCCAGGGAGCTAATTTAGCTGGAAGGAAAGGGAGAGGATGCAAGATGTTCCCCTATTAAGAAAGAAAAACAGCATGCAAGAGCAAGGAACCAGAGGTTGCAGTGCCTGACAGAAAGTGATGTGCATTCGAGTTTAAGAAGCCAAAGCAGAGCTGGGGCAGATTCTAGACCCAGAACAAAGGCTGTTTCCACCCAAGCTTGAGAGGCAAAGGTTAGGATGAGACTTGCAGGGACCTGGAAACCACTGAGGTGGGTGAATTGTAAGTGGCACCGCGTTTAATCTGAGCAGAATGCATGAAACATGATAATGCAATTGAAAGGGTTATTTAAACTGAGTATTCAGAGGGAAAAATAAAGCATAGGAGGGAAAATAATAATACTTAGCACTTGTAATGTACTTAGCATCTTCAAAAACTGGTCAGCCATTAACTGATTGCTCCTCTGCTCAGTCCACAGGCTAATAAAAAGGGATGGTTCATTTAGTTATTTCACAGCTGAGCTTCTCGATAAGGCATGAGGAAGTGATTGCTGCTCTCCAGCATGTTGGTAAATAAACAGTTGGAAGTAGGAAAATACAAAATCCTCTCAGCACTTGGTCACAGCTTCATGCTCGGCTCCCTCCTTCCTCACCTTGAGTTTGTCAAGACCAGACCTGTGACAGGGAGTTTGTCTGGAGGGCTGGCTGGGGAGCGTGCCATGGATGGGGGAGGCTTCAACAGCTCCTGCCCTCGGTGTCTCCTGCCCAGGAACTGCCCCTTTGTGTGTGGGTGGATGGGGTGGGAGACTGGGGCTCAGAGTCACCACCTGTGAAGCCTGGTGGCCTTGGCAAGTGCAGGGGCTGAGGAACCAGGCAGCCTTTTGGACAGCAATGAAGATGAAAGCATTTTATATTTGTTTTACTTAAAAAGCAAACTGTTCCTTTTGTGTTTGATGAGCAAGCGATTTCATAAACTCGGCAGGGAAAACATGACACACTTGGTGATTTTCAGCCTTTTTTCTTGGCAGCAGCACTGGAGGAGCAGAGAAGTGCCCAAGCATCTGCCCCACACACACTCCCCCAGCTGTCTGGGGGTGGCCAGGGGTCTGGAGGCTGTTCCTGGTCAGGCCTAAAGGGAAGTAGCCAAGAAGAGGAAGTGCTTGTCACGATGAAGCCATTCAGCCCCACTCTTGTTCAGTCCCAGAATGAGTGAACAACAAACCTATTTGCATGTCAGGTACTGCCAAAGGCTCCACATTTTGCCCCAGACACAGTCACTCACTCAAGACAAGCAGCCACTGGTTTTGCCACCCACTTTGTGATGGTTTCTGGCCTTATCAGCTTAGACACCCATTAAAACATTGGCCTTATCACCCCAGGGAAACGGAGCTGCACAGATGCTCGGCTGCCCCCATACAGTGCCCAGGTCTGTCAGAGCCCCTGCCCCAGGTGTCCCAGGCCCGTGCTAGAGGGGTGTCTCCATAGAGTCACACTGGGCTGTGCAAGGTCTCCAGCTCACTCTGGGCTGCTGGGACAGCAACCAGGAGAAGGCAGTGGTTCACCCATGACCTGCCCAATCCCAATCCCAGCAGCAGATACAAACTCCTAGAAGATGTTAGGGAGCTCTTTTTCCACCCAGTTGTTGGGTGATCCAAGACGGGTCCTGCTTTATAGAGGAGATGCATGAGAAATCATCTCTGAAAGCATTTCTTGGGATGAAATACATCCCTTAGGGCATAGGGCTGAACTTGGCTTTTCTGGGAAAAGTCCAGCAGTGGAAGGGCCATCATCAAAAGCCTTTGGTGGAGACAGGGGATGAGGGATTTTACATTCCTCTGACTTTTTGCCCCATGCACTGCCTCCTGCTCTCTTGGCTGTGGTTGTGGGCTTTGTGCTTTCTTTCTCTTTCTTCAGGTTTTCTTCCTCTTAAATGAAACATTCCCCAACTCTGCTGTGAGCACAGCCCTGTGCTGAGAGGATGAGCCAGGTGGGAGCAGGAGGAGGTGAGCAGGGCCTCCTCACCCAGTGTTATCCCTAAGTGCCTCCGCCCTGAGGCAGGTTTTGCTTGAGGGAGGCATTCAGGTCAGAACCTCAACGATTTACAGTGCAGGACGTGTCCCCCTCATCACCTGGGGGACCCGGAGAAAGCACTGAGCACAGAGACAGCAGCAGCCTTGATGAGTTGCCTACACACCTTTCTGACGGGAGGAAATTTGGGATGTGCTGAAGACGTTAACTCCTGTGAAACGCTCCCGTAGAACCGGGCAGCAGCTACCCAGTCTGTGCAGCCTCCGCTGCCTGCTCCCGGCATAACGAGGCCCGATGGGTGTGTGTAAACAAAGCCAGCCTCTCTCTCTCACTGGACCTCATGCATCATTTATAGCCAGCTTTTCCGTGGCACAAGAAACATTTACATATGCCAGCATTAATTCCGAACGCCACTTCAAAGCCATCTCTGTCTAATGAACCCCGCGCGCTGTGCACAGCAAATTCCACCCCAAAAATAATTAGCAACACACGCCACCAAAGCGTTACAAGGGGAACGCAGCACACCACCTGCTGAAGCAAAATGAATGCCTGATTTATTTATTTTTTGCCACTTTTTAGCAATATTCAGGCACTGACTCAAAGCTGTGCTCTGTTCTTTGTAGGGAAGCGGAACGTTCCCACTCTGCTTTCCATTCTTAGAAGAGATTGATTTGGGAGGGTTATATAGAACCATAGAAAGGTTTGGGTTTAAGGAACTTTAAGTATCGTCTAGTTCCAACCCCCCCACCATGGACACGGGCAGGGCTTATGTTTTTCTTACATCACAACTGGACAGAGCCGTGCAGGACCCTGCTGATTTCTCCATGCCAGAGGTGCCAGCTGTGAGTTAGGGTGCAGGCAGCTCTATGGCCCTTTCTCTGAAGCTGCACAGGTCCCAGCCTTTTGGGATGCTATCACCAGCTGACCAGTCACAGGCTGTTGTTGGGAACAGGACAGGACTCACCAAATCTCCCCCTGGTCTGACATTCCCACAGAGCCTTTAAACTCTGAGTGGGATCAGTCTCACTGAGAAAAAACAAAACTGGAAATGAGATGAGGAGTTGAAGGTTTTGGTGCCCCTACCAGCTGTGGTGCTCCCACCCTGCGCTGGCTACAGGCAGCCCTGCTGGGAACAGCTCAGGGGACAGAGCTGGCTGCACCGAAATTATTTCTTTAATCTCTGTCAGAGCTGCTCATCCCAGCTCACAACAGGAGGAGCAGCATGTTTAGCTCAAAGCCTGATGTGGTGGCATTGCCGTGGGGGACACAGGTCACAAACTACCACGGCAGAGAGATGGAGACCAAAGCTGGAGCTGGCTGTGGGCACAGGGGGACCAGCTGTGCCAGGATGGTGCTGGGATCCTGTGCTATCCTAGTTCTGTCCTCCTGGAGTGAAAGGAAGGTGCTTTGCAGGGCACAGCTCTCAGCCTGTGTGTCTCTCCAGCATCAAACCATGGAATTCAAATTGTCAGTCTTTGCCTTGTTAGGATGCAAGGGGTTAAACTGTTCTTCCTATGCAAATTAAGCTTAATTAATCCTTTTCATCAGTTGCAAATATACCTTCTGAACCCTATTAAAAACATGAATATGCAAATTCAGACCTTTTTTAATACTCATTTTCAAGGACTTGGAGTCAGGCTTGATTATTCGATTCCCGTTAACAGCCTGTAAAACCTGGTGCAAAATTTAATTTCCATTTTAAGTTACAAAAAAAAAAAAAAAAAAGAATCTGTTAGTAATTAAGCTAATTACAGTGTTACACTAAAGAGGAGACAAACAAGGAGGACAAGATCATTCATTACATTTAACACTGGTTACAGGACCTGGGGACTGTCCCGAGTTAACTGTGAAGCCAGGAACAGCAGTGATATAAACAGGGTGTGTGTGAGGAGGCTGCAGCTTTTGGGGGGCCTGGTGCTTTCCTTACCTTGGGAACAAACCCGCTTCAGTCCTATGAGCCATTCTCCTCCTTCTGTTAAGGGCAGAAGCAAGGCAGAGGAGGTGCAGGCAGGCTGGAGGCATTCTGTCTGTGTCCTGGCACCGACACTGTGGGGCCTCTGCATGGATCAGGGACACGCTTGTGGCTGGAGTTTCAAAGCAGCCTTATCTGCCAGAGCTGAGCATCCTGTGCAGGTGAGATTTCCATCTTCCACGAGCACTCTTCTCTGTGTGTGGAGTGCAGAGGGGAGGTTTGCTGACAGCTCCCTTTGCCCTGGCAAAGCCATCGGGGAAGAGACATGACAAGACTCTGCAGAGACATCTACAAACTGCTGCTCCACAGCCATACTGGGGAGCAAATGATGGCCAAGATGTGAGCCTCTATTTCTCATGTTGGGAGATGCCAGCCAAACCAGTTCAGCCCACACCACCCAAACCTCCCTTTTGGTCACCCATCAGAGCTGGGCATCAGTGCTGGTAGCTCTCAACTTGCCCATCAACCATCTTGTGCCTCCAGGCTCTGCCTGCATGTAATTAAAAAAAAAATAAATTTAAAAAGCAATGCTATAAACTGTTAATTATATTTTAACACCACAGTGATCCCTTAAAATCAGTCCTCAGAAAATCCAGGATCTATTCTGCACTTGGTGCTTTCTAGTGAGTTTGTGAAGTTAATTCGCGCCTCCCCAGAGCTGTAATGCTCACCTCGGGACGGCAGCACAGCCTGGTGAGGACTGTCACAGCTGGGGTGGCACTCATCACACAGGGGATGCTCTGCCCACGGGAGGCCAGGGCTCAGCGCCAGGACAGCAGTGCAGGACACTCCAGCACTGAACCGGAATGCTGTGGCATTACCTGCGGACACCCAGACACATCTGACACTGGCACGACAGACCCGCCCGGGGCATTCGGGCCATCTGGGGAGCTTTTCTCTCCCCTCCTCATCCCAGCGCAGCGCCAGGAGGGGCAGCTCTGCTCCCCGTGGATTTGGCTCATTCCTCGCCATCGCCTCCTCTCCAGGGCTGTTCCTTCCCTGCAGGGCTCGGGCAAGAGGAGCTGTCACTTCGGAGCACGGCTCTGCCTCCGACTGCGGGACAGGAGCCCGGCACGGGCACAGCCCGGCACAGACACACCCGGTATGGACACACCCGGTACGGACACACCCGGCACGGGCACACCCGGCATGGCCACACCCGGCACGGCCACACCCGGCACGGACACACCCGGCACGGACACACCCGGTATGGACACACCCGGTACGGACACACCCGGCACCGACACACCCGGTATGGACACACCCGGTACGGACACACCCGGTACGGACACACCCGGCACCGACACACCCGGTATGGACACACCCGGTATGGACACACCCGGCATGGACACACCTGGCACAGACACACCCGTTATGGACACACCCGGTATGGACACACCCGGTACGGACACACCCGGTATGGACACACCCGACACAGACACACCCGGTATGGACACACCCGGCACGGACACACCCGGCATGGCCACACCCGGCACGGCCACACCCGGCACGGACACACCCGGCATGGACACACCCGGTACGGACACACCCGGTATGGACACACCCAGCACAGACACACCTGGTATGGACACACCCGGCACGGGCACACCCGGCACGGACACACCCGGTACGGACACACCCGGCACGGGCACACCCGGTATGGACACACCCAGCACCGACACACCCGGCATGGCCACACCCGGCACGGCCACACCCGGTATGGACACACCCAGTATGGACACACCCGGTACAGACACACCCGGCATGGACACACCCGGTATGGAGACACCTGGCACGGACACACCCGGTATGGACACACCCAGTATGGACACACCCGGTACAGACACACCCGGCATGGACACACCCGGTATGGACACACCCGGCATGGACACACCCGGTACGAACACGGACACACCCGGCACGGACACACCCGGTATGGACACACCCGGTACGGACACACCCGGTACGGCCACACCCGGCACTGACACACCCGGTATGGCCACACCCGGTATGGCCACACCCGGCACGGCCACACCCGGCACCGACACACCCGGCACGGACACACCCGGCACGGACACACCCGGTATGGACACGGACACACCCGGCACGGACACACCTGGTATGGACACACCCGGCACGGACACAGCCTGGGCTGCAGCGGGACTCCCAAACGGGCCAAGGAAAGGCTCGGGCACACGGAGGAACTGGGATAACCCAAACTGAGCTGAGGAAAGGCTCGGGCACACGGAGGAGCTGGGAGAACCCAAACTGAGCGGAGGAAATGCTCAGGCACATGGAGGAACTGGGAGAACCCAAACTGAGCTGAGGAAAGGCTCGGGCAGACAGAGGAGCTGGGAGAGCCATGCTGTGGACAAGGATAAAGGATGGACAGTGTGATTTGCCACCACCTTGCTGTGTACAAGGCTGTGCACGGCCAGTGGGGAGTGGGAGGCATCTCCAAAATGCAGGACCCAAGTGACATCCACCGTCTGCGTTTCTTTTAGGAAGGCCACTCCCTGTCAGTGGTTATGGAGCAGCCTGGCAGATGGACTAGTTCCTCCCAGCAAAGTGAAGTATCTGCCCTCGTACGGCACAAATGTCACTCAGCAGTTGCTCTTTAGGAGGAAAGGTTCATCTGCCAAACTGCAGAGCCTTTAATCTGCCTGGAGAACATTTCCCACCATGCTGATACCAGAAATTTCTGATCACACCAGTGGAATGTGACAATGGAGATGATAAGGGAAATGCTCTCACCCTCTAGCCAAGCCCTTCGACCTGCCTGGTGCATCTTGTCAACTGTATCATATTTTGGGGGGAGTCAGAGATGCAGAATTACCTTCTCAGTCCCTGCAGGCAATCAACTTGCTCCCCGAACCATGAGATATGATTGCCCTTATTACTTTGGCTTGCATAGCAGTGAGCCTTGTTAATGGTCATAAAATTATCCAGCCCTTATTTAAATCCTACAGCCGTCTGTGTTTCAATGACCTCCCGATGGTCTCTGGCTTTGCTCCAGTCTGAAGAAGCATTAGAAGGACCAGGAAGGAAAAAGAGACAGTGGGAAGATTAAAGAAAAAAAACCCCAGAAACACAACAAGCAACAGTCAACAAAGAGAATTCAAAGTGAAAGAGGGAATATTAAAGAGAGCTCAATCAATCAGCTGGAGAGTTCAAAAAAACATAACCTGTCATGAAGAGAAGGAAGCAGCATCAGGTAAAATTAGCAACACTAATAAACTCATCAGCACTGGAGCCTGGGCCAGGAAACAGCACAGGGAAGATGAAGGGGTTGGTTGAGGCTTGATCCCATCTTGGGGAAGCAGAAGAAAACTAACACAACCTAAGGGAATGTGCTTTGGTGGAGGAGTGTGGTTTGAGTGGAGACCAAAGACATGGGCTGCTTCTGAGACCTCCAGCACCAAGAGGCTGCCTTTGTGCTCCTTAAATTACATGGCAGCATTTTCTTTAAAGTGTAGTTTTCTTCTGTTTTGTTCGCTGTACTTGCTCTGAGGGAAAACACACACAGAAGGAAGGCCGGAGACACAGACACTGAGGGTGGAAGGAACAGGAGGGGCTGTTGGGATGGCCTGTCCAGGGCTGGACTTTGGCCAGTGAGCTTTCTGGAGCAAAAATCTCCTCTTCCTTTTGGATAAAAGACCGTTCTCCTGTCCTTTCAAATAACATCTGCAAACTCCCAGAGTACCCAAAGATTTTGCAATAATAATCCCCCAAAAGAGAAACAAGAACTGGAAAACCCCCAAGCAGCCAAGAACTGTTTTAATGTAACCAAGCTCCAACACAGATTTCCATCAATTTTGCAGCAAACCTGAGTCATGAAATTAAAAGTAGCATCAGCATATTTCCTATTAGCTATGGTTCCTTTTTCAGAACAGATCATACATTCCTACCCTATTTTTCTAGACACTTGTGTCAATGCGATATCATCAGATGCCGTTCAGTCTTTCCTCTTAGCCTGAAAAAAGCTTTCCTGTTGGGAAGGATGGGATTTTAATATTTAAAAAAGACTTCGTGAAAAAAGCTTTGCTGAGTTATTTATTTATTTATTTATTTATTTATTTAATATCCCTCCCCTGATCAGAGTGGGTGCATTTTGTAGCTTTTAAATATCATGCAAGTTTTAGCAACGCTGCTATTAAATCTGAATCTGCTGTCACAGCAGGCAGCAGGAATGTGATTCACACCAGCACAGAGAGCCTGTTCCGTCCTCCCCTGCTCCTGTCCTTAGCTACAGTCACCTGGCATCACACACCACCATTGTTTTCCCAACACCTCTGAACAGCTCAAAGCTCCAACAGGATTAATCCTGCCCTGGCTGCGCCCTCTCCCACTCCAGCAGCAGAGCCCAACAAGGTCTGGCATCAGGTCGGTGATGTCTGACGAAGGCTCTTGCCTGTCACCCCCAGGGTTTATTTTTGCCCAACTCACACCCTTCTCAGCTGCCTCTGAGCCCACTGCTGGGTTAAGAAATGAAAAGGGCAAGTGCTGCTCAGTGTTTGGAGTGAGCAGTGGAGAGCCAACAGCAAGGCTGGCACGGCATCTGTCCAGATATGGAGGTGGCTTCTCCTTCCATCCATGCCCTGTTTCTTCCATCCATCCCCTGCTCTGCTCCTGCCCTTCACTTTCTAGGTTCCCACCTCCATCATGGCTCCAATGCTCTTCTCCCTTCTCCTTCCCTTGCTCCTACAGAGTTACATGGAGAAGATCCAAAACTAACATCTACAAACTCCAAACTCCTCATGGCTCATCCCAAAAGGGTTCCTCCGGTTCCTTCTCAGGCATCGCACACTTCCAGGACAACACGAACAGCACGTGATGGCACTGAGAGACAGGAGACACAAAGCAAGAGCAAAAGGCTCCAGATTCAGAGATGTGTCCTTAGGAGAGGCACAAATCTGGTGAAACCTGCCTTAGCCCAGAGCTCTGCTGCTTTCTTGACTGTTTGGCAGTACCCAACAGCTCTGTGCCCGTTTGGTGTTTGTATATGCACACAGATGGACAGGGCTGATTTGTAGCAGAGCAGGGACTCACAGGCAGTTTGAGTGAAGGGAAGCTTCAGGCAACACTGCAAACAAGACAGTGCTCTCACACATACACACACACACACACACAGACTCCTGCAGCCATGCACCAATAAATCATATTTTACCGCCTACAGCACATAAACCCAGCTAGCATGCATGCAAACACAGCGAGCACACACACACACTTGTGAGCACTCCTGCCTCTCCCCTCCAACCAACTGCAAATTTACTATCCAGCTATCAAGACTTTCTAAAAGGATTTTCCACTAACAGGGCTGGAATTTTGCAAGTGATGAGCCAAATCCAGATGGGACTTTTGCCTTACCTGGGGTGGTGGCAACTGGGATCTCTTTGCACTACCCCAGGAGGCTGCAGTCATGGAGAGGGGAGGCAGGGGGTGATGAACACGGTGACAGTGCCTTTGATGGGCTTCTGAGCCCATGTAGCTCATAAAAGAAGGAGCAATCACTGTGAAATTCAGTGTCACAGTTATTCCTTGCTGCTCCCTCATGGCTCAGACAAGCAGGATAATGACAGTGGCAGAGGTGGGAGCTGCCATGATATGAGGTACAGCCGTAGGTTTGTGGCTTCACCCTGAATTCAATGTTGGAACTAGAAACTGGGGAGTCTCAGCTCCTCTTCTCCATGGCCTACAGGTGGCCCAAGTGGCTTTGCAATGGTCACACCTCCACATGAACAACTCCCAGGCTTCCATGTGTGAACCTTAGAGAAGTCAGGCTTCCTAAAAGTCCCAGTGTGATGTGAGCCCTGTGAACTCACTGTGCAGCAGCATAACGCCATGAGCAGGGCAGGGATGCTGCTGGCCAAAGCAGGACAGTCACCCAGCAGCTCTCCAAGCCATGGACAGGTGCTGCGCCGCAGCAGCACACCCAGCCAAACACCCATCCTCACCACACACCTCTCCCCGCCATGCTGCCGTACTAAACTTAGTTGAACCAATCAGTCTTGCTGGGAGAACAGGGAGCAGAGCAGTAATTCATGTCTCCTCCCCACCGGAGGCATCTCAGAAGCCTGCTGTGTGTTCTCTCCCAACTTATTATCCTTTCCCTCTCGGGAGGCAACTTTCCAACGGGCACAACGTGTTTTTCCCTTGTCGCTCTCCAGCATCGCTTCTCACCTCACCTGTGTTTTGCTAAGATAGAGGGTTTATTGTAAACTTATTAATTACTTCATTTCTCCTGCAAGGAGGCAGAAGAAGAATTTTCCGCGGAGGCAGGATCCGCTATTGTGTTGGTGGCGGAGCTGAATGTGGCTGACGTCACGATTCATTTTCCCCATGACTGGGGAAGGCGACTCTCCGTGCCACGCCGTGCATATGAATCAGGCAGCCTTCCCCTGGCACAGCATGCCCAGCAATTCATCTTCCACCGGGACTTCTTCAAGCAGAAGAGAAAAATGACAAACTTTTGCTACTGCGCTTCCCTGCAGAGAGGAGAGTTGGGGAGACGGGGGCTGCAGACTCCCCAGACCTCATGTTTGTCCCTCCAGCTCTGATCAACAGCAGAGGGGGGGTCAACAGCACATGTTTTCCATGCCTGTAGATGCATCAACAGGTCTCCAAGTGGCTCCAGCAAGCCTGGCCAACCCTGCAGTCACTGCAAGTATCTCAGCTAACTTTCCAGCCTGCTCACTGCTACCTTTTCTCCAAGCCTAGGGAATGTGTTCCTGCTGAAACCAGGGGGAAATCAATATACACAGAAGTTTAGCGCAAACTGATTTGGTTTAAGGCAGCAGGGGTTGGGAGTAGATGATCTCTGAGGTCCCTTACAACCCAAACCACTGATGATTTTGTAACTCTGTGAATGCGACTTGCCTGGAAAAACAGAGATAATGACGTCCTCCCTTTGCAAAGCACATCAGAGCATTGATGTGCTCATCCTCTACATGTGGGGGAGCCTAGTGAGGCACAGAGTGCATCCCAAATCAGAGTCATATGCCCAGTTTGTCAAGTGACACTTTATTGTTATGACAGAAGAGCTACAACCATTACAACACAAAATGTTATGACACCAGCATGGAACACAGCCAAAAATGCTCCTTTTCACTTTTTACAGTCCTGAGATAACCAAGAGCTCTAAAGTCTTGGTGAGGAACCAAAAGCATGGCAGTGACTGAGCCACAGAGGTGTCAACACAGGCATAGTGCCTTCAAATGGCCATTTATGCTTGTGCTTGTCTGCTGAATGGTGGCAGACTCAGGTCAATGATAGCTTAAAATAATTTCCGCCTTGCTGAGTGATGAGATGTTTGCAAAAGCAAGAGACTTTCCTTGGGTCTCTGTCCCCAGGGACCAAGCCCTTGGCTCCCATTAGAAGAGGACAACCATGCAGCAGGAAGCACCAGCCCCATGCAGGTTTCTCTCTTTGTTAGGGCCCACATTTAGGGAATCCTTTGGGGAAAAGCTGTGAATGGTGATGCTGGGGCTCCTTAAACCAGCAATTCTCACTCTATTCCCAGATAGATCCTGGGAATCTGGGTGGTGATGAACACACGGCCTTGTTCAAAGGCAGGAATTGGATCCTGGCACAGGAGACCCCTGGAATAGAGCTAGGCTTGCCCTCCCACAGGAGGAAAACTATGCTTTTCAGAGGAATTGGTGGGATTTGTGACTCAACATGAAAGAAGGGGGAAGAAGGAATTCCCTGCAAAACAGAAGCAACCCAATACCACAAATTAATGATGGTGGACATGAGAATTTTTCCTCGCTATCTCAAGTGTCCTGCCCATGGGGGGAAACCCCGGCTGGCAGCTGTCAGGGGGGCACTAAGCAATGGTCTGGCGGCTGAAGAGGTCCAGGGTGAGGGCGCTGAGGAAGGCTGGGATGCTGTCCTGGCGCAGCAGGTGGAGCTCGATCAGCTCCCGGATGGTGCGGGAGAACTCCGTTTCCAGAAGCTGCATTTTCCCACCGGAGGAGCTGGAGGCCTAACGGGGAAGAAGAACAAGCCCATTAGTACCAGAGAGTCTCAATTCAGCTCCTGTGACACAGCAGCAGGGTCACCCTGAAGCCTCCTTTGGCACGGATCTGCATGTCACCAAGGAGGTGCCATCTGCTTGGCACAGGGCATTTCTGAGTCCTCCATTCCCACGTCTCCATGCAGGAGCCCTGTCGCCAGAGGGACACGAAAAATCACACTCACACCTTCAGGTTGTGAGATGAGAAAGAGAGAGGTTTATTTTGGGTTCAGGGTTTAAATAGGATTTGGACTTTGACCAGCATTTGGGGTCAACCAGAGTTGACACTTCTCTGCTCCCACTGGTCAAACTGGAAGTCCATCAATTTGTCCTTCCCCCTGGAAAGGAATGTATTATTTACAAAACATCACTCTTGGTTTCTCTTACAATTCCTGAGAAACTCCAGTACATAAATGTAAAACATCAGAAGGCAGAAAACTCAGGGTGACAGAGCTCTGTGAGCTTTCCCTGGTGACAGCTGTGGTGTTGGGGAGATGAGGGGTTTGACCATCCTGGAAAGAGCCTGTGCTGCCAGCACAGAACAGGGGTGGCCACATCATCAGGGTCACTGTCACAAACACCACCCAGTGTGGAAGAAGCTCTGCACAGGGGTTTTCTCTCCACAAAAACACTTATTCCTGAAGTCACACCACTTCTGAAGGAAGGAACAGACCCTGTTCCTAATTAACACAACTCCTTCCCAATGAGTACTTATCCACCCTGCATCCCTGAAGTGCTTAAATCAGCCTGGCAGCACACACACAGCCAAAACCTCCAGAGGAATTATTCCACAGATGCTCTCAACAAAATAAGGAAACTCAACATGTGGGAAGACATTACAAATCTCCTGTAACATATAAAACAAGGAGGAAAAAAAGCTAAATGCAAGAGAAATAAGGAATGCTTGAAGCCTCTCCTGCCCCCGGAGGCACGAAAGCGGCTTGTTTATTAATAAACAGCAAAATCATCACAGTGCAAATGCTAATTTTTTTTCCCCTGCCATTTTCCTCTTCAAAATACTCCCATTTCTAATTGCTTTGCAGCTCTGCTTCCTGTTGGAGCTGAGGTGGGACAGCACGGGTGGTACCAGGCACGGCTCAAAGGGGATGCCCAGATCCAAAGGGGAGGATTGCCATGTGAGGGGAAAACATGGCTTTGCTTGCTGAGAGCCCCAGGGAACATGCTTCCTTCTGACTTCATGTTCTCAGGAGCCTGGACACATTTGGTTATGAACTTTCCATGTTTGGGTGACTTTGCAGAGGATGCCCTGGTCATCCCCAAGCCAGGCAGGGAATCAAAACAAGGCTTCAACGTGGGAAAGTGAACTGGGTTTTGTTCAGATCTTTGTTTTGGCTGGGTTGTTTTTCAGCAAATCCTGTGCTTTGATCTGCTGCTTACTGGAGCTATCTGATGCCTCCTGAGCACCTGAGGTAGCCCTGGACCAGATCAAAGAGGGAAGCAGATGAAGGAGCCAGTTGGAGGCATCAGGAAGGATGTAAATTCCCAGCCCACGTAAAGCCAGAGGTGTCAGAGCAGAGCAGCAGGCACAGGAGCTGGGTGCTGTGGCAGCAGCACAGGTTTTATTTTCCAAATCCCCCCTGGACTCAGCTGATGAGAAGTGCCAGTTTTGGAGGAAGGTCCGAGTATTATGAATGCATCACTTGTGTCTCCAACTCTCTGGGTGCCGAGTTGGATTCATCTGAAATGGGAATTCAAGCTCCATATGAAATACACAGCCTCCCTCGCAGATTTAAAACACTCTTTGGGCACAGAATTAATTTTCTAAGAATTTACAAGCAAATCCATTAATTGGTTTACTAGTTTAATTAATTAAACTAAATTCCTTAAGAAATTTAGCATCCAGTGCCAGACCATTTGCTTGTGTTTTATGACCTCAGAAACAGAGTAACAGAAATGTTTTAAATTTCATCTACTTTGAGCTCACTGTTGTCGTGGGTGAAGGCTACATTTGAATATCTTCTCTTTTTTTATGAGATTAATGGTAGCTTCTCTCTACTATTCTTCATAAACAAAGTTTCCTCCAGCAGCAGAGGCAGAAGAATAATGTTCAGAGAAAGTTATGTGGACAAATACGTGCTTCTGAGAAGATTGCTGTTTCCCACTGAGTCTGCTCAGCTGTCAAGGGAGGCACCATCCTCCCTCTCACCCCCACAGCCTCTGTCTCCCCAGGAACTCCAAGAAATCAAAGAAAACCCCCAAATGCTTCCAAACCCCAGACATTTCACCCAGGTTTCTTATGGTTGCTTCTGTAAGAGGCACAAGGCAAGAAGGCAGCCACTTGGAAAAAAAGCAATTCTTCCTCTGCCAGGAGATGTTTACATGTGAACTTAGAGGATGGATGCACTTGCAGTGCAGCTCATTCAATCTCACACTGCTTTAAAAAAATGGAGAAACTTTTTTTTTTTCCTTAGGAGTATTTTAAAATTGCTATCATTGTTACTTTTCTTATTATTTGTTTTTATTGCTTTTTTTTCTTCACCCATCTGTTCATAATGTAGTATAGACTGGTATATATAGATAGATTTGCTGCTTTGGGTTCAACAGCGGGAGTACCTCTGCAGCCTGTGCTTTACAAATAAAGTGATTATATGAAATAATAGCAATATGTTCCCATTAGTTCACAGGATTTCTTTTCAAAAGGCAGCCTGCACCCTGCCTGGTGCAGTTGCTGGCAGAGAGGGAAGTGCCCGAGGCAGGAACAGGAGGGAGCAGGGGATCAGAGCAAGGCAGGGGGCTGCACAGGGGTGTGCAGGAACTGAGGGGGAGCACATGGGGGGATGCTCTGCTCAGTGAACCTGCAGGGCCTGGTGTTCCACACCATTCTGGATCAATGCAGAGCATCAATGTGGTTCCAGCTCTAAAAATGTATTTCTGAAAAAAAAGAAATGTTAAAATAAGAAATTTCCAGCGGTTCAAAGCTGCCAGGGCAATCGAGTCCTCCTCTTCACTGTTCATAGCAAGGATTCCCTCCACTCACTTTTAATAATTTTTTTTTTTTCCTAAATAAAACGTCTCAACCCTCAAAGGCAAACTCCTGGACACAACTCCTGCTGACAAGAACTTGCAGGTGCCAGCACAGATCAGCTATTCACTCCATGTAACACAATCACCATTCACTCTGCTGATGCATTCCCTAAAATTCAAAGTTTAGACGAAGCCAAAACCCACCCCAGCCCATCTAGGAATAAAATGCAAAGCTATGAGGAGCACAAACAAGTGTCACTGATCCATGGGGACAGTCCATGAGTGGAAATGGGGTGAGAGGGACCAGAGCACATTCAAACCCAGCCCTAACTGCTCTGTGCCCAACACTACTGACATCACGGCTAGAGTGTGTTGCTGCTCTTAAAGAGAAGGGTAAAAAAGAAATGAAAAAGAAAGAAATGAAAAAGAAAGAAATGAAAAAAAAAAAAAAAAACAACACTTAGAGTCAAACTGAATACACAGGATCAAAAGAAAGCTGGATCTGTGAGTAGTCCCCATCCACCCCAGAGTCAGTGCAAGAAGACACTTTGGGGACCACCATCATGCTTCACTTTCCCCTCTGTGCTGGGCCACACAAGTGCAGTGCTTACATGAAATGTAAATATTTCCACCTAAACCTCTGCTTCCCTGAGCATAGAGCAGCAGCTAATCACTCTGAGAATACCATCTCTCAGGTACTCTGTACACAGCCCCATACTGGTTTCTTCTAATTCATGGGAAAAGTCTGGCTGGCTCACTAAACTACCGAGATTCAGGTCTCTGTTATGTTTTATTCAGATCTCAAATACTTGCAAAAGGAAAGATTTCAGCTTTTGCTAAGCTCTGTTGCCAGTTTAGTGTGATTTAGGGACTATGGGGACCTTTTCTAGGAAAGCAAAGGAAATCACTCTTTGCCCAGTGTTACTGTGGGCTCTGCTGGGGTGGGACGTGTCCCGGGTTGTAGGTTTGAAGGGTGACAGCCTGTTTGTCTCCTTGTAGGCTGTGCTACCCCACTGCAACCACATCAGGGGGCAGACCTCTCTGTATTGTAAACCACAGCATCACTGGTCTATTTAGCACAGAACAACATGAACTTGGAGGGGCTGCTCCCAGAAAGGAGCTGTTAGCACAACTGTTTCTTCAGGAGAATCAAGATCAGCAGCCACCTGCCAGGAGGAAACATCATAAATCTTCCTCTTAATCCTGGAAACCAGTAAATGATTCAAGGCTCTATAGTTCAGATATAGATATAAAAATCTCTCCCATAACCACCAACATGGTACAAAAGCAGGTTCTTCTCTCCATCTCAGTAAGGAGCAGACAGTGCAGATGATGTGGAGGAGCAATAGGCATTCCCAAATATCCCTGCTGGGGGATGGACCAGCAGCTGGATGAACCAGGCTCTTAAAACTGCAAGATATGCACTGTAACAGGCTCTACTGCCACTTCAGTGTAACATGTACAGGACTTCTGTCTGCACTGCTCCTGCTGAGGTGGCTCTTTGCACCGGTGCTGCTGTTACACACAAGCCTTCTCTGAAAGCCAAGACCAGGCATTTCCTTCTCTGCTCCTTCCAGCAGCCAAAGGGGACCTGTGTGAGAAGGGTGACAGTGTCTCCTTTAGTCACTCACAAGCTACCCCATGGTTCAGAAGTGTGCTCTCACCCAGATGCATTCAGGTTTTAGTTTCTTGTACATTGGTTTCCTCTTCTCTCTGACATATTTTGGTAGCTAAAAATAAAGGCTCCGAAAGTGCCATTGACTATAAACCAGCATAAAGCATGACTTTATTAACACAAAGGATGCTTCCTGAAAAATATGGGTTGAGTGTAAGACCCAAGGTCATGTAGACCTTCAGACCCTCAAGTAAGAGTGAAAAGAGGGTGGCTGCACACCCCAAGGACAGAGATGACATGGGGACTTGGTATCATGAGAAAGTACAGAGTAGAAATGCAGAAACAGGGAAAGGAGGGCTTCAGCATTCTATACAACTTGAGATTTCAAAACGGAGTGAGGGTTTTCTACCTCTGATTTCCACACTGAGAAAGCACAACTGCCTTTGGGGATACAATCCATGCAGGACATGTGTTCCCGCAATTTCAAACACACACCTCCAGTGTCGCAGGTGGAGTTCCTGAATGGGTTTTGGCAAGCTGACAACGGGGATGGTGGAGCTTTGTGCCAGGCACAGCAGGCAAAACAGCTGTGTCTCAGCTTGGGCACAAAGGAGGTTCAAACACCTCCACAGCCTGCAGAAGGATGAAGTCCAGGGCTTTGGCAGAGCCACCCCTTGGCGTGGTGACAAACCTTTGCTTTGCAGATGCCACTTGGCCACGCTCTATGGTGGATGGTGCTTTCCAGGGCTGAGATGTATTAGGGGTCAAAAGGAGCAAGTGAATCATTACCTGGTGATGTTTACCCCATGAATGTCTCCTGAAGGGCCCATCTCATCTGCTCTGCTCCTTCCACAAATCCCTGTCTGTGCTGTGTCCCCACGGACACTGAGCACACACAGCTCCCACGAGCGCTGAGGGAAGGGACACCACGGCTTCACACTCCATTGCTTCTCCCTGCTCCGTGCAGGTCCACAGGCTGCTCCAGCACTGTGGGCCACGCTGTGTGCCTGATTCTCACTGCCCCTTTCCCTTCTCCTTGTGGTGTTCCCCACCGTGCCCTGAGGAGTGCTGTGCTGTGCACACCAGTGTGGGTTGTGCACATCTCCCCACCAGATCGATTCGCCTTTTGGCCATTTGCCTTCATCTCGTTAATCCCTCAGGCCTCCTCTTCATGTGGGGCAGGCACTCCCTCTTCCCAAAGCCTTCATGTGTCAGCAGAAGCCCTCAGGGCTGTTCCACCAGATCACCTCCCAAAAGCTCCACAGCTCTATGGCCTCGGAGCCCTGGGCACACGGTGGGTCCCAAAACCTCCTCAACGCCCTGACACCTTCCCCACGGCACCCACTGACACACACAAACCCTGCCACAGTCACAACAAACCTATCTGAAAATTTCCTTTAAGAAGCTGCTGGCTCTGACCTTTAAATGAGAAAATCCTTTTGTTTCTGCCTCTTGCTTCAGATGCCAAGATTTTTCTAAATGTCAAAGGCCGCCTTGTCCACGTGCAGATGTTGAGGGGGGAAGCAGTGATGCTGACTGGGCTGGCACCCTCTCTCTGGGTCTGCACAGCTGATAAATCACCACTTCAGATCACCCCACACAGACAGACAGATGCAGGGCAGCCAAAAAACTGGAGTGCCCAGAAAAAAACCAAGGAAAATGTGTGTGTGTGTTTGTGTGTATGCACATGCAGAAGCTGCCTGCTGAAGTTATAACAACCCAAACACGAGGTTTTGAGATTTAATTGCTCAAACTTGGCTCTCTCGGGTGATGATATCATTATCAAAACACCCCAATTGAGTTATGCCTCACCAATCAATCTCTCCTAAGCATCATGCACTGCTCAAATACCAGGTCCCCAGGTAGCCTCTAAATCACTTTAATTACAGGCCGTTCATTTAAAATTAGGGAAATATTAAGAAAAAAAAAAAAACAACCCACAAAATTGAACCACAAGATGTGCTTATGGCTGGAAATATTTATGAGGTTATTTAGCAAACTGTTTACTGGTTTCCTTCTTTTTTTTCATGGTAACTGGCAGGTTCCAGCCTGCCCATGGTGGCTCCCACAGGATGTGCAGCACTTTATCAATCAGGTCACCTCCCTTTCACAAGTGACCATTCCTTGTCTGCAGCAAAAATTTTCCCCCCTCCCACTTTAATATCCTCATTGTAACCCAAAGAAGAAGAGCACTTCTTAATAATAATTGTTTCTTGCCAAGACCTCTGACCTCTGTGTCACCAGCTTGGTATATAAAGTGAATTTATGAGGCAGACAGGGATGGATGCCTGTAAAAAGCCTTCCAGGAAATGTAATGAAAAAGCTGCTTTTAGCTGCTGAGCAAAGAAAAGCAAATGTCTGGCAATGCCAAGAAGAAAATTGAATGCTGGGATGGGGAAAGTGAGAAACAGCCCCGTGTGCACTGAGATTTATAGCAAACATTTCCTTTCTCTTTCTTATTATTCAACACTGAGATGAACCACCACCCCAGAATGTCTTTGGAACAAGAGGTCAGCTCATAGCCTTCCATCTTAATCAGAAACACGACCCAGGCACTGTGTACACGAGTGGCAGCAGTGATGGGGTCCTGGATGCTGCTCCAGCTCAGCAGCAGAGGAACGTGGAGCGGGGTGTGCTGCACCAGCCTCTCCCCACAGCTCCCTCTTTTGATCTAGGCAAAGCTCTCCTGCACCTCCCGTCAGAAATGAAACACAAAAAAGAGCAGGGACGTGTGCTGAAGGGCTGCACCCCTCTCCATGGGGGAAACCTGCTGGTGTCAGTCCTGGGGGACAGTGCTCTGTGCAGCAGAGGGCGAGTCAGCACCTCCTTTCAAAAGGCTTCTCCTACAGGTTAATGCCCTTTAGACTGTCAAATGCGATGCCATAAAAATAAGATCAAAGGCTTTAAAATAAGGGAAGCGTATTTTTTGATTCATACTATTACTATTTTATATCTGAATATTCCTATAGAGCTTTTCATCCTGGAAGACAGGTCTTTGAACTGCTGTGATTTCACCTATCACTGAGGAACAACCCCCGGGGTAAAATGTGACAGCTATTATCAGGGTGCATTAATGTTACTGAACAGTTCAGGACAGACAGAGACAAATATATCCAATTTAAATCATAGGATTGAAGAACTACTGCTCAGTGTGGATTAATACCCATGCATTTTCCAAAAGTGCTTTGAGAGTTTTTAGAGAACAAGTGCTGAAACTAAAATTCCCTGTCTCATCTGTAGGATTCATTCAGGCTCCCGTCATTATGCTGCAAATTGAACATTGTCAAAGAGGGGAAGATGGCAACGTAAATGATTCACCCACAGCATTTACTTTTGCATCCTCACATTCTGATGGGATGTCCACACCAGCCACCAAGGAGACTCAGCCTGGGGAGATTTGCTGAGGTGATACCTAAAAATGGCTGCACTGAACACATGGCTGGTGAGAGTAAATCATAGCAGACTACTCACATCACAGAGAATGGAAAATCACATGGGATGTCACTCTGAGCTAATACTGGCAGCCGGCCGTAGTCAGAGCTTGAGCTCATAAAGTATAAGTTTTTAACAGACTTCAGATCTGCTAAATAGTGTTCACCAGCCAAATACGCTTATAAACGTCAAGCATTAAGGTGTAGAGATAGAAACAGGGCACAGAGCTCACAGAATTTTTCCAATTCCATTCCATACAAAAACGCAAACTACGGCATTAAGCCTTTAAAGCCAATACCTCCATAAAATCTCAGGATCTTTACAAACCAGAGTCTCTCCTCGATACACAGGGAAGCTGTGCTGATCCCACAGCCACGGCTATCTCTGACCTACAACAAATCCCTTTGGAAAGAGCAGCCAAATGTGTGTTATCCCAACTGCTGTCACACCACGCGCGGCAGGGCTGGACCGCTCCAACCATCTGCGAGGTGCCTGTGTTGGACTGGTCAAGCTGCAGAGTGAGTAGCTAACAAGCATTAACAACATCTAGCCCATGTGTTCTGTCTAGTAAAATGCCAACCCATCTGTCTGTAACATCAGCGACTCCACAGAAGCCATATGCAGGAGAGACATAAATTAGGGAGAGAAAAATCTCCCGTTACTTCCCCTGCAGTGACTCTGCAGTTGTCGCTGGGAATGCGAGGCACTGGGTGCTTTTTAAGTTCTGTTTTCCCAGCCAAATCTCAAGCTCATGTAGCTCTCCAGCCTTCCCATCCAGAGGCAGTTTCTGGTCTGCACCTGACCATGGTGCACATGGCTTGGAACAAATTAAAAACTAACTGCAACTCAAACCAGGTTCCAAACCGCTCCCCAAGGAGAGCCAGAAGAAGGCAGAGAACTTGAGGGAGGTACCAGGGACTGGCAAGTGAACCCAGAATACAAGAATCCCTCATATAGGGAGCTCATTAACCAGCCAAGCTGCTTAGCACATTCCTCTCCATCTCCCTTGCTGGAAGCTCTCCGAGCTGGAAGGAACAGAGGAGCAGTAAACCAAGAACATAGAGTTTCTGGAACATAAGAAGGAAGCACCTATGGGAGAAATGCAAAAAAAAAATCATCTGTGTGGGCTGTAATTAAGACTGCCTGTTCCCAAGGCAAGGAGATATTCCACTTGTGAACAGCAGCTGGGGGCATGAGGTCTGTAAGAGAACACAAGCAGCAAAGTTTGCCAAACCCTGCATCAGTGAGAGACGTCTGGAACCACAAGGAATTTTGACAGCAACTTTTGTGTCTGGGAGACAGGCATCCTGTCCCCAAAGCAAACCACTGCTCCCCAAGAGGCAGAGCTTGCTGGAGCCTTCATCCCTCACTGAGTCACACCAGACACACACCGTTCTGCTGCTTGGCTGCCCCTGCATCATGGCCTTGCTCAGAAGCCTCTGCTCTCCTGTCTCTGGATTAAAGCAAATCAGCAGGAAAACCCAAGAATCCCCTCTGAAGTGTCTGCACATGACACAGAGTGAAAACAGGTCATACAGACTTCAGGACTCACCAGCTGCCAACTGGAAATGAATCCCTGAGTTTGGGAGCTGGGCATCTCACCTTGCATGAGATGGAGGGAGAGTGCCTGGGGCTGGGAATGGTTAAATGAGCAGAGGACACACGCCTGGGAGGCACATCTGGAGTGACTGCTACTCTGCCACACTGCAGACGCCATCATGTGATTAACAGATTTATCATCATCATCTTGTTTGGTATCCTTCTGGAAGTCTGGAAGTCTGGATGGAAGGCTAAAGAACTGAGTAAGATCCTGTGACCAGTAATGGCTCAAGGGACTGTAAGTGATAAACTTAATGACAAGCAGACAATTAGGCCTCAGCTCTGTGGCTGAGGGGTGGGACAGTATATGGAGCATGCCTGGTCCTGGCTCATTGAGTTTGCAAGGCTTGTGGGGGAAGGAGTAACAGATGGACCTGATGGCAGATTACAGCTGAAATTCTCACCATGTTTATTCGTTACCCTCTTCTAGCTCATGTTTGTCATAGTCTGGCACCCCGGGCTAAAATGCAGGTTCAGCCTTACATCAAGGAAATTGGTGACACATATTAGTCACCTTTGCACAGAGCCAGTGCCACCACCCATCCAAGAGCAAAAAGAATTGGCCAATGATTACCCCTTCCTGTGGCACCCTGTGACTTGCTTACAGCTAGGACCTACCAAAGTGGAATTTAAGTGTTGGCTCTGGGAATACCATTACCTGCCACTGCAACATCAGTAACCAAATGTCACGATGTAGCGTGAGTTGAGGAAGGTGCTTTTGCTGCTCTTGCTTTTTTGCTGGCTCACATTTTCTTCGTTTTTCTTCATCTGAAATCGCTGTCATCAGCACGACTGTCAGCAGGACCAAAGCAAGCCTGAGTTGTCAGTACCCAGCGAGTCAAAGAAGGAAGCTGATTCTGAACATGCAAAAGGATTTTCTTGTGTCCTCAAGAATGAGTTTTAACCCTTAACACCTCACAACTCTGCTGTGGGGAAGCACATTTCTCAGACTGCATCTATAGCCACAAGTGGAAGTTTATACTGAGAAGATGTTATTATTTTTATCATGGAGCTGATCAATACCAGTAATTCTATCTGTGGAGTTACTCAACCAGACTTGTAGTCCACAGGCAGGAAACCTTGAAGAACGAGATAGTAGGGAAATGGCCAGTCAACTGGCTTGTGCAGGTTGGGTATACCCAGCTTTCTTGAAATGGGCTTTAATGGTAAAACCCAGTATGAAACAAAGACACACAGGACTCCTCTCTCCCTGAGCAGGTCTGATGTCACCGTAAGATGAAAGCCCAGAGCTCAAGAGACAGGTTGTAGCTAAGGAGTGAATAAATAAGAAGATTCCAGTATTCACTGAAACAGTAGGAGAAATTCTACTGTATCCCTTGAGGGAACACTTCAGCCCTTGGGGCTACGACGCATTTCCTGAAAGCTCCTGCTGTTGCTGCCTGTGCTGTCATTTGGCACTAACCTCCTGAAGAACGTGGCAAGACAGCACTGCTGGTTCTCATGTCTGGATGAACATGCTCCTCTCCCCGAAGGGAAAAGGAGAGGTTTTGTGTTTAGTGAGTGCACCATGTTCCAGCAACCTCCGAGGAATGTGCCTGGGGCCCCAGGCCTCCCCATCTGACACACATCTGACTGCTTGTCTCTTCCTGCTGGTGTTCTCCCACTGATGTGCTGCCATCCACCAGTCAGCTCCTTTTGCTGCAAGTGCAGGGGGGGAAGAGATTTATGCAGACACCATGTATGCAATTATGAAAACAGAAGACAAGACACCCGGATATCACACAAACTGATGCATTTTTGCTGGCAGGCTTTTTGCATGATCCGGTAACAGCTGTCATGCTCCAGCTTCTCTCATCTGAGCTCTGCTACCACTTCAGCATCCTTCCACATCCTTTCAGAGGGCTTCCTTCCCTTCCTGGTGCAGCCTGCTCCAGATGCCACGGAGAAGTGGGCAGTAGTGTGGGATGCAAAGGGGAGGCAGCACGGCTGCTTTTCATAGCAGCACTAAAATGAAATGTTCGCTTCTTTAGGCAAGATACTGCTCATTAGCAATGACCTCGAGGCATGCAAGCTGCTCAACCAGCAATCTCTCCCACTCCAGAGCTCTTTAAAATTTGCCCTTTTCCCGTGCCAAGTCTTTCGGCAAGCTTCCCTAAAGCCCAGTGGTGATCTGCAGAGACACACAGTGTCCAGTGCTTTCTGGGGAAAGGTGGTGATGGGCAGCTGGGATGGAGCTTGGACTTCATACCTTGTCCCCTACTCAGCACAGCATTAAGGGAAGGAAAGGACAAGCCCACAAGTTTCCCTGCCAAGTCAGCTCCTGCTGTGAACTCTAAAGCCTGGGAGCCTGTTAGTGCCCACATCCTCCTGGTTTTCAGCACTCCATGCTATGTTTGCTTTTGTAAATAGATTTAACCTTTCTAAAATTAACAACAGAAAAGAACTTCTCTTGGCAGAACACCAGTTTTAGAAAGATGGAGGAACACAACATTTCCCAAACGCTTCAAAACTGCAGACTAAAGATATGTGTTAGTCTCTGCAGTGCATGCTGGTTTTGCTCATTATTCTGAATGTTAATACATTAATAGATCCTCTCCTGATTAACGGCTGCACCAGGCTCTCTTTCTAGGAACACATATGGCTCCTTCTTGCCACAATATTGGAATAGAGAGCCAAAATATTTAAACACTGACACTAATAAAAGATTTTATCACCCCCATCCTGATGTAAATAACTCAGGCTGGAGCCAGCTCTTAGCTCTATATGCCTATCTTTCAAAAAGTCCTTAATCAAATATGAATGAACTGGCTGAGGCCCATTTTAAGTAATTGGGCTGTTTGTGGTTACACCGCTGCAGCAACAAAGCCACTGTGAGATCCTCTTCTCCCACAGCATGCTGTGGGTCTGGCTGAAAGGAGCACAAACTACTTGGGGTTTTGGAGCCCGGTGTGTGTGCAGGGGCTGGTTCTGCCTGCAAGAAAAAGAAACACATTTTTTTCTTTCCCCACACCTGCAAGGTCAAAATATTGTCCTGAATTAAGATGACTTTCAGGGGATGCCAAATGCATCTCTCCCAAATGTCTACACTCAGCAGCATTTATCCCACTTGCTGAAGGACAAGGGAATTACCCAGCACACAGCCCAGAGGGTATGGTAAAATTCTGGTAGTGTATGTCAGGCTTGTCTGGAGCTGTAGGTCAATTGCCAATACAGAATTGCCTAAAAGATTTGTTCCTCCCTCATTTTTTCCCATGCTGTGCCATTACCTTTCCTCTGTGCCAAACGTCCAGCACTAATCCTACCTGTCTAGTGCCATCAGCTGCTAAAATAAACAGCAGTTCCCACATTGTGCTACTTGCCATGCTGCTGATCAGACCTGTCACTGGCTAGGAGTGACACAACATGAAGGCTAAGAAAACCCTGAAATTAAAAAAACCTCTTTCTACATTTCAATGAAGGAGACCTGCAAGGGGAGGGACTTGAGGTTTGTACTCCAGAAAACATTTATCACTATAGAGCTGAAGCATGGTGTGAAAATAAAAGCCCTCCAAACCTGCTTTCACACATTCCCCAGCGAGCCCAGAGGTGTTCCTGCTATGACCCACCTAACAATGCTCTTGAGAATTGTTTTCACAAGCAAAAAATACAAACATAACAGCAAAAGAGTCAAGAAGTATTTCTTCAAATGCCTCGGATCTAGGCTGTGCTCTAAATACATTGTACAAAAGCACTAAAATATATTCAGATGTCACAGAAGGCCACAGGAAAAGATCTCAGCAGACACTGAACCGTAATACAGAGCAGGTCCTGGCTAAAGTGTTGGGATTATTTGAGATCACTGACCTTGTCCTGCTCAACCAGACTATTTTACAACTCAATTACATTTATTTCTGTATATATATAGATGTACATGAGATATTAACATTCTTTCTTGTGCAAGAACCAGACAGAAAGCAGAAGATGCAGAGGAGAAAACCAGCAGATGAGCTCCCTCGGAGGTTTCACGGACAAAGATGTTTAAACGAAGTCATTTAAAACCAGAAAGAACCTCACAAACACAGTGCTTCTAAGCATCTCATTTCACTTGCTTGTTTTCAACTACATCTGAAAAAAAAACCTCAGAGGGAACCAAACCACTTTAGCTGCTGCTTCCTCATTCCTGATGTCCTCTGGAGAACATCACCAACCTTTTCTTCCTACCAGTTACACATCACAATTTCTAGAACAAGTAACTCTACAGCAGTGAGGAGAATTGAAAAACATGATGTAGTCATTGTCTGTCACACCTCTGAAGAGCAGGGAAGCACCAGCGTGGCCTGAGACTGCCAGACAAGAAGGAATGGGCTTCCTGCACCAGCAGGGAACACAGAGCCCCACAAAGGGCTTGGTGCTGGACACGGGGCTGAAGGGAACGTGTGAGATGTGGGATTCAATCCTGCAAGAATCGATCCCAAACTCAGTGGCACGGCGTGGGGAGGGAATGCCCAGAATAATGCTGGCAGGGATGCCCAGCACCTGCAGCATGCCCTGGGCACAGTCCCAGCCAGGGCTCAGCCTGCCTTGGGAAGGGCCCTTCAGTGTGCACAGGGCTGCTCCAGCCCAACAACCAGCCCATTCATCCCCATGACTGCTCCTTTCAGGACAGGCTGACACAGCCTTCCCACAACAGAACCCTGCAAATGACTTTATTTAACCAGGAAAACAGATTTGTGTTGTTTCTGAAGACAAATGAATCTAGTTTTGGGTGCAGAGGGCCGAGCTGGCCTCATCTCTGTGCCAGTAAAAGCATCAGGATTGTGGAGGAGACTTTAGAGACTGTGTTTACTTTCAGTCTCCCATGGATCATAACTGAACAGAAGAAAGGGCTCACACAGCACAACAGATCAGGCTGTAACTGTAAAGGAGTTCAGCACTTTGGAGGCTCTTTCTCTCAAGCTTTCAATGACTTTTTTTGAATTTAGTGAAAGACTTCCCACAGTTTACTGGTCTGCAGTGAGAGTGGGGCCTTTTGGGGAGAAGCAGAAGATTTCATAGAATTGCAGAATAGTTTGGGCTGGAAGGGACCTTGAAGATCATCTAGTTCCAATTCAAGTGGGATGCTGCCCACTAGATCAGGCTGGTGAAGGAAGAAGCTTTTCTTTATTATTTTGTCACTTGTCAGTACATACATAGTCCCAAATGTGGCTGAGCTCTGCCCAAAGATGCAAATATTTCTGGGCTGGAGGTTCCTGCCTGTGTGCTCCAGACAAAAGGGCAGTGGGGAAAGGAGTCCCCAGAGAAGCAATGAGAAGTGCCCAGGGACACAAAGCAGGTCAGCAGCAGAGGCAGGAGCCCTGGACAGATCCTGCAAGTCCCCACAAAGCACCCAGGCTGTGGGGAAATCTCTGCTCTCTCTGGTGCAAAGGCAGAAGCAGATGTAATCACATGGATTTATCCTTAAGAAGCTACGCAGGGAGGCACAATTCTTTACTTTTTAGAGCCCTGTTATTTAACCTTAATGCTCCACTGACATTATTTTTTTGTATGGAATGTTATATATGTGTCTGTGTACAAATCTGCGATGTATAAATAGCACAGATCAGAGGTGACCTTTTAAGCTTGTGCATGTGGAGATTCATACAGCATGAGGGCTAGCTGGGAGGAGGAAGTCATTAAGATGTGTTCTCATCTAAAGTTACTTATGAATTATTTGTAAGATATTTTCTCACTTATTTTGTTATAATACCCCCACATACTCACTCACCAACCAGTAAAAATAGCTTACCAGTGAATACATGTTTCGGAAGTCTGTTTGCCTATTTTTCCTTTGTGCTGCAGCTGCTGTTGCCATGCTGTCGTTGCTATGTTTTCCTTTTTCTTTCTTTTTTTCTTAAGAAGGGAAAAGGAAAAAAAAATCTATTCCCTAAACATGCTAGACTCAGTTCATGGAACAAAATACCTGAGGTAGTGCCTAGAGGAATATAACATAATATGGCTGAAAGAGCATCATAGTGTAGAAAGCTTTTTTGAAACTAATGTACAGATTCTTCACTGAAAGAGTTAATGAAACTACAAACATCATTTACATCAGGTACCAATCACTAAAAAAAGAGTATTAATATAGAAAATTGTCAGGGAAAGGTAAAACTCCATGCTGAATAGGTTGATAAGGAGTTAGAGGGAAAAATAGATTAAAAAAAGAGTAGACGTGGCCATGCTTCATCTGAAAGACATGACACTGAAGCTGTTCAAAAAGCTTCTTAAAACAGTTCCTAAAGCTTGAAAGCCCAAGTTTGTGTCTGTGGGACAGCCCTGAGGAATACAAATGCTCTTTCCAAAGGCTGCAAGTCCAAGGTAGAAAATTTGGTTCTGGGTTGTGGGTCCCAAGTTGTCACCTTCTGCCTCTGGTCACTGTATGAAGAGCAGGCAGAGCTTGCCAGACTGGGGCTGGGGCTCAGCAAGTAAGTTCTGAAAAGACAATTTGGGTTGCCTATTCCTTCTTTGTCCTTCAGCCCCAGAGGAACCTGGATAATTCTTCCATCCTCAGTCCCTTGCCAGACTCTGTGGAGGACTGTGGAGCAGACTTGGCAACATCATCACAAGAACTGATAGTTTCAGCCCGGTGACTGATGATTTAGAGCACAAAAAACCCCTGTGAGATGGTCAAGTGACTTGAGTGACTTAAGAGTGTGGAGAACTGTGAGGGACCACGAGGACCTGTGAAATTTGGGTCACTGGGCAATGCTACAGCAGAAGAAATTCGATACAGACAAGTGCAATGTAGTGCATGTTGTTCTGCCAATTTAAAGGCCTCTTAACATGCTGATGTGTTGGACATGATGTAACCTCTCAGAAAAATAAAAAGCCAAGTGCCAGCGTGGCCAGCTCCTAGACAATTTCTCAGTGTACAGTGTCACTCAAAACATGGAGTAAAATGTTAGAATAAAATGTGTTTGAAAATACAGCTGGGAATACCATGTCATGGTTTTATACAAGTTGAGAGCATGTCCTCCTGAGCAGTGAGTCAGCCCTGGTGAGTACAGTACAACACGAGGGCAAAAAGATAAATGAGGTTTTCCTTGTTTGAGGCACGTGCTGTTTAACCTGCCTTTCTTCTCACCACTGACTTGCATCCTGGGGTCACTGAGAGAAACATTAAGGGCTGCAACAATTTACTGCAGAATTAAGACAGGCAACAGTAAACAGAGGATGGGCAGGGTGATGAATGCTGGGTCAGACGCTACACTAGAAAAGAGACTTCCAGTATTTCAGCTACTCTTCAGCCATTACCCTTCCTGACTGTGGTGGGTGAGAGTTACAAAGTGCAGCTGGCTTCAAGATGCCTCTTTCTCTCCATGGAGTTTGGCTGCATTAGCTGCCATTTTTCTTCATGGAAAAAATATGTTTCCAGAGGTGAAAAAACCTCCAGTCCTGACCTGTGTGGAGAAGGGGTGCTAATCCTGACTGTAAGCTTAAAGCACAGCTCGATCAAGACCAGTTCTGCCATCCACTGTGTATTAATTTTTCCTGCCTTTACCCACATCCCATCAGCCCCAGACTTTGGGGTCTGACAGAAACCTCCTTCCATGAGCACTGCCACTTCCAGCCAAGCCAAAGAAATCACACAGAACTACACAGTCCCATGATTAAGAGCTGTGAGTCAGGAGCTTCCAAGTTTATTCCTCACTTTGGATCCCAGCATGAACTACACAAGTAGCAGCATTTCTCTGCATCTCAATATCCTCACCCTCCACTAAAACTAATAACAACTCCTCCACTGAGCAGGCCTGCTGTGAGAATCAATTGGTATTTGTAAAGGCCTTTGAGAAATGTAAGGCACAGTCTGTATGTGAAAATTATTGATATGA
This sequence comes from Sylvia atricapilla, assembly GCF_009819655.1. NCBI lineage: Eukaryota > Metazoa > Chordata > Aves > Passeriformes > Sylviidae > Sylvia > Sylvia atricapilla. The sequence goes on from NC_089154.1 coordinate 3,300,155, forward strand.
TTCATTACCAGGCATTCATACTCTATTTATGCAGCTCCCAGTCTATTACTAAATATATTGTCCATTTGAATATTGAAATCACTGCTGCTAGTAATTTCTGCTAATGTTACACTGGTCTTTCAGAGGTAGCTTTTTTGACTTGAATGGGAGAATTGTGGAGGCAGTGAAAAGGGGAACAAATGCCAGAAGAGGAATTTAAAAGAGGACAACAGCTCTGTGCAGACTTCATGGAAAACAATAAAAAATCCATTTAACAAATAACTTTGTGCTAACACCTTCCTGATTCCTCTTCCCATTCTCTTTTTTCCTCAGCTGAATTTGTGTGGAAATCTGATCTCCATTAGCCTTTTTCTGCAAGATGAAAAGGAGCAAACCTGAGTGCATTGTGTCTCTCAGGGAAGACCACTTGCTCCTCACACACTGTCTCAGGTTATACCTGAGACCCTCTTTGTGAGCAGTGTCCTTTTCAGAAATGAGGATGCTCCATGCAAACCACCATCCTACAACCCTCAATCACCAGCTCCAACTTTCCCCTGCCTTTTACTTTGCCATGCTACTGAAAGCAGCAAAATCTGGGACTATTCAGAGAGTTTCTGAGAAGAGAGAGCATATGTCTATACATTATATATTTATTCACACACTGAGACATGTTCTCACTCCCAAGACACACACGGTATGTTCCGACTTTCTCACTCCAGCATGTTTTGCAAATTCCTTCTCCACCCCCTCTGTTCCCTTGTTTCACTTTATCAGGATCTTGTTTAAGGGAAATGCTGCTTACTGTAAACTGGAAACGTTAACATCAGGTCAGCAGATCATTTCTTTAGACACAGCTGTGGGACAGGGAGTGATGGGCCACAGCTGTTCCCCTGGCTCAGCTTCTTTTCCTTCCAGTTGGAAATTTTGCTTTCTTGCTGTGATACTTCTACTCGCTCTCGGTGCTGACAAAGTGCTGCCAATATCCACGGTGTAGGAACTCAAGGAGGATTGATATTTCGTTTGAATCAAATGCAATGATTTTTGTTTGTTTGTTTTGTTTTCGAAGCTCAATGTTTTGCAATTAAACATGTCAAGACATGGGGAAAGTTGAGGTGGGAGTTCTTTTGTGAAAGGCAGGAGAGAGAAGCACAGAAGTAGAAACCAGAGCAAACCAGCAGTGAAGCCAATAGAAATCTGCTGCGTTATTTCTCCTTCTTCTTAATACATTTTTTACAAGAAGTGAGATCTTTGATTACATTTTTGATTGGGAGAGACAGGCAGTGCCCTGCCCAGTGCACAGTTAGAAGGAAAGGAGCCTTTCATGTTCACAGATATCAGACATCAAAACAGCCATTCCCAACTCTTAAAAGGATCAGACAAACTGCAGCTCAAACTGTGCCAGGGTACTTTGGTGCAGGCAGGTTCCCGGTGGAAAGGCATTCTCAGAGCTGTAAGAAATGCTGTGGATGCTGACACTCCTGTTGAGTGTGGGGAGAAACACAGGAAATTTCTTCCAGAGAAGTCCAGGACCATTGTAAGGGTGTTTCAAAACGAGCAGAGAGAGAGCCATGACTGCAAAGAGAGCTGCCAAAAGGAGCTCCTGGTTGTGAAGAATGGGTCTGTGCTCCATCAGAGGGTGCAGGTAGCACAGCTCAGTGGGGAGAGCACCCAGCCCAGAGCAGGATTGTGCAGATGAATTACATCTCTCCTCCCTGAAGACTCATGGGCTCACTGAAACTCCCAAATATCCTGATGCCCAGCTGCAGGACAAGAGCACTGACAGCCAGCTCCACCATGCAACACAACTGGTCTCTGTCTTCAGAGCTGCAGAGCCCCAGTGGCCTCGCTGGTTTAGAGGTCACCTTGATGCCCTGAAAGCCTACCACAGCTGGATTGTGTGAACTAGAGATCAAAACTCTGATCCTGCATGACTCCAGCTGAACACTAACAAAGACAACATGGTGTCCTGGCTTATCCCTCAGCACCACTGCAAATGGCCCCTCACCTGGCTGTGGGATCTGCAAAAACTCAAAGGCTGAAATGAGACAGGATAGCAAATCAACACATGCATTCATCCAGAGTTCAGTTCAGCCTGCATTCAAGCACCTTCTCCTGCCACAGCTTGCCAGCATGCATTTCAGAAGAAAAAACCCAAATCCTCGACAATTTTTCAAGGTCCAAAGCAGGTTTGTCTAGGTTGGTGGCAAACATGATGCTGATCTTCCCAGAATTTGGCTCAGTGGCACAAACAGATGTCCTGAAAGTGTTGGCTGCACCTGAAACTAACTTGGAAGCTAATTCAGACACCTGAACCTTCTCCATGTGTCCCCAGTGCTGAATACTGACCCATTAAATGGATTTGCTGGTGCAGAAGTAGTCCTATCTCATCAGGCCTCCAGACAGTTTCTAATCCTTTACAGAGAAGTGTCTTTTAAAGCCTTGCAGCATCACCTCACCTCCACCATCACCTTCTGTGTTCCCTCTAAGTCAGGATATCATACAGAGAGAGCACTGGGACTGCACAGCCACCAACAGCAGGCCACCACCCAGTCCAGCCTGTCTCTGCCTGTGGCCTCCATCCCTGGCAGCAACGATCCAAATGGCATTAAGCTGACTCCAGGCACAGACTGAGAACAAACGCTGCAATGGACAATTCCTTCTACCAAGGCTGCCACAGATTTCTACCCTGTTTTTCCCTTCTAATACAGCAACAATGTCAGACCAACACAATCTGGAGAGTCCCACAGCTCACCCAGCCCTACCTCTACACTAAGGATGAGCAGAGCCATCAGTCAAACTCTGTGCACTGGGCTAAGGTATGCACATGGATGACAAAAGCTGCCTCCAGCTCAGGACAGACACTGCAGAGGTGCTGCTGGAAAATCCAACCCTATCTTCATTGAAGTGCCATATCTGTCTGGGAGATAAATAGCCCTTAGTTCCTTCTGCACACACGTCTGCTACTGATACACACCAGCAGGGGCTTTGAACATCCCTTTTGCTGCTCTGACCTGCAGCTGCTCTGAGGTGACAGGTCTGAGCCTTTTCACTCTGATGCAGGCTTAGCTCGTGAGGTCCCAGCCATCCTTCCAGAGGGTGTAATCCACAAGCACACTTCCCAGCTGGATCAGCTCACAGCAGCTTGTCCACTTAGCACAGAGGCAGGTGAGAACACGCTGTACTCCAGCGCTGCCTCGTATCGGCTTGTCATTAAACAGCAGATACGCTGCTATTGATTTCAGTTAGATTCCTGTTCCAGCAAACTCTCTAGAAACACTTATCCCAAGGCCTGAAGTGCTCCTGAACACACGCCCTCCTTGTTTTCTACTGTTTATTGATGCTCTCGGGACCTCTCAGTGCGGAAGGCAGACCGGAGGAATGCTGCAATCTGATTTCCTCCCCAACATCCGCACTGGGATCAAAGCAGCAGTGGCAGCACAACCATTCTGCTGCTCTTGTGGCTTTTTGCTCTGTGAGACATGTAGACCTTTGATGGTGTTTGAAGCTTTGATTTCACTGGCTGCACTGATTTGATGACACCACCAATTGTTATTTTTTAATCTTTACCGAACAACAGTGAGCTGCTGAAGCTCAAGCACAGCCCCACATGCAGTGATTAGCTGCATGGTGGAAGAAAAGTAAGATTCCCCCAACACCGAGGCCTGAATAACAATCAGATAGATTAATTTTTCCTGCAAAGCAGCCTTCAGAAAAATCCATGGGATATTTGGTCCTGCGGATGATGAGAAGAAACCATGAAACAGTTCATCCTGCAACCTGAAGAAACATTCCTGCATATGACCTCAGAGTCAGAGGATGAGCTCCAGGTATGGAAACAGACAACATGTGCCATGGACTCGTGCAGAAGTCTCCTCCCAAGTACAGCTGCCTCCTGTTGAAGTCACTCTAGATCCTGCTCACCCACGTGCCATCAGAGCACACTAAGGACAGGACCCCAAACCCCGTGCACAGCACACCTGTCAAAGCAGGCTGCTCTGTGTTCTCATGCCACAAAGAGGGGACAGTGGGGAAAAACAAGGAGCAAATGCACACATCTGGATACCCATGATATCTAAAGGGAACCTGTGTTGGTGAGCAAAGGAGAGAGGCAGGAATGGATGCAGAACCAGGGAGTTCACAGGCACTGGCTGGGCATTTTCAGCACAAGCAAGCATCAGCCCAACCAATTTCTATGTAACTACCTTAGCTGAAATGCCACTTAATTTAAAACATCCAGGAAACAAAATAATGTCTTCAGGGTCAGGTGAGGCCAGCTTGTTAAGGGCAGGACAATTTTATTTCCTGCTGCCTTGCCTCCCATACTAATGGTCCCACCACAAGAGCACTGTGAAGGTGAAAGGAGTAGTCCACAATTCCAGACTCAAAACAGCCCGTGACATGCAACCAGACCATTGGCAGCTTCCCTCTCGTGGCTGGTACAATCAAGAAGCCCAGCTCCCAGTCCCAAATGCCCACCAGAAGCAGGGGCTTCTTTTGAGTTGGAAATGAGGACAGAAACCTTAGAAAAGCAGTTTAAAACATGAACCTGTGTCCCCTGCCCTTCAGCCGTGTGGTGGGCACCAGAGGAAGGGACATCCCTCGACAGCACAATGACACTCTGAATACAGGGATTTACAAACCACATTGGATGAAAATGGCTTAGGAGCCCCTCTGCCCTGGGCTCCTGAGCTCCTGCTGGCACACACTCGAACACAAGGAGGCTAGGGGCAATAAAAACCCACTGGTGTCAAGGGACACCTGGGATCTCAGGGCAGCATGAGCCATCAGTGGCTGTGTTGCCACCTTCTAGTGCTCTCCTTCCCTGTTCACAAATGACCATTTCCATAAAGACTGAGGGATCAGAGAGAGGAAGGTGCCAAATTAAAATCTCCACAGCGTCATCAGGAGACAGGTTCTGGACTGCCACAGGACTGCACCTGGTGGGCAAGCAAAGCCCTGAGGCAATGCTCAACCCGATTAAAATAAAGACATACTCCTCCACATGCTGTGCTGCCTTGTACTCATGCTGTTCCACAGTCCTGCAGTTTGTAAAATAGAGGAATATTTGCTGTACCTCACAATAGTCCTGGAAGGTTTAATTCATGTTTGTGAAGTGCTTTCAGATCTTAAATTGGAAGGCATGAGAAAGCACAAGTTGTTATTATAATTGCATTATTAAGTGCTGTTAAAAAAAAAAAAATCAGCTTACGTTTCGTAGAATTCAGGTCCTTCTTCAGACTAGCTTTATGTCCCTCGACACATGTATTTGACAATAACCCAAATAGCCTTGATCTTTTATTCCCAGCAGGGTTTTCTTTATACCTTAATGAGGTCTCTTTTTAATCTTTTTTTCCAAAGGATAAACACCTCATCTCAGTATAACCAAACTCTCTGAGCTGCTGCATGTGAGCCTGGTTTCCCTCTGGCAGCCTGGATCTGCCTCTGTAACCCCAGTCCAGAGAGGGGTCCAGACTGGGCAGCAGGAATGTGGGTGGGATGTCACAGACCCCTCACAACACGCCACAATTCACTTACAGATTTGCATAACGTATCTCTAATTTTCCTGCCACTTAAGACATTCCTGCAATACTCAACTGCCCCTGAGAGCCACGCCAGGTTTAGTCACAAACACAGCAGTATTTTTAGCCCTCTTGTCCATAGTGCCTCATATTCAACCTTATTTCTGCTGCGTACAGAAGAGGCTTCCAGGATATATCCCCAACAATATTTCTGTCTTGAGACTCCAATATTTCACTTCCCTTACCCTTACCATTACCAAATCACTCAGAGATCTACAGCCTTGTTGATATTGACTTTCTTCTCTCCTCAATCCTTCTCTCAGGTTTCCTTTTTTTCCTCTCCTATCATCTGCAAATTGCATCATTTTTATCTTTCGCTATGCTGGAAATCTTATCATGAAAGAGAGACTTTTCTTTTTTCTTTTTTTAATTAGTACTTGGTAATATTACCAAGCTGTGAGTTTATGGCTTTGTAGATCTTATATTTTTGACACTAATTACTCACAAAGGCTTTTAAAGCAGCATTTCAACATAGCAACTGGCAGGACTGTAATTAAGTAAGAAGCAGCAAATTTTTTTTTACATTTCAGAGAAAGTCTCTTGCATTCCTGCCCTGTGTCACAGCTCAGCCCCTGGTATGGCTCCAATGAACGAGACCAGATGTTGAAAATATATTACTCCCAAGGCACACACAGCTCTCCCCACCCTCACCCAAGCCCTTGGCCGATGTATTAATAGTGCTGTCAGCACAGAGCACCCACAGGGATCCACCACTTGCCTGTTGCCAATCTGAAGGGCTTGGCTAATTTTAGATTTGTGGTTTCTGCTACTTGTGGGAGAGTGTTTTCCCTCTGTTCAAACCTCAAAGACTCATGTTGTGCCGACCACATGACTGCGCTTGATTTATTTCCTCCCCACCATATCCTCACTAGGACCCAGAGGAACGTGGAGGGATGTACTGGTTTCCATACTGATGCTGGATGTGCTGCCTGGAAGGTGCCAGGGCACCAAGTGCTCTCATGATATGTTTGTAAACTAGCTGTTATGGAGATGATCAATTAAAGGCGTCTCAGAGGGGAGAGTTTCATTCCACTGGCCTAATTCATTTTCAAATTACTCCAGGATGCTGCCTTTTACTATTACATTATTTGTTCTGAAACTCCAAATTAAGATTTTATAGTGCCATTAATTTTTATGCAGAAATTACCATTAAAATCAATGTTTTCTGCTTAAAAGTTGACAGTTGGAGATGACTGATTGCCCAGCCTGTTTCCCACTGCTTTACTGCCTTGGAAGTGGATGGGTCCATCTTTGTGTGCTGCTAACTCTGAGCAATGTTTTCACTGCCCCCTACCAGCACCTGAGCACATCCATCTGAGGGAGCTGTGACATCCTCATCAACACGTGTCTCCAGCATCACAGGTTGTCTCCAACACCTCCTGGAGGATGCAGATCCTCCCTCTGCTAACAAGCCAAGGGTAATGATGGAGCCAGGTCTCCAGTGCAGGTTGGAGCTCTGCCCTCCCTTCTGCTCTGGCAGGGAGAGCTCAGGGCAAAGAGCACCCCTGGCCATGCCAGCTCCTCTTGCTGCACCACAACAGCCTCCCAAACAAGGTCTGCACCTGGGGTACCCCCTGGCCAGGCTGCTGAGGTCACTGCCTCCTGCTCTGTGCAGTCCCTTAGCTGCATGTCCCCATCTTTGGCTCTTGTGCTGTGAACAGCCTGAACACTGAACTGTTGGGTGCTTTGTACAAGCCCCCTGACCTCGGGCAGAGACCCCCAAGCCCAGCAGGGACACCAGTCCAGTCAGAGTGGAGCTGGCAGTGACAAGGACCATCCAGGTCCAAGTGGTTTTACATTTTACACTACATCAGGAGCACTTGACACTGATGCTGGCAAGGTGAACAGCAGTACCACTCCAGGAATCACTCCCAGGAATTTTGTTTTGTTTTAATCATGAGGGAGCCTTCAGGGAGCTGTAGCAGGTAAGGAGAGGAGAACATGTAATGACAAAAACAAAGAATGGTTTATGTTCGACGACACCTTGAAGATCACCAAGTTCCAACCTCCTGCCATAGGCAGGGACACCTTCCACTATCCCAGGCTGCTCCAAGCCCTGTCCAACCTGGCCTTGGACACTTCCATGGATGGGGCAGCCACAGCTGCTCTGGGCAGCCTGTGCCAGGGCCTCATCACCCTCACTGGGAGGAATTTCTTCCCTATATCCCATCTAGCTCTGCCCTCTGTCAGTTTGAAGCCATTCCCCCTTGTCCTATCACCCCATGCCCTTGTAAGTCCCTCTCCTGCTCTCCTGAAAATCCCTGTTAGATACTGGAAGCCTGCTACAATGCCTCCCTAGAGCCTTCTCTTCTCCAGACATTTTATTTATTTCAAGACATCTTTTGAAATAAACAAAAAACATTTGCCCATCCTGTGGCAGCCAGAGGAAAACAAAAGAATAAAACAGAAGAGAAAAAAGTTTGATCCTCTAAATATGAGGCATATTAAGCAAAACTGAATGTGATATGTAGTGAGTATCTGTGACAGGAGCAAACCGATCCTGCTGTTGGAATATTCATGCAAATAGGAGCAATTTCACTATGATTAAAAAGGCAATTAAGTGAAAAAAAACGCCAGCAATTTCAGAAGCAGCCTGTGTGTCAGTGAGGCCTCCACGCAGTGCTGAATTGACATTTTGCTCACTTTCATATTCCATCAACGAGATACTCACTACTACAGCTTGAGAGTACTGATTACCCCAACTGGAGGCAGATGCTCTTAGGAAGACTCCAACCAGGTCTCCACGAGGCCCTTCACACGCCCTGCACGGAGAGGGGCTGTGCCAGCATCCTGCCTGTCCCACCTCCACTCGCTCCAGTGCTGGATGGAAGGCACAAAGAGCATCCACGGAAAGAACGGGCCCAACCTGAACATTTGCAGCCTGGAACACAAGAGGGTGTTCAGGGAATGGAGCAAGGGCAGAATTGGAGCTGTTGCCTTCTCCACTGTCTGCTGGTGGGATTGAGAGCACTTTCACCACCATGGTCAGATCCAGAACAGGGAGATAATGATGAAAAATCTTCAGTTACCCACATGATAATTGGTAGGATGCATAGGATGAGTGCAATTAGCCAATAACCCCTCACAAAGCAGAGGGATTTAGAAATAGCATCTGCTGTTGACACCTGAATGCCCAAACCACTTTCTCCTTCTCCAGAAGAAAGCTGAGAGCAGCGCACTGGGCAAAGCACAGAACCGCCCATGTTCACAGCCCTTCACCTCCCAGACCACCAAAGATCTCCATGTGACTACGTTCCCCACGCAGCTGGAGAACTCAGTGCTCAGTGGGCTGGCTGCCACCTTCCAGAAGCAGGCAATCCATCCCCACCAGCACAGCCTGCACACCAAGAGGCATCAGCAAATCCTTCCGCAGCGGCTCCATCAGCGCTCCAGCACAGGCAGAGCCACTGCAATATGCATGAGGTGGCTTCAGACTTGATCCCTGTGCAAGCTGAGTGTCCTCTGCTTGTCTTTGATGATTAACTGAGCACCAGGCTCACCCTCTGCTCAGGACTTTGCGTGGCTGAGGTATTTTGCAGCAAGTCAGAAACTCAAATATATTTCCTGTCCAGCAGATACTGTCTACTCTTGAGAGCAAATTTTATTGGATTTGTAATCCCCTTTTCAGTTTTTTCTCTCCCCTTTTAATATTGTCTTTTAAGCCCTTTACCAGGAGTTCACTTTCTGAAGGCCAGCAAGGAACAGTGGACAGAACCTTTGAGTTTAAAAAGGAATATGCACAGAATGTTAATGCGAGAGAAATACGCAGCACTCTGACCCCTTTCAATTAAGGTGTCATCTCCATCACCTTTAGCTGTCCTCAAAACTTGGATGTGCCCTGAAACAAACAAAGAAAAGACCCAAGAAATCAGAGCTATCAGCTGAACACTTAACCATTTATCTCCCCAAATGACACGTGCTGTGACTGCCTTTACTTATACAACCTCTCTAGACCAAAGTCAGTGCCAAGTGCTGAACAAGGGCAAGCAAGAAAGGAAACTGTGAAACAGGAGAAAGGTGTTTATGCAGGAATGGGTCTTACTACAAAAACTGCAGCCACTGGTGGCTGAAGAAGCACTGGCACTTCCAGCTGAAATGTGGCACTGAATGAGGATGGGCTACAATTGTCTGGATATACATGAAAGGCAAATCTCAACCATCCAAGGAATTCTGGTATATGCCCACATCTCTCCTCCTCAGACCATGAATCCAAACTGCAGAGAAGATGGGTAGGGAAAGAAAATGTCACTTTTAATCCACCAAAGAGTAGGCTGAGAGGTCATGTAGACACAGGAGGGCAAAAGCAAAGCCCTCACTTTTCTCCAAAGAAGATGAGGCCCCTGCAGAGAGGAGGATTGCAGATGCCTTCAACAGGTTCTCCAGCCACGTGGGACTTGATGAAAACCAGGAGAGGCAGGAGGGAGCAGCAGCACATGCCCAAGGCAAAAGGCAAGGGGCAGACTTGGTGTGGAGCTCTCGGGAAGCATCCCTGTGGTCCCCTACTATACCACGTCCTCTTTGGGTTCAGCTGAACAAGACAAGACTTGAAGTTCACTAGAAGCAAAAAAAGAGTCATTTTTAGACCACTCTAGCAGGTGGAAATACGAGTCCTTTGTACTCCTCCAGAGTTTGGATGAACCAGCCTTCCCTCCTGTAATCAAGGGTTTTGTGGGCCTCTGGGGCTCCTGGTGAAGCATGTCTCCAGCCCTGCAGCTCATTTCAGTGCTGCAAAGCCCTCTGCAAATTGAGAGGTACCTGAGGTTCACCAGGGTGCCTCAGCCCTGCCTTAATTAACAGCAACGACAAAGGGAACAGCATTTCCCTGGCTTGTCAGTCTCTGGAGAAAAGTAACCGAATGAAGTGATGTGTGAAAATCAGTTTGTCAAAAAAGGAAATGGAAGAAACTATTTTCTCTTAATTAGCACCACTGGAGATTGGGCTGGTGAGGTCTTTGTGGCTGACTGTGGCTCTGTGGCCCAAAGCCTGCCCTGGGTACAGCAGAATAACCCAGCATGGACAACAGGAGCTCCATTCATTCACACACATTCTCTTTCCACCTCCCCTTTGATGACCATTCCAGCATGATCTCCTCTACAGGTCAACAAAAGCTCCTCACGTTTATTTTTCATGCTGTCCTTCTAATTCCTCATTTTGGCACCATCTCCCTGTACAGAGCAGCGAGCAGGATGCTATAGCCTCCCTGCATCATTTTGCTTTATGTCTGCAAACATCTGTACATGCAATTAGAGGGCCAACTCCTTTTATGTCCCTAAATGAGTAGTCTTAATCACCGCCATAAGAAATTAAACCCTGGCTGGGCAGCATAGCTCAGAAATGCAATCCTGAGCCAGGCTGGCACTACCTGCCTGCAGGATCAGCCCTTGGGAGAAATCTCCCACCCAGGAGCAAGCTCTTCAGGCTTTTCTCCTCCACGGAGGCATTTTCACAAGTCTAATTACAGGGAGGAAGTTGAGATGCTTCCCTGCTGTGCCCAACGCTTTTCAGAGGCTTTCCAGGGTGCTGAGAGCCCGAGCTCCAGGCGCTGGTGCTGCCTCCCAGAGATGTTGGTTGGGAGCAAATGGCTGCAAGCTGGGGTTTGGCTGCCACCCTGCAGCTTCCTCTGGCACGGCTGAGGGAGCTGTAAAGGGAATTGTGTGATGATGTCATAAAAGATGGTATAAGCAATGGATGCCTGCATTCCTCCAGAAACACATCTCTTTTGTCCCCTATCTTCACCTTTGGCTTCTCCACCAGCCTTTGATGTGTTGCCCTCTTTTTTCTCCACCTTTCTCTGCCATTTTTCCATCCCCACAATCAAAGCACAGACCCTCACAACAAACCCACTTCCCCCCAGTGAAACCATCCACATTCCACAGCCCCTACCAAAAGAAACAGGCCCCCAGAGGCTTGCTGGCACCTCCCTTGGCCGAGGAATCACAGAATATCCTGAATTGGAATGGATTCACAGGGATCACTGAGTCCAGCTCCTGGCCCTGCACAGAACAACCCCAAGAATTCCACCTGAGAGCAATGTCCAAACTCTTCTTGAACTTTGGGGCAGTGACCACTGCCCTGTGGAGGAGAGCTGGTCCCACATCCAGCCCAGCTCTGGGGCTGCACCATCACTGGCTTTCCACCACTTCCTCTTCCCACCTGTGCCTGCTTCTGCCCTTCTCCCACCCTTCCTAAAGTGACCTCTTGCTTCCACGTCCACTTTCCAAGCAAGATTCCTCCCTGAGCAACCACCACAGTCCAGAAAAAGTTATGGCAATACAGTGCATCTTAGACCAAGAGTAGGAAGCATTTTGTCCCCTGGAAAGGAGCACAGTTGGTTTGATTTGTGTATGTGCAAAATATTAACTCAATTTTCCACTTCATCGGCCCCGGTGCCTGTGTGAAGCCTCTGCCTGTTCTCAGCACTTGGGTCTCGAGGAGTATTTTGTTCACCTTGCCATTAGATTTTATGGCATGCATTCCAGTGACCATTTTGGATTCCAAAGGAGTGCTCAAAACACACACAGTCCTGATTTTTCTCCTTTAGATTTATGGTCTGCTCTTCCGCTATGTAGCTTAAAGTCATTTTATTTCAAGCAGGAATATTTTAAAAGAGTAATCTGTATGTGCATGTCAGGGAAAAGAATTAATTATTCTTCTAATTAAAAGGGCACTGTTGAAAATAATCCCTCTCTTTTCCTGCTGATTTTGCCCTTTTTCTGTAAGCTTTACATTTTTGTATGTATATGTTTCTCAAGTAGTTTAAAATTAACAGGGCTTATTTTATTTATGCAACAGTATCAACCAGGAGTTGTGCATCAGCAAAATGCACATTAAGCTGATGGCAAAGGCAAACATCAATGATTTTGTGTAGGTCCTAACTAAGTAGTTGTTATTATTATTATTGCTGTTGTTGTTGTTGTTACTATTACATAAAATCGTGGATCCTTTAAAGAAGCCTAAAAGGCGTTCCCTGTTCCCGAGGCTGCACTTCAGGTTTAAGACTCTGAAACGTGTCAATTAAATTTTGTGACTGCAATGTGCTTTAAGAGGCACGTCCCTGGAGAACCTCCTCCTCCTCCCCGAGCAGCACAGCCCGGCCCTCAGGGATGGATGGATGGACCCAACCATGGCTCAGTTCCCAGCCTGGGGACACCACAGGCTCGGGGTCCCCCTGCACTGCCTCTTTACTCCCCATGTGGCTGGGGAGGTGGCTGCCATCCCTGCCCCCTGTCCCCCATGTCACAGGGTGCCCAGGCAGGGCTGCTCAGCCATATGGGAATGTTGGCTCCGTGGAGTGCTGCTTCCACTGGGGCTGGGGACAGCTGGATGCAGCCACCTGGCCCTGGGAGCTGCCAAGCTCCAGCACAGCTATCAGAGATAATGTCAGCACAGCCTACATGCATCTCCTCCTGTTTTGCCTTGAGGGAGAAAAGGTTTCTTTAAGCACAGCTTTATGGTAGTGATAGACAGGGAGAGATGGGAACGGCACAAACCAGAGCACTAGTCCCAGACGTAGTCCCAGACGTTTCCTCCATAAATTAAGGAGGAAAAAACCAGATTAATCCCTGGGAAGGTGTCATTACACAAAAGTATCTGGCCATCAGAAAGCCAATTAAGTCGGTCATTTGAAACTAAAAAGACTTGGGAACACAAACTGGAGAACAAGCAGGAGTTCATGGTGGGATGTGTGGAGTGATCCACAGAGACCCAGGATTATGTCACAGAATGGGTAAGGTTGGAAAGGACCACAGTGGGTCACCTGGTCCAACCTCCCTGCTCAAGCAGGTGCCCTAGAGCACCATCCTCTGGACTGTGTAACCTAGACAGCTTTCAAATGTCTCCAGAGAAGGTGACTCCACAATGCTCCATACCAACACTACGGAAAGCCTCGACACACTGAAAGATTTGCCAAGGCTTACATTTTAAATCATACAAAATCCAAAGTGTTCCACCCAATCTGAAAGGAAATTCTGACCTCCCAATCGATCACTGCAACTCTTCTCCCAGCAATACTTAAAGGAGAAAGAGAGAGAAGAAAAGGAATACTGGACCACTGCATAATTCAGCGTGTTTTGACAGTCACCTTCGGGGCATGTCACACTCGACTGCTCATCATTCTCAAAGATGGATATGAAAGAGGCTGGAGAAAGGGACGCTGGATGATATAATGAAGAGGCAATTAAAGAGCACAGAAAAGGGAAAGACAAACCAGCTGCATCTTTCTCTAATTTACAGCACACGGAGCAGGCAGTATGACTGATTCATACGTTTCTCATCCTGCGGGAGGAGAGTGTGTACGGGTAGGAAATGATGTGCAGTGTGAGGAGCACAAACTACGTGGCCTCTGTTGACATGTCACTTTGTGACACCTCTCCTTCTTCCCAGGCAGAGGCTTGTGGAAAACCCATTAGGGTTTAGCACTTTCTCCAAGCACTGATGGTTTAATGAGACACCACGACACTCGCTGTAAATGCAGACTCAATTTTTGCACAGAGCTCGCAGTACCAGGGGAATGCCTGCACTAAAGGGTGGAGGGACTTCAGCACAACGACCTTCACATGTAGGTTCAAACTTAAACAAAAGTAATTTATAGCTCAGAACTGGTAAAATACTGCCTGCTGGCAATTTGCAGTAGATCCTCCTCAGGTGATGCCTTGGAAGAATGGCGCTTTCTCTCATTTTCTCTTTTCTAAACGTTCTTCAGGCAACTGTTCCTTATCTTATCCACTATCACCCCCTAGATGCTGACAGTTCACAGTCAAGTATGTCAAATACATCTGTCTTTCCAGGGTATTGTAGCTGTATCCTGACTGGCTTGATCTTCTGTAAAAATGTTAAAAATATCATAAACACACTGTTTTACTTAACAAGGAAACAGAAAACATGGGGAAAGCCAAGGATCAGTGTGAAATATCTTGTACTCGAATATCTTTAGAGTGTTGTCTGCAAAAATACAGATGATGGAGAAAAGAAACCATACTGGAGAGATCTGGGTGGCTGCCCATAAATCCAGAAGAAAATTAAGTCCCCAAAGCTCTGGAAGTTGCCATTGCTCTCCCTGAAATGAGCAATTGGGTAATCAGCGTTAATATTAAACAGCTTGTTATGGAAAAAAAAAAAAGAGAGACAGTTTGAGAGATGCTGCCTTCCAGCACCAAGAGACAGTCAGAAAACCTTGGACTAAGAAATGAGACATTTTGCTTGTTCCTGAACTCACACAGTAGCTACGTTAACTGTGATAATGAAATACCAGAAAATGGGGGTCGTGCCAGCACTGCCTGCCCCCTTGCCTGGCAATGTCTCAGCTCTGTACTGGGAGGATTTACTGGGTGGGGAAGAAAAGGGCTGGGTGGCCCATGGCAGCACTGCCTCCTGCCTGATGCCATCTGCTTGCACAGCAAGTCCACCTTGAGCCAGGCTCCCTCCTTTTCTGAGTGTGAAACATCAGTAAGAGACTGGATATGCCAAAACCTGAGCCTACAAATGCTATTAACATTGGACAATTTTTGTTGCACAGCCATATATACACAGAAATAGATGAAAAACATACACATATACATATACATATATATATATATATATATATATATATATTTGCCATGTCAAGTTTCCCTCGCTAACTTAAGTCCAGGGCCCTTCAGAGACCATCAGCAAGTAGAGTTTGTGTAGATAAACATGTCACTAAACTGCAGTGCATTAAGCTGAGGACTTTCTAGGCTAGATGCAAGTTCCGTGGCCTCTGGAAAGCAATGCATCTTTTCCCAGCAGGATGAATATTTGTTTTCTGATCACTTGACACTAAAGGGAAGATTTAAAATCAGTCTCAAACAGTAAGATTGTCTATTCTGAGACTTACACAGTCAAAATTACTTTTGGGGGCAAAGCTGGAGGCATAGATGAAGCAGAATACATTCAGAAGTGCAATTTTTCTTTTTAAAGTGGCATCTGCATGCCATGGCTGGAGCAGTCAGGGTATTAGCATGAGGCCTTGGGGAAAACCATCAGGTAGAGCCACTGTATCTCTCAACAGACACAACACTCATTCCTGCACCCCCATGGATGCTCAGGCACGTTTTCTGGCAAAATCAGGTGTTTCAATGCCTTTACCCTCAGGTGGGTGTGACTCTGGCATGTGGGTGAGCACCACCACACACACAGTTCCCACTGCACTCTGTGGAGTTCACACAACTGGCAAACACGGAGAGGGATTCATTCCCTGCCTTTCCAATGGGTTCCTGTTGGAAGCAGTTAAGGGCAGAGACACGGTTCCTGGTGAAATAGCATTTTGTGCCATCGGTATTTATAGGAAACCTGGAACTAAACGAGGCCTTTATCAGCAGATTACAACCTTACTCAGCAGATTATGGCTTCAGGGGCTGGGCACTCCTGAACGTGAAACAAAAATATACTGACTTCTCTGTCCCTTCCCTGCTCCAGTGGCCGTACAGTAGGTGCACTTATCCCACTCAGCTTTCTTGGAGGCTGTTAATTTTTGGCTGCATGCACGGGTCTATCACAGGCCCATCCATAACCAGCCTGCAGAGCACTTGTGACACCACCAGCCACGTCCTTGAAAAGGAAGGTCAGCTGCATGAGGACCTCTGAGCTCCCTGTACACCACCACAATATGGCATAACACTGCGCCAGGGGCACCAGCCCTGCTCCATGGGCCCCTGTCCATCTGCCTGATGGAACCAAAGGAGAAAATGCTCCCTTTCTTCTGCCCCTTTTGCTCAGGGTCCTGAGCATGTGCAGGCTGGTTCCAGCTCCTGCCTGCCCAGTCTCGCACTCACAGGCGCATGTCTGCCCCTCCTGAGGAGCCACAGCTTTGCAAACGCAGCACTACCTGCCTGGAATTGAAAAGCTGGACATTACCACCCCGTCCAGCTCTGCTGACTTATCGTTTTGCTATCACCTGTGACTCATTATCATGCAGTTTCTCGCCGGGTCTTGGCTTTCCTAATACATTCCCCTGCTTCTTGGCTCTGCACCTCTCTCTCCCCTTCTTATTAAACATGGGTTAGATGCTATCTCTCAGCCCTGCCTGCTCGTCCCCCACCTTCCCTCTATTGATTATTTCCTGGGAGCTCCTGCTGGCTGCTCCCCCAGCACCACGTTTGACCTTCCCTGGGAGGAAACAAAGCCCCAATGTCAGCCCACTCCCAGCGCCGCAGCAATATGAAACGGCCACTTCAGCTCACTGCCATCTCACAGGCAGAAAAAGATGGAAAACTTGGTCAGAAAAGCTGCAGAGGAAAGGGATCAAAATGCAGCATTGGAAGTTAACAGCTCCTCCCTTGCTCAGAGCTGCTGGTGCATCACTGAAGCACAGCTCACTCCAAGTGTTTGCCACGCCCCAACCCACCTCCTTCCCTATTTTATGGAAATGGTGGAGCTCTTTAACCTGCATTGACTGGCAGAGAGAAATCCTGCCAGCTTAATGGCATCCTGCAAATTCATCATCACTTGAGCTGCTAAGGGCCTTGTAATGACCATCCCACATGCTCCTGCAAGGGTGGGCTTGGCACTACACGCTCTTGGTTTCAGGAATCTTTGACTCGCATTAATGTTGCCTTCCCCTTTTTAATGTATTCAGAGCAGAGGAAGAAAAAGGAAAAAAAAAAAAGAAAAAAACCAACCCACCAAATGTAAAAAAAAAAAAAAAAAAAAAAAGAAAAAGCGTAAGAATCACTTGGGTTTCTGCAAATCAGATGAGGTGGAGGGAAATATCCGGGCCGTAGCATCAAAGGAGGGGCAGGAGCCCAGCGGGAAGGAGCAGAGCTGACGGCAGCCCAGCTCACTCACACTGCTGAGCTGGTGCAGGGAGCTCACACACAAAAGGAGGAACTTTAAATAAAGATGAAGCGGATGCAGTGACATTGTTGCACAGCCAATCAATTCCACCTCCACCTCAGGGGTCACCTGAGAGAGACAGACCTTTCTAGTGGCCTTTTCCAACCCTTCCATTTCTCACCAGCAGGTCTTTTCATACTCTTATCTAGTCTATTAACCCTTAAAGCTGCCCATTGCTCTCCTCCCATTTGTTATGTCCATGCACTCCTTTAACTCAATGCTGACCTCTCTGTTTCTTGCTCCACAAACCCTCTTGGTCCCATCTGTGCTGAGGGCAGTCCTTGGTCTTCTCCTCTTTCATTTCCCCCTTTCTCACACTCAGCCATCATAATTTCTATGTCACTAACTGCCAGGTTTACTTCTCACCTTACCTGTTTTATCTCTTGGCTCTCTTGCTTATACATCTCAAAGGCATCTCTCAATCATTTCCTTAAATGTGGACTCTACTTAGTGCTTTGGGGTAGTTTCAACTGGGAAGTGCTCAGAAAATCGCAGCACTTTCATCTTTTTGCTTCCTAATCATTCTGTGTTCCTCTTCTCCATCAGTACTAAAAACTTCATTATTTGGTTTGGGTTTGTTTTTTTTTTTTCCTGGAATAATGAACATCCTAAAGGATTAACCTTAACAGTTAATGTATGACTCCTCTGAGATTCAGCTTCCTGTGCACAGGATGGACTGAGCTCAGTGCAAACAGCCTGGCTGTGAGACACAGGCCCCAGGGACTGCTCCCTCCTTTGGGCTGAGGAAGGGACCAGACAATCCTGTGTTTTAGCTCTTTCCCCTGTCATTCTGCTCTAAATGCCTACAAAAGGATGGATGGATGGATGGATGGATGGATGGATGGATGGATGGATGGATGGATGGATGGATGGATGGATGGATGGATGGAACCACAAGCATTTACTGGGTCTGACACTGGGAAAATGCAGCTGGCACCTTCTTAGGGTAGGAGAATCGCCAGTACAAAGGCAACTTATATCAGAAAAGAGCAAAAATTATTAATAAAGACTTCCCTGCCAAGCAGCTTTAAGCACCATGGGACACTTTGTCTCTTCCTAATGCATTCCTCTGTCTGTCGCTTGCTGGGTAAGACCATCTCATGACCAAGAGCATGAATTGCTGTGTGGATACAGAGCCTGTGAAACCATCTGTGTAAAGTTATTCTGGACACCAGAGACCTGCTTCACTGACCCAAACTCGCAAAGATATCACCCAACATTAACTCAACAGCACATTATTTTCAAGCCCTTAAGCTAAAAGTCACTTGGCTCCAGCCTATGGTCTTTGAAGGAGAGAACATCAGTAAGGGATGAAAGGGCAGAGGGGAACCCTGCAGCCTCCAGAAGGTGATTTTATCAAAGGTGGGAACGGAACAGAACTGCAGCTATTGCTGTCTCATGGGTTTGTAGAATTTAGAAAGATATCCAGGTGACATCATATGATTTAAAAGTTAATTAAACTGAGTGATATAGTATAACAGTCCCAGGTGTTTATTTCAAAAGCTGCCTGTTTCTGCAGCACTTAGAAGGAATAAATGGGGCAGAGGGAAATCTAATAAAAAAACCTTCTGCGTGTTGCATTAAGAAGTAATCACACCGTTAAATCATTCTGGTTCTGGAGCACTTCTAATACCTTAAAATCCTGGCAATTCTTTCCAGCTCAGGCCTGTTTCCATCGTTGTGCTGTCCTCCTTCCCAGAGCTGGCACGTTTTTCCTTTTAAGAAGCCCAGGAGAGAGCTGCAGAAGCCGGCAGCCAGGGCCTCGTGCACAGGCTGTGCTGGCGGCTACACCTTGGCTGGAAGGCACATCAGATCCCTTCTGAGCACTAATGGACTGCCTGGGCTGGCACCATCCCTCTCACACGGCTCTGGGATGGAAGGGAAACAGCCTGGACACAGCACTGGGCACGTGGCAAATGCTGACAAGCCTCAGGAAAAGCAGGAGAGTGGCTGGAATGTGAGGTGTGAGTAGGGAGGAGCAGAAGGATCCATAGGAAAAGGCCTTTTATCAGTTGAATGTTTGGGAGAGACTGCTTTTGTCCCTCAAAGACATTTTATATGGAAAATTTAACTGTAAAAAATCTCCCAGGGAAGACTGAGGTACAACAGTTTCTGTTGATTCTTGGGAATTCTTGAGTATGGGCATTTCTCCTTCAGAGGCAGAGGTATTCCCCAAGACCATGCTGATGGAGAATCCTGTTTTACAGGACATTTGTTCCACATGCCTCATAATCATCTAACACCAGCAGCTGACTCTCTGGGAGTTCATCACCTTTTCTTCTATGGGTTCAAAAATCCTCTAAAACTTTTGAACTTCAGACCTCAAGATCTATGAATTCCTGGCCAAGCAGCATCTCTATGCAGCATAAATCCAAGTGACACAGTATTTGAGCTAGAGCAGGGAGATGGAACTCTCAGGAGTCTGAGGTGAAGCAAAAAGGAAGAAAAGAGGTTTTAGTATCATTGGTGTCACCGAAGGTCCTGAGTTATCTCAAAGGCATTGTGTCCAGGAAAGTTCCTCTGCATTCTGAGGAAAAGTCCACTTTTCCGTAATTCGTCAGGTTAATAAATGGCTCCCTCTCCTCCCACAGCCTCTCTTGTTACCAGTTCTCATGCAGCATTGCCAGAGCCTCCTTTCACTATTAATACCACTCACTGTGAAATGTAATTACCAGCTCTATCACAAAGCGTCAGGCACATTTATCCACTGTACACCCTCGCTGCCTCCAGATCACATCACTCACTGGTTGGCTTGTTCTGACAATGCTGTCCAAAGGAAAAAGTGTCTGCACAGGCTCCCAGCTAACTTGGGCTGCTTAACTGGAGCATGAAACTCGTTCTGGAGGCCCAGAGTAGGTTCAATAGGCAAACACAAAAACAAGAAGCAAAAAGAGATACTTAAATTAATATAGACTCATAATTTCAATCCAGAAGAATGAAGGATGATAGGCAGAGGGAAGTGTTTGGCTGGAGAAGATGGATTAGCAGGAGCTCTAGAAAGCAATTCAAAATGATAGAGTGAAATTAAGGGCTCCCTCCTCGAGGCTGACACAAGCAAAATCCCTCCTTTGCTTTATGCTTCAGCTCTCCTCATTATGTTTTGATTAAAGCTGATACAAAAGAGCTCACTTACTGTCCCTTGCTCACGGCTTTCTTCTCTTGCCTCCCTCTTCACACCTCCTTGCAGCAGTTTCCACCAAGCACACGGGATACCCAGAGTTCACATGGCTCAGCCCTTTGTCATTTGGTGAAGCTGCAATTCTCACAAAGGCCAGGGACTCAGCCAGACGTATCAGCTTTAGCTTTACTTAAAAATCCTATTAGTTAGAAGAGAAAATAACATAAATTCTTACTGATACCCAACTGACTCTTCTAGTAAGTGCTTCTAATTCCCTGGGGCTAGAGGCAGCTTTTCCTGTCCTGTCTGAATATCAAGTATGTACTTTGAAGGTGGTACCTCCACTGGACTCTGTATTCCTGGAGCTGCTTAAAAGCACACAGCCCATGCCTATAATGGGGAATTGATAAAAGGTGAATTGTATTTACTGGTCGAGTGTTACCATGGGGCAATGAATACTGAAAGAGAGCCCCAGAAATGCAACTCAAAGTACTGCTGACAAAATAAAATAAGAATGATCAGCATGGTCGAAGAGGAAAGAAGTGGAACTGACAGAGGATTAGTTATGTTAACTGCTTATGTGCCCTTGAGTCTCCAGTGTTTAGACTGTGTTGTCCTAAGCCAGCTAATGATCTGCACACCTAGGCAGAGACAGGAGAGACATGTCTGTGAGAAACCAAAGTATTTTAGAGTTTTTTGTGAGGAAAAAAAAAAAAATGAAAACAGGAAAGGAGAGCTTCCAAAAACTTTCTGGTTCTAAAAAAACCTGAGGATTAAACTGCTGCAGATGAAGAAGGAAATGAGGTAGGCGTCTTTCAATTAAAATAAAGCACAACAGTGTGACCTGCTACGGTGTGTTTGTGCTAGGTACACATCCCAGCAACACCCCCAGCAAATCTCCGTGCTCCCAGGACCATCACAGAGCTTCCTGGAGCCTGGCTGCATCCAAGGTGCCTCTTTCCACCTGAATGGGCTCCTCAATCTCAACCAAATGCAACTGGTGGGGGAGAGGAGAAGGAAACAGCTGAACTTCAAACCTTTCCCACGCTCTCACCATCCCGGTGTTGCTTTCAATAATGATGAATTTGTGGATCATCTTGTTCTAATCTCACACAATAATGATGCTTCCTGCTTTGATTCAAGCCCTTTTAAGTGTGATGGTGGCAGATGGCAGGCTATTACACAGTGTGGCCACACAGCAATGGGAGCAGGAAGGATTATCCACAAAAATAGTGACTCTTCAAAATCAAAAAGGTGAGGGCCCATGGAAGAGCTGTGGTTTTATTTTTTACACCTCAAATCAGTTATTTCAATGCATTATGAATGCTGTAAATACACCCAATGGATATAATGAAAATACATTATTAATTGACACTCATTATTAATGAAGTTATAAATTCACAAGTGATGGAGCCATGACGGTGTGAGGGAAAGGTCATGAATAATAACTGGAGATGAATAATATATGCACAGTTAGCTCACAGGATACTATGTTCATATGACTGTAGTGCCTCATGTTTATTTAACTCAGCAGTGCATTGACTTTTTATTCTCTGCTAGATAATAAGAGAAAGAATTACAGCGACTATAATCTCTATTAATTCAACATAACAGATCACAATGGACAGCTGATACTTCTGCAGGGATGCTCCTGCATCTTAACTAATACTAAAATTCTGGAATCCTCCTCTTCTCCATTGTGCTCTTCCTCTGTGACACCATGCTTTGCCTCATTCATCCACATGGAGAATGTCACATCTAGAAAGTCACAGCAGACCCAGAGATAAACTCCTGACCAGCCCAAGTGGCACATGAGGGTGACTACCAGTGGAGAAATGCCAAAATCTCTGGGTCACGTCTCAGTGTGACAAACAGCGGAAGGCAAGCCGTGTGCTGTGTGCACATACAGACAAATTTGTTTTGGTTCCATCTGTTAGGACTAATTTGTTAATTATTAAATAGATAATTTATCATCTCTGCTTGCTTGATCGGTGTTTATTACCCACGGTCTGAGGCAGAGAGTGCTGTGTGAATAAAGATGGGATTAATTAATTACGAAAAGTTCAGGCGACTGCAAACTTGCAGTGACTGCTTCCAGTCCCTGTCTACTCCTGAACAGAAAGGAGGGTGGGGGATGGAAAATGCATCAGGAATTCAAACCTTTGAATGTCAAATTTCCTCCTTTCCTCACAAATTGACTATTGCTGGATGACAGAAAGCAAACTCTATCTCTTAAGATTTCACCTCGGCATTTTCCCACCAAATTCTCCTGAAAAATCTCTGGATGCAGCCACCCTGTGAATGAACAAGTGGTTCTCCAGGTCAGCATCACTGGGTCATCCGTGTCCCCACACAGGATGGTGTCACTGTCCCTGGACCTCTGCCATCCAGGAGTCTATAAACCACAGCCAAAGCAAAGAGGTCACCCACCTGGGGCTTGGGGACCCTGGCTCTGCCTCTCCTCTCTCAGCTGTTTGATCCACTGGTGCCCATCCTTCTCTCCAGGCCCTCCCATACTGTGAAATTCATGGTTTGGAGAGGTTCCTTCAGCAGTCACTCCCTCCTCACTGCTTCAGCATTAGAAATCTGCACTTGTCATTCCTTGAACAGTCTCAAGACTGGCAGAAGAGCCAAAGCCATACTAAGAGGTGGAGACAAGTAGGAAGCAAGAAACTTTCAAGAACATCCTGATACACTGAACCTTGGAACTCTCAGCTCACATGGTAGAATGTGAAAGGAAAACACACCTGAAATCCACCTGCTCTCACTACTGAAAGGTGTTCAGCAAGGTTCAAACAACAACATTTCATGTGGAATGTCAAGACAGAAAAAAAATTTCTTCCGAAATATGCAACAGGCTAGAGGTGAAATAAACACCAACCTGCCTAAAGATAGAGGAAAGATCCTGAAATTCAGGGATGCTGAGCTGCAGGAAACAAGAGAACATAATTCACATGCTATCAACTGATGCTACAAACACACAGGTAAGGAATAACTTCCAAGGAGCCCAGCATTCAACTCGCCAGCTATTCAGTCCTCTGAAGGGAGACATCAAGGGAAATCAAAGGCAAGAGATGGTAAGTTATTTGATCAAAGGCACTTTTAAGGTTAATGGACAGGCCAGAAACAGCAATCATGCTCCCAGTCATGCAATCAGAAAAATAGATACATCATGTTTGGTTCGTGGTAGGAAAAGAATCTTCCCCATGGAACTCATTCAGCCAGTTCTTCAGGGATTTTCAGGTGAGTTTTTGGGTAACTGTTGCCCTGCTATGACTCTTTGTTGCTGCGTATTTGTTCCCTCAGTGCTCATGACCAATTTAACAAGTATTTTGTACCAAAACTAAAGTTTTCTTGCTAAATAAATTAATTATGACAGAGCAAACAAAAACTTTTTTTAAAATGCATGTTTTGACGTGATTACATCTTTAATTGGCTGGTTTAACATTTGAAATTTGATTTAATTTTAAACTTGATTATCCTCACAACAGGGTCATGCTGCCAGAGACACAAACGAGCACTGAAGCCTTTGGCACTCCCCATCCAGCTCCCACTGGAGCCCACTCTGTACTGCAGCATCCCTCCAGCCCCTTCCCTCTTTCATTATTCTTATTTAAGAAAGGAAGATCAAATTCAGGCCAACAGCACACATACGTTTCCTAGCACTCCATCAGTAATTTTAAAAGGAGATGGTGGCTCTGGAGCCCCAGTTATTAATCCCAGCTCTGACAGCTCCTTTCCCTAATAGTCTGAATTAAATCTCCACCCCACCCCAACTGTCCTTACCCATAAAACCAGCAAGGATAACGAGAAGCCAGAAGGGTATGCCAGGGAATGAGTAAATTATGTTTGGGAATGACTTGAAAGGTGGATGTTATGAGCTGGGACAAAGAAATCCACTGCACTGTCAGTCCTGTGACAGAACCCACGTGGCATGGTGAGTCTGATGAGGGGACAACATCTCCAGCCCCTGGAAAAACCAGCCTGAGGTGGGTTTGTATCCTGATCCCTACTGAGACACAGGAAAGCCATTTTCTTTCCAGCAGAATTACTAAGTTGTTAGTTAGTAAATGCTGCCACAGTTTTCTCTTTACTGCTTCAAAAGAGCCTTTTGCACTATTCTGCTACTTCCCAGTGCCAGTATTTGTACTCTCAGGTGCTCTGCTCATCAGCACTATCCCTGATTTCTCATAGGTCCCCAAATTGTGGAGCTCAAAAGAACCGTAAGAATCAGCCAATCTAAAAACTGATGAAAGGCACAAGCTGGTGAATTAAGCAAAGCAGTTCCTGCATCAGCCCCATAATTACCAGCTGACTTAGAACATTTCTTGTACGAGAATATCCCATCTTCATTTAGACACTTCAAAGTGATGGCAAATCCCCTACGTACTGAGATAAATAGTTCCAATGGCTAATTACCCCTGTTGTAACAAAAGCATTTCCTTATTTCTAATCTTTTCTGGTTTCTACTTCCAGCATTGATCTTGTTATGTTTTTGTCTGATAGATTTAAGAGCTCTTCGCTGGCCACAATCTCCTTCCCATATAGGAACTCAGACTATGATCAAGCTGCTTATTAACCTAGCCTTTGTTAAGTTAATTAGAAGGAAATTCTCCAGCCTCTCACTGGGTTTAGATCTTGAGGTGAGGCAGAAGAAACAGAGACTGCTCACCAAGGATTTCCCTTATTTTTGGAGAGAACAGGTTAAGACAATGTCTTGGTAAAACAGAGGCCTATGTACCATGTGCTTTATGCTGTCCATCCCATTTTTATGTCACCTTTCCTGCCTCCTCTTGTCCTGGTGTAGGCTGATTCAGGAGGTGATGTGGAAGCTGATTTCAAGCTGAATTTGCACACTGAAGTCACTGACCCCACCTCAAAGGAGACAGAACAGGAGAGAAGCAAAGACTGAGATTCCAGGAGATTCTGCTGGAAGACCCAAAGGAAGCACTCTGCTCTTTTGTCAAGAGGCTGCTTTCTAATTTGGCCCCTGACACCTCTGAAGGCCCTTTACCAGCTTTTCTCTCTTCCCAAGGCTGCTTTGCTCTCTCCTGCCTGCATGACAAACAACCTCCACAGTCATCTCTTCCCCTAATGCCAACGGGAACTCTTGGACTGCTTCTCCCCTCTCCTCCCACCTCTCACACACGTTGTCTTCTCTTCACTGTCTTCTTTGCCAAACTGCCTCAAAGAATGCTTTCTCCCTTCCCTTCCTCCTTTTGCTTCACATCTTCTCTGTGGGAGGACTCACAGGGCTGGTGCTCTCCTCTGCATCCATACAATCCCTCTTCTCAAATCCTGCTCTGAACAGGAGCTGCTTTTCTGCTCCTTCAGTCAAACTTTTTGGTTCCCAGCACTGGGAGCTTACAGGAGCACAACTCCTGTGTGAAATGCTCCAAACTCAGACACACCACCACGCCCTCTTCTCCTTTCCAGCCCTTTGCAACACTCCTGTCCAACTGCTCAGCCCTGCTCTGCTCCTTGCTGCCCTCGGAGCAGCACTGTAAGCACCAACACTCCAGGGCAAAACTGCTTTGCTACCAGTAGGATCTCTAAACATCATCTTTCTGTGACTCACTTGCTGGGAAAGGAAGATGGGAACAGCTGTGCTGCTGCCTCGAGACTGATTCCTCCATCCCTGCGCTGCTTCACAGCCACAGAAATATTCCTCCTCAAGAAGGATCTCATTCTGACTTATGCTAACCACTGGCTGACTTCATTCATCATTGATTGTCTCCTCTCCGAGAACCAGAGTGCTGCTGCAGATGCATTTTGATTTGCTTTAAATTGAGTGGTGATGGGGGTCTCATTACACTTGTGTCAGTGCTGAACATCAGAGTGCCAGTGGTGAGGGAGCACAGTGCCACGGAGGAGATCTGGTGGGAGAACAGTGAGCACCACGGTGGGTATCTGGGGGCAAGCAGGGATGGAGATCCACTAACGAATCTAAAGCTGGAACTACAAACCAAGAGGTGTTGGGTCATTAAACAGCGTTGTGCCCCCATGGATGAGCTCACAGTGGAAAGAAGGAGGATCCACTTTGGCACACAAAAGGAGAAAACAGGAGGGAGACAGCAATTAAGCTGAGGGAGTTGGAAAGAGCTCACACTATTCCCCTGTTATCCCACTCTGATTCTGCACTAAGGACAGACTGCGCTCATCCTGGTGTTAAAAAAAAACAAACGGGGAAAGCTGAGGAAAAATTGTCAGCAGACAATAAAGGATGAATACAGAAAATATAATTCCTGCCCTTTATTTTCTCTACAGTCTGTAGCACCTTCTCCTACAAAACAATACCCCAAGCAAGAGTCAGGAAATTGTGGGATTCAAACACTGCTCAGCTCATCTGTGGGGCAGGATCCAAGGGCTCTCTCCGTGCCTTTCTCTCCCTACAAGCAGTACCAACCCCAACACACTGCTTCCTCCTCATCTACTCAAGTGGCTTAATTAGAAGTTAATCCAGTGAGGTAGGAAGAAACTCATGGCAAGCAGCAAGAATGAAATGAGCCACCCCAGGAGAAGGGTGCTGAGACAGGAGATCTGGGCTCAGCCACACCATGAGGGGTGACATGCCCCAGTTGTCCCCTAGACATGGAAGACTCAAGTCCTCTCCCCTCAGAACAAAGACTGGCACGGTGGACCCTGGGCTGCTGGCAGCAGGACACAAAGCTTGGATGGTTTCTGTGTTCTTCATGTATCTACTCTTTAATAAGAATTAGATAAAGGCATAAAACCCTTCCTGTTGAGAAAACTACTGCTCAGTTATCAATGATTTTCTGTCACTTCTTGCCAGAACTCTGGGTGACAAAGTCTGGCCTGGGGACTTCTAGGTGAAAAAGTCAGGTCTCAATTGACTTGTATTCTGGCAGTGAATGCTGTCTAGTGGTCTTCTGCCCACTGGCAAAAAACAACTTTTCCCATCAGCTGAGGCTGTGATTTATTAGTACAGGGGTTGAAATTCAATAAAATGAGCTCCTCCATCATCACCTCCCAGCAATTGTCTTGCTGCTCTGCTTATTTCACCAAGACAACCTGAGAAGACACCCAAAGCTCAGCCCCAGTGAGGCAGGAGGCTCTCAGGTACACGTGTCTGTGTCACCACAGTTTGTGACTGGCTGTTGTGGCACTTGGAAAGGTGGCTGAAGAGACAGAGACTGTCCTTAGTGCAGAACAAACTTGAAATCTGTGCTGGTGGGACAGCAAGGCTCCACTGTGTCAAAAACTCCGGGATCCAGAGTAAAGGCAGGAGGCTGTTACAAGAGTCAGCACATCTCCCACTGAGGCCTTTAGGCAATAGCAGCACAGGGAGAAGAGAGAAACCAGCTCCTAAGAGTTGGTTTGGACCAGTTGTGAGGGTACTCCGGACATAAATTTTGATATATTAATGAGTCACAGCGGTCACATAACCGGCCGTTCCATCATTTCTTCCTCTCTAACAGCCCCTTCCGGAGATCTAATCTCAGTAAAATGCTGCAGGAGCCTCTCAAAAGGCCATGTTTTACTGCTGTCAGTCTATCACTGGCTCCTCACGACAAAGGGCCATGAGGGAATAACCTCTTATCTCCGAGATCAAAGTCCTGTGTTAATGACCGGGAGCTGCCACTCATCCCGTGCTCAGACCACCCGAGGAAGCTGCTGCTCTCCCCAGCTCAAAGCCTGGTTTGTTTATAGCAGCAGCATTAATCTGGGGGATGGCTTTTCAGTACAGGAGGCTTTTATTATTTATTTACTACTGATATTCATTATTTATTTAGTGCCCAAAATGCAACAGGTCTTCGTGGCGACATGACGGAGTCCATTCCTTGAAAAGCCTTCAAGCTGATAAAGAGAAAAACCCTAAAAGAAGATGAATGGGGCTGAATGCACAAGAATGGGCTTGAAGAGATAAAGTACTCAAACTGCTCCCCACTACTCACTCAAAGCTATTTTGCACAGCTTTCTATATGCATGGAATACATGCAATGGGATGGCTCCTTTATCTGGATGCAAAATGGGGAATTGAAGGGAAAAAGGAACAAGTGGCTGTACGGACTCCAAAGAGAACAAATACGTGGAGAAATGGGAAGGATAAGCAGCCTTCCAGGATAAGAAGTCTCTTCCAGGCTGTCCTTGAGGCACTTGGCCATATTAACAATGTCCAATCCTCCTCTGGATCCAAGGCTCCCCATGCAAAGCCCATCCTGCTGCTGCACTTAGTGTTGGACTGGTTGATACAGACATTTGCTGGCTCTTATCCAGCTTCTGTGGAGTCATGTATCTTTCTCTTTCTCATATCTCAAAAATAAAACAGCAGGGAAGACCAGACTACAGAACCT
This sequence comes from Sylvia atricapilla, assembly GCF_009819655.1. NCBI lineage: Eukaryota > Metazoa > Chordata > Aves > Passeriformes > Sylviidae > Sylvia > Sylvia atricapilla. Next base: position 3,328,996 of record NC_089154.1, read on the forward strand.
CTGATGTGGCACAGCCTTCCCCAGAGAGCAATCCATGCTTTTGGACTCCATGAAAAGAGGGACTTAGTCTGAAGCTCTCAAGACTTTTACATAAATGTGCTGAAAAGAAGAAAATCCTGAGTATCTTTACTTAACATGGGGTGTCTGTCTTCAATCTGTAGATAAACAGACAATGTACAAAGATTTAAGGTAAGGAGCAAGAGGAAACATCATTAGGATGTGATGTGGCATGTTAGCAAAGGCTAGGAAACAGAGGTAGGTAAACCTGAAGGTTTTTGACTTAATAATCAGAATTATTATTGCTTTTTTTTTTTTGCCACAGAAATCTCCTTTTTGCAATGTTTACTTGGTCCCGCCATATATCACTTCCCAGCAGGATTCCCATCACACGTGCATCTTCCAGATGAGAACCTGGAGGGAATGGGATGCTCTTGACATTAGGAGAAGCTGCTCAGTGCAGCCAGGCTGGAGCCAGAGGCTGCTCTGCCTCTGCTCCAGGTGTGTGCCAGTGCACTGACTACCCACAAAGCACAAATGCAGCACTAAGAGTGGCTGTTGTACACGAGGAGCTCATCCAGAGAAGGTGTTACTTCTGCTGGCATTAGGAAAGGTGCATGGAAAGCCATCTGCTGGGAAGGAGCACGTGCCTGGCTTTGTGAGGATGCTCCCTCCTCTTTGCCACTGTTCTCATCACTGTTGGGCGAGTTTCAGGCACCTGCCTGGCTCTGGCTGCTGCTCTGCAGGAGCATCAACACCCCATCATTGCCAGTCCCTCTCCCAGTGATCCTCATTCCTTCATTTCTTTAGGCTGCCAAATGTTTACTGACTGTGCTGTCCTTCACCCTGTGTACAGCTGCTTCCCACCCTGCCCTCTCCAGCCTGTCCTAACTCTGGGGACAAGCCCAAGATCAATGATGTAAAGAGATCTCTGGCCATGGTGTCACTGCCACCTCTCTGCCTCTCAGCTTGCAGATGGAAAGAGGCAGAGGAGGAAGAATAATGAAACAGAAAAGAGAGGCATTGCTTGCAGAAATTGTATTGCTTCTGCTCCAAACATTAAATACAACAGCCTACAGCACTCCCCTGGGGACCTACTCCAAATCCAAGCACACAGACTTGGACATATCCTGGATAAAAGCTTCCGTGTCTGGGTTCATTTCAACTCTAACAAGTCCATTTCTTAAGAGAGAGACTGAGCTAACAGAAAGGCAAGGTTGGATTGGCCTTAATGGATTTGGGAAGAGCTGGGGGATTGTCAGTCCCCAGGCCCTCTCTACCAGCACCCTCTGCTCTCATAAAATAGCCAGTCTGTGCTTCGAAAGGCCTTCTCCAGCTGTGGCTGGGCATGCACCTCTCAACCCTACAGAAGAGCCCCGATGGTAGCACTTAATTGAGGATCCCACAATGCCAGGCAAAACTGAGTGTTTAGCTCTCCAAGAGAGCTGCATGACCTTTCCTGTGTGCCTGGAGATATTCAGCACTGCACAGTTTGGGTAAAGAGCGTTTGTAAAAAGGGAAAACAACAACAGAAATCCCAGTTGTCTACACTGACAAAAACACACAGAGAAGGCAGAAGAGCAGCAGAAGATTTTCATGCCTTGCTGCAAAGACTGCATTTAAACAACACAGAGCACCACATTCCCCCCTGGCTTCCCAATGTTGCTTGTTGAAGGAAACCCGTGTGGTTATCCTGGCATGGAGAACACGTGTGATTTCACTGAGCTAATGGGAGCCAACAACGTTACCTGTAACTTGGAGGACACCATTCCCACCCATCCCAATATTTGCCTAATAAAAGGTCAGCCCATCATACCGCACCTATTTGCAAAATTAAGAGCCTCTCTCCAGCAGCTAAACGCTTGCTTTAGATTAGGAATTACTGTAATTAAAGTTACATTGTGCTGGGATTGGTGCCAATCACTGGGGAGCTCCAGGCGTGACCCGTTCCTGGCGCCATGCGCCTGGGCGTCCCACTCCATTAGCTCCAGGGAATTAGCTGTCATTAACGAAGAGATGCACACTCCTTCGTGTTGTCAAACCGCAATCAAGCGGGTCACAGGTGAAGAATAAATACTTTCAGAACAAGCCCAATTACACCATTTACATTTCATTACAGAACCTGTTTAATCCACTGATGGGCTCCCAAAGTTCTTCTGCCTAATAAACAGCATTTCAGAGGAATTAATAGGCCCTGCAAAACATGCTAATTACACTCTTTTGCATTGCATTTGCAATATTGATTTTAAAGTTGCCACTTTCCCCTCCTCCACTCTCCTTTCCCAGCCCCAAAGCCTTAACTTTCAGCAAAGTACTCTCCAACCAACCTAATTACTTGTGAGTTTGCAAGCTAATGCATCTCCTCTTGTCAAAGCTCACTTCCAGCAAAGGCCAACGTGCAGGAAGGGATTTTCATGTCCATAACTTGTGCAAGTTCCTCCAGACAACCACTGGAAACAGCTGCTGAATAGCAATTACAGGCAGAGAGCAGGCATCAGCAGAGACTTTGCCATAGCAACGAGCCTGGCTGGGCGCGTTCCCCAAAGACGCCTCCTCCTCCTCCTCCTCCCGAAGACCAGAGCAGCGGAACAGGTACAATGACAACACAACCACCACAATCTCGTTTTGATTTGAAACCCGAGCTCTTTGATGCTCTCCTAGGCACTGAACTGTTTAAAAAACAAAAGGAAAGTTTATTTTCAAATTGCGGGTTTCAGCTAAAGCGTTTGGAAGAGAGGAACAGATCAGCCATGCTGGTGGAACACGCTGGGGTTGTTTATTCACCCTGGCTCTTCTGCCCAGCTCCTGCCACGGGCTTTTGGTTCGCTTCCTCCTCTATGTGCTCACCCTGCCTTCCTCTCCACCTCTCTGAAATCCACTTTCTTTAATCAGTGGGTTTACTTCCCAACCTCTGACTTTTTGCACTGGCTTGGTGGCTGTCACTTATGCTTGGGATTCTATCCCAAGCTTACTGACAGCTAAAAGCTTTTGGAGGAGGAGATGGGAGAGGGACAGAGTGCTTGTGGTGTTTCTCTGCAGCATCTGCAGGTTGGAGCCAGCAAAAAAAGGACAGTAGCCTGCTGTGTTTGATTCCTTTGCTAACAACAAAGCAAGAAAGGAAAACCAAAGGAAGGTCTATCAGAAGATGGGGAGATACAGAGCAGCCATCCCACCGTAAAGGCGGACACCTACTCCTCAGAAACTCTCACCCACAGAAGCTTTCAAAGGGAAGGGATACAGAACACAGACTGCAAAAGTGGACATAAGGAACAGTCAGAGTTTAATGAAGACCACACACGCTGCTCAGCCCTACTGTCCCCTCACTAGGAATTTGGGCATGTCCCCAGCCGCACTGAGGAACAACACAGAACACAACCCACGTCCCAGGAGTTAATCTCCTGGGTATCCAGGCTGTGTGAATGCTCATGCAGGAGGAGCAAGCCCCTGCACGAGTCAGACCCGTTTGTGTTTGCCCAGCCATCCATGTAACCCTCTTTGTGAAGGCAGGAGCAGGTGCTGCTCAGTGCCCCAGGTGATGCAGGAGCGCTGTGCCCTTCCACCGTCTGGCCCAGGAGCAGCCTCCACCCCTGCCTGCCCACAGTCCTGCCCTCGAATGAGAACATCTGCCTCACAGGAGGCAAGGCATGCAAGAGGCATCCAAGCCACGGGGGAAAGGCTGGCTGTAATCTTGTACCATTTTATACCGTTTATTTATCACACGTATGGAATTTCTCTTTGCCTCTCAGAGGTTCTGTAGGGATTTACAAACAGGAAATGCTACAAATAATACCTTGGGATCTCTGCCCCCTCACAGGCACCAAACTGGATTAGTCAGTTATTGTCTGGAAAACACTTTGAAGTATCACTTAATGCTACTAATCACACAGCACCTCTTTAACACCCTCTACCAATGTTAGCACAGGCTGGAAAGGAGATATAAATACCAACCAAGCTTTGTAATTACACTGCAAATACATCAATATTTGTCAAGAACTACTCTTAATCTCATAAAAGTGCCACAAGAAATCAAGACCTACGAGCAGTTCTGTATCTGTTCCGCAGGGCAGACCCTCAGGCAATGCAGCATCTCTTGACTGCACGCTGTGCCCATGGCTACCTCGGACAAGGGTGGGGTTTTTTTACTGCAAAACCTTCTGACAAACCTTTGCTGCAGGTATTCCACAGCAGGGCTAACCCAGACCAGCCCTGCACAGTTTGCAACAGCAAAGATCACAGGCCAAGGAGAGTTTGCAACAGAATGGCTAAGACCATCTCTAATTTAAGCTGACAGAAAAGCAAATTGAGAAAAAGATAGAGTCAACCATTTGAAGCTTGGCCTTTCTTAATCATCCACGGAAAGCAAGAGCTCAGTTGCCATCTCATTGCACAGGTAAGATTAAAGACAGGCAGAAGATTTTTACCCTATAGTTACAATGATTAATGTTCCTAAACAGACATATAGTTTGAAAGCACTATTACTGGAAAAAGGAAAGTTGTTGCCTCATATTCTCAACCCACTATTTTCCCTGGGCAGTCAGCCAGCAGTTGAAGAATAAGGAAAGTTTCTATTTTAAGGGTTTTCTTGAATTGCAAGGTTTGGTAATGAACACAACTTGTTACCGTCCCCTTTGCTGAAATCAGGGCCAAATGAAAAAGGTGAGGACGAGTGGTGCTCTGCTGGGCACTCTGTCCTCAGTCAGACCTGGAGGAGGAAGACTGGTGATATGCTCCTGACAGCTGTCCCTCCATCCCAGCCTCCCCAGTGGAATCAGAACCAACTTCACTCCCTCACTGCCCACAAGGAACCAGAAGCTGCCCTGCACAAGTTTGTCTGCTGCTGTCAAGAAAGATGCAAGAAAATTATTCATGGAGTCCCAGAATGGTTTGGGTTGGAAGGAACCTTAAAGATCATCTAGTTCCAACCCCCCTGCTATGGGCCACTGAATTCAAAGAGCAAGACACAGCAGCTTTGACTTTTTATACAAGACAGGACACTATATAAAGCCACCGATCTCATAATGGTGGTGACATAATGCACATTCTACAGGTGATCATGCTGGGAAAAGAAAAGGTGTGAGCTTCCATGAAGCCAATGTTCCTCATTAGTTGCTGCAATACTTCTGAGAACAACTCCTGCCAGATCTGGGATGCAACATGTGTGCTGGCACCTTGCTAGGAGACACAGGAAATAAGTTGGAATAAGTTCCTGCAAACCCAGCTTGTGGTCTGGCTGGGCATGGTGTGCTGCTCTCAGTTCCTATTGTACCTCATCATGCCCCAATGTAATTTAAATAGTTCACTGTGGGAAGTGAGAGGAGAATCTATTCCATAGGTTTTGTTTCCTCCTTAGTCTCGGGAACACTGATGTTGTGAGTTGTTGCTCTAAAACCTCTGTGAAAAAAAGCCCAACATGACCTCCTGCATCCAGGGCTTCCTGCTATTATAAACTCAGCAAAACAGCATGCTGTGTCCTGCCCATGAGGCAGACAGACAACAGACTGTGGTCTAATTAGAAAAGACATCCTTCCCACATTATCCATAAAGCTGCCTCAGCCTCCAACTAAGGACAAATAAATAACTGTCAGGGCTAATAAGCCCAGAATCATAATGGGAGGGAAAAAACTGAAATTGGACCTACTCAGATCTCAGTTATGTGATCACAGAAAACGTGTGGTAACAACTGTGAAGACAAACAAAACCAGCTATGGTGGAGCCAGCTCCTCTTCAGCAGACTCAGACATGCTCCACCTCAACAGATTGTGCCAACCCCTCGGCATTTCTCTGAATTTCCAACCTAATAAGACACACAAACTGCCATAGGTGATTAATTGGAGCACTTGAGCACCACAAGAAGACCTTCTCCATTTCAGCATGCCAGGACACAACAGGAGGGGGGACATGAGGAGATACCCAGTGTGGAGAACTGGAGAGAGCAATCCTGAATGATGAACATGGTGAGGTTGGCACAAGCTCTGAGGGCTGGATATATCAGGAAGCTCTTCAGGACATTCTCAGGATCAAAGATGTCAAAGGGATGATGTCTAGAAGCTTTGTGTGTGTTACCCATTTGGATCACAGCCTGTCATTACACAAGTCCTGAATGCAGAGCCCTTCAATTTTGCATTCCCTCTCCCCACATCTCCACAGGAAGGGACAGACCAACTCCAGGCACTCAGCTGAACTTCCCTGGGAGCCAATTGTGTTGTTGTTACCCTACACCTACAATTTTACAAAGCAAGCTCCTCAGATTATTGCTGTGATGGAAAAAAAATTTAACAATCTATAGAAAGGATTAACTCCAAGTGACAGTTTCCAACAGAACACATGAGGAGTAAGTTGGAGTTACCCAAATTTCCTCTGTTTAGCCTCTCCATTCCTTCCTCAGCCACTGAACGACAGCTCAGGAATCCGTTCCGAATTAATTTTCATCCATCTGTTTCACCTTTATGCTCACAGATCTGAGGCAGGGCACGGGCCCTGGACATCTGCAGGGTGTTGGAGCAGTTCCCACCGGGAGCTGTCCCTGCCAAGTGACAGGGGAGCACCGATGGGACGAGGCAGTGCCAGCTCCCAGCCATCAGCAGCACTGCGAGTCAAACACCACTGCTCGGGTGCAGCCACGCTTGGCAGAAACACTGGGGCTTCCAGGGCTCTCTCCTGTCTGGTGAGGGGAAAACAGGGGCTGGACTCGAGACCAGGAGGCTGCTCAGAGCTTTTCCCACAAGAACAGGGACAGCAGGAGCCACCATATGGGATGAGACAGGGAGCAACTTTGCCTTGGCCTTGTTGATTGAACAGCACTAATCAGGCTGAACTTGGGGCCCATCTGCTGAGCACTGATCACAGGCTGTGGAACCAGGACACTGCCCACGAGCTGGCAGGACTGCAGCATGGACAGTGGGGAGGGAGCAGCATCCACACACTCACCCTCTCCTCAGTTCCCTCAACTCTGCTCTTTAGCTCTGTCCTGGAGGGATCTGTCCCTGGAAACAGCGAGGCAGTGCCATGTGCTGCTGCTGCCTCAGATCACTGATCAGCCTGGAGTATGCACCTTCTGAACCAGAAAGTGATTTCTTCTAAAAGAAACACGTCCACCCTGCAGAGACTTGATCCTCACGAGATGTTTTTCAGCTTTTGGAGGCCACCAGACTTCTGCTCTCATGGCTGCAGTGTTGGACAGAACCAAACACCTCGTGAGGGTCTGGAGCCCTGGCTGAGCAGAGGTCAAGGAGAGAGCTCCAGCTGATGGAGCTTCTGCCCTGCCTCAGCTTCTTCTGCCCTGAAAAAGGTCTGAGCTGGGCCCAGAGCCATTCTGGGGTACAAGGGGGCAGCCCTGGGGCAGTAAGGGGCATGACCTCAAGAGACACAATCCCTGTTAACATGCACTTCATCTCACCACAAAGGCAAGCTCAGCATGACACCAAGGACTCAGAACCCTCCAGCTTTTGTCCCTTCTAATTTGTGGGTGCATCAAAGCACCAGCCAGAGACTTGGGAGCTGATAAGGTGGACATCCATAAGGGAGAAGGTGCTGGATGCACCAAGGTAGCAGATCACAGCAAAAGCCAGACTTGGTGTAACTGCATCTTGGCCTCCAGGACACTTTTGCATCCTTGGCTCATGCTGAGGGCAGGTTGGGTGCCTGTCCATGCCAGATAGGATGATTGCAAACAGCTTATCCGCAGAGAACTGGACTGGGCCCAAACTCATCTTACACAGGTCACTGATCAAGAGGGCAGCATGTAATGGCTTCTCATCTCTATCTGCACAGACTGGAGCTAAACCACTGATCTCCAGCACCGTTCAAACTCCCCAGTTTCACCCCATCCCCTCAGTTAAAGGATGTCTCCTTCCTGCCACCGCTCCCCTGGCACCTGTCAGAGCCAGCAGAGCTCTCCCTCTGCAATGCCTAAAGGAAAATTCCCCTTTCATAGGCTCAGATACAAAGGGAAATCTCAACATCTGCCCATGTGAGTCAGCTATTTCTCCGAATCCCAACAACCTTGGCTGTAGGAGATGGCTGGGAAAGGCAAAACCAGAAAGACAAAAAGGGTTGTGTCCTAAATAAAAACAAGTCCAAACACTTGGGGAAAAAAAAAAGAAAAGAAAGAACCCATTTAGCTTTGTAAGACAATAACAAGCAGAGCAATATGTAGCTTCAAGGCTACATAGCCAGGTCAGAAAACCCTCCAGAGAGAAAGAAGTAGGCCACAAAACTGTGATATTACTTGCTAAATCTGCTGCATTACCCAAAATTTGTGGGGGAGGCCCCTCTGATGGCTGAGCCAGCTGGCAGCTCTCCTTGGACAGGTATTTATTCCCATGCTGATGGGCTGTGGAAGCAGCTCTGAACTCTCCAATAGAAGATGAGATGTGACCGGGATGCCAAGAGCTGCAGGTGATGCCTCCACCTCCCCAGAACTCACAGATCACATTGGGTCTGTGACAGAGGCACCCAACAGCCAACAGGCTGCCAGCCCTGCACTAATGTATGCAAGATCTGGAAATCTGGAGAACAGCAATCCCCAGTCTGCTCCCTCTTGGATCCACTGATGCCCATGGAGCAGGATCTTAAAGACCATGTAGTTTAAATCCCCCTGCCATGGGCAGGGTCACTTTCCACTGTCCCAGGCTGCTCCAAGCCCCATCCAGCCTGGCCTTGGACACTTTCAGGGCTGGGGCAGCCACAGCTTCTCTGGGCACCCTGTGCCAGGGCCTCATCACCCTTATGTTAAAGACAAAAATTTACCTCTGCCTGTAAAACCTGCACTTACAAATCTGGTATAATGAGAGATGGCTTTTGCAGATGATTTTTATGGAGGAAAAGTCTTTGAGGTTATTCATCCCTATCCTGCTCAAGGGAAATCATTTCAATATTATGAGCAACAGCACTGCTGAAGAGAACATGCAAAAAAAAAAACCTGGAGAATGCCTCATTTTATCAACAGAAGCAAGGTCATCCAAACCCGGAGATGACGACATTCAATATTAGCATCTCCAAGCAGGGTTTGAGCCTCTTGGTAACCATCCATTCCCCAGAGAAATGTCTTCCAGTAACTTTGATGTGAATTAATTAGGCTTGCACAGCTGGTAAGTGCCATCTGCCTGCCACGACAGTGCTGGAGAGTCCACGGGATGGCAGAGGATGGGCTGGCTCATCCCACAGCACCTGCTGTTCCAGCACCCCTTCCTGCAGCCTCCTGTCCCAGCACCCAGCCAAGGGAACAAATCAACAAGGCACCATGCAAAAAACAAAGCTGCCTCCTCTCTGACACATGCAACTTTCTCATTCAAGCCCTGGTTTATTCTCATTTCCAGGAACTCCACTGGTTTCTGCTGCTCCAGCCCTAAACAGTTGTGTACAACGTTCTAATGAGGTCCATTCCACTGATATAAAGGGCGCATCCACCACACTGGTCAATTTATTTCTGCTTGGAGCATCCAAAGCTGCCTCTCAAGGAGTTTGAGAAGATCTATTAAGAGTCCAGCCCCGACTGGTAAACAATGTCCATTTCTGGACTGGCACCATCAATCCAATCAGCAAAGGCATTTAAGGACAGGATGTACAATACTGGAAAATGAAATTACTTCGAAAAGATTCCTCCTTGCTTATTTGCCAGCTAATGACAGAACCAATGCCAAGCACAGCCAGTCTGTGCTAGGGTGTTCAGAGAGACAGTCCTTATGCCGAGACATCTTTTTTTGCTTTCTCATCCACCTAAACACATCCCACGCATTGGTCCTCTCCCTCACTTGAGCCTGGGAACACCTCCAGAGGCTTCTCCAGCAGTAGAGAGGCAGCAAAATTCCCAATGCTGCACGATCAGGTGCCTTGTTTTGTCTCTTTTTTATAAAATGTCATGAATTTTGCACTTTTGGCAAAGTTGTGATGTTGTCTTCCCCTTGTAAACATTTGCTGCTGAGAATCGTTTGCAATGTAAAACTTCCCTGAGGAAGGGGAGAAAGGCTGATGCTCTGATGCATTTGATACTATTCCTTATGTCATCCATGGTGTTTCCCTGATACTTTTACAGGTACTTTCAAGAAAGACTGGATGATATTCAGCAGAAATACAAAAATAAAAACGAAGAAAGGCAAAACGACTCAGCAAACTAAACTCAGAAAGTTAAGCCTAAGTCTGGGAGATACAGGCTCAGTTCCTTGCTGTGCCAGACTCCCTACAGGACCCTCCTGCCCATCCTACAAAGAGATTAACAACGTGCCTTGACAAAGGTGCAGCCCCACAACCCTCCTGACAGACCTGAGAAACGCTTCCAGAGGGTTTGTGCCCACCAAAGTCCAAAGGAGCACCATTAGCCACAGCCTTTGGCTGCTCCAGCTGTGTTCCACAGCATCATCCAATCACACCTTGCACTCTGCCCCATCCCTTCCCCCTGTGAACTTCCATGTAATAACTGAAAAATGTGACAAGCCTAACTTTAATCATGTTTTAACTCGGGTTGGTATCATTAATCTTGCAGCCACTGATGGGTAATTTAATTAGGGTGCATTTGTAATGAATTACAATCATCATTTAGCTCTATTGTTCCTCACACGAGCAGAGGGGAGTCAGAAAACTGGCACAGTTGATCTTCTTAATTACACTCACACACTATGCAAGGCACCAGCAGCCCCAGCCTTTCACTGCTGGCTTTAGAGATAAAGGAACATCAGCACCAGGGACCCTCCACGTGGAGCCTGGCAAAGACCTCCAGGTGTGCTCCTGGTGACCACCAGGCCTGGGAGATGGAGCCTTTGGTGGGGGAGCTGTCAAAGCCTCAGCAAGGAGCTCAGGGCTGAATCAGAGAGAAAAGCACACAGCCAAGAGCAGAAACTGGGCTTGGTTCTTTCTCACCACCTGCGAACATCTGACACACGTCCAGGTGTGGCAAGACACAAAAGATGAGTCAATGGATGTATTGGAAGTACAGAAGGATCCCAACTAAAGGACTGGATTTATTTAAACATGCTCACTTGAGGGTGTTGTATAGCTGCACCAAAGCTACATGAAAGACTGTAGTCTAATAGAAGGAGAATATTTGCCCCAGAGCTTTAAATCCACCTCTACACGACAACATACGAAAATTTCCAGCCAAAACCGCTCATTTCTGCTCGGCGCCTCCACTGCTCCGTGCAGGATGCACAGCAGTGAGTGCATGTATTTATTTCAGACACGACTTCAGTCTGCAAAAGAGGAGCAATCTGTTGCTGTGGCTGAGAGCCAGCCCACTTCCTCCTCGCTATCTCTGTGCAGAACAGACAGACTCCACCACGGGTGCCGTGTGGTGCCATCCTCCTTTGGCAGCCAGGCTAACCTGCCTCTGAACTAAACCCTTCTCAAGAGCTGCTCAACTTTTGTTGCTCTCAGTGAGGCGTTTTATACAAATTTATATTTGTTTTTATACACATACGATGTGTTTTACACAACAGTTATTATGCCTAGGACAAAAGGAAAGCAAGTCCTTTGCATCTCCTCCAACAGGGTGGTCAGGAGCCTTCTCTTGGTCTCCACTCAGAAGAGATCTGGATTTCCAGACCTCAGAGCAAGCAGGAGAAACAGCTGTTCCCAAGATTCCCAGCTGGGACATTCCAGTTCTGGTACATTCCTATGGAGAAGCAGAAGCTAGGTCAGATTTTTAAGAGAGAAAAGAAACATCAGACTCCTGGTTCCATGGTCTGGGACAGTGTCCTACGGGCACCATGACTTTGTCTCTCCCCTCCTCAGACATATTCACTGAGGTTCCACAGAAACTCCCATCCGAATTGACTACAAGTGTCCCAAAGTGCTTTTTCCCCCAGTTAATTTTGTCAGGTCTTATGAAGGACTCCTTCCCACTTCTGGAATTTGCCTGGAAACCAAAGAAATTTTGGGCAAGGCAAAACACTGGGCTCTTGTCAAACCTAGTTTTTAAACAAAGGCTTGAGAAGGAGCTTACCAATTTGGACTGGCAAACCACAATCCCATGCCAGCAAAATGAGCAAAGAAAAACTACTAAAAACATGTGCAAATCCTTTGTGATAGTATAATATGGGAAGAGAAATAATTTGATGTGGCTCAGAGCAGAGGACAACTAGGCCTCTGTTTTGGTAGTTCTTTTTCTAAGAGTTAGCAAAACTTGGATAAATTCTGGACAGTAATGAACAAAAAATAGGGAACAGTCTGGATTATACAGTAATGCAACTTTTTAATTGGTGGCTTATACTTATCTGAAACATTGTGCACATTCTTTAAGATAGGCCCAGGAGAGTACTGAAATGCACTACAGAAACTGAAAAAAGAGGTTTTTATAAATCCCTCAGAAATTCTGGGGAAACTGTATGAAGGGACAAAAAACAAGAGGCTCATAAAAGTGGTCTATAAAATACCAAGATTATAATAAGGGAAGAAAGAGCACTGCTCTTTGTTCTGAAGAGAAGAACAGGAGAGAACTCAGCTGAAAAAATTACAATGCAAGGACTTTAATTTTCATACAACGTGTGTTAATTAACCTATGCAACCATGGTTGTAGGGGAGCAGAAGCACAGAATTTAATGAAAATTGGAAGGGACAACAACATCCCACTTTCTAAATGGTATTTCTGCCATTTCCATTTTGCTTTTGAGAACGGGATATGGTCAAGAGGAACTTTCTTTTAATCACGTTATTAACTATGCAGTCACTGAGCAGCATTTAATTGTATTTTCCTAAGTCACAAGGAGCTTCTGCGGCACGCTCACAGCTGGGAGCTCAGATGGCACAATCCTTCTGAGTGACTCTTCCTGGAAAAGGTGCTGCCTGCTCTGCCCCTGCTCTGCTTTAGGGACAGGCGAGGAGCAGGAAGGGTGTCCTGTCCCCGCTGCCAAGCACAGAGTGGGGATGGAGCAGAGCTGGATATGTGTAACTGCCCTTCCCATTCAACTTCAGCATCAAACCCTCCCATCATGACCCAGCCTGGGACACTGCCAAGCCAGAGACATGCTGCAACTCCACACAAAGTTTCAGGCAGATGCCCTACCTGCTCCCATCCCCTGCCATTATAAAAAGCTGAAAAATACAAGGGGAAAAAAATTCTTTTTATCGTTGGGTTGCTCGCCAAATGCAGAGTCGGCGTTTTCGACACGTTACCATCAGCATTTCTTTGTCAGTCGCTTTTCTCCACTTGCTTTCACGTAGTGAGTGAAAAGGATAAAATACCTTTTCCAGCAAAATGATTGCGAAGCCACTTCAAATTCGGGGAGGGATGCAGGCGCAGGTGCAGCTCTCAGCTGCTGCACTTGAAGATGACGGGGCTACAAGCTGGCAGCGTCGCTCTTGGGCTGCAGAACCTCCACTGCAGCAGCTCTCAGCCCTTCCACTCTCAACTCTGTGAAATCCTGACTTCTGAGAGCTGACATCACTCAATTATTTTCTCTGCTGGAACTGGGTTGGTTTTTTTTTTTCAGGGATGCACTGGTAAAAAGCACACAGTGCTCATGAGATGTGCTACCCCGAGTGTAATTTTCCGTTTGTAAATAAATTTTGGCCACCACCCAGTCTGGGTGGGATGACTTGGAAGCAGCTGATATTTGAAATCTCAACCATAGCATGAAAATAGTCTTTAATGAACTGTGCATCAGAGGGAAAAAAAGAACTGGCTGCAAAATAACAAGTGATAACCATTGGAAAAGAAGGCGAAGCATATGCAGGAGGAAACTCCATTAAAGCAGCAGCCATGCAATTAAAGATGGATGTGGGAAACGCGTGTGTGAGCAGTTCACGGTGCTGCTGTGACCCACAGGCCCATTAGCTCTGGAGCACTGGTAAGCTGATTAGCTCTGGAGAAGGATGATGGCAGAACTCATCAGCTAAGCTTGTTAGCTGCCACAAAAAGTTGGTGTACCTTGGAAGCTTTGCAAAGCAATTAGCTTGGGGTGGGAGGAGGCAGCAGAGCCTGCTACAGGAGATGAATAACCCAAAGCAGTCACTGCGTGGGCACGAGCTCCACATACAGATCGGCTGCCTGGCAGAGCTGGCAGTGGGATCTGCCTCTGCTGGGAGTGGGGGAAAAGACCCCCACTCCAGGGCTCAGCACGCCTGCAACCTGCTAAAGCAGTGCCTCAGTCACAGCCCAGCCTGCAGCCTCCTTGCACAATATAGTTTAGCCTCCATGGTTGGCAAGTCCCTCCAAAACCCCTGCCTGCCATGGCTGAGTGTGCCCAGATCCTCACCACGGAGGGCTGGGAGCTGGATGCTGCCCCAGCCCAGCCCAGCTGAATGTCTTCAACTCTCCCCAAAACCCTCTTGACCAAGTTTGCTTTAAATAAAACCAGAGGAGCAGGATAACTCAGCCCAATGGAGAATGCCAATTTACCTCCATCTGCCTTCAGCCTGCACAGCGATGCCCTGCAGCCATTCAAGAGCAGCAACTCCTCTCTTATTTGGGAAACAATTTCAAAGAGGTTCAGCTCTAAACACCTCTCCTCCTCCTCTGGTGGGACCCCACTTCAGCCACGGAATCACAAAATCATTTTGGTTGGACATTTGGGCCCAACCACTCAGCCAGCCCTGCCAAGTCCACCACTGACCCCTGTCCCCAGGTGCCACACCTGCCCAGTGGGGAATGTGACTTGCACTCCAGACATTTTCATACAGCAAGATAACCATTTTATCCCAACTTAGAATGATTCATACAGCTGCTTCACACCTCCAAAAACTGCACAAACCTACTTCCACTGCATGTCCACAAGCTGAAGGAAAAAAAAAAAAAAGGAGCCTTGGTCTTAATGCCACTTTACAATGGCAGCAGTCTTGTACATGTCAGCTTCTGTTTGCCTATTTATTTTCTTTTTTCCATAAAAACGAAACAGAGACAAGAGTATCAAATATTAAAACCCCAAGGAATATGAATATTAAAAAAAGCTTTAATCACAAACCCACAGATTATTTAGGCTACATGTGGCTGTAAGGGTGTAGCAAATGCCTGTAAGGGTGTGGAAAGTTAATTCTTTAGGGTACAACCACAGAGGGAAGATACGTGTTTTTAACTCGATGCTTGCTAATTTCCAAATGCCTACCTGCAAACGTTCATTGTGAATGCATGGAGATGTCTGATGCATTCATTATCTCTGTTTGGTTAATCTGCTTTTACACAAAACTAAAAGAGATTAATAAACTTCCCTAAATGCCCTACCATTGCCAGCATTCTTCCCTTTCTGAAAAGCTTTGCAAGACTTGATTTGATTAAAAAACTTTTCTTCAATTTCGATATCCTGAAGTCAAGGTACTAGATGGCAATCTTTGTTTTTGTTTCAAAATAAAGAAACTTCGCAGTTGCAGAGAAAACATGATGCAAATATAACTGACAGCTCAAAACCAGATGGCAAATAAAATTATCTCGAAGCATATTGTTATTTTTTACATTGCATTTACAATTTTCAACACTCATATTTGGCAACACTGCTGTCCCTCATTTTATGTAGGTTAAAAGTGAGAAGCAGCCGTCTGCTCACTTCAAAGTCAAGTATTTACCCCCAGGTAGGATCTATTTATGTGCATTTAACCAACTATTTATAGTCATTTGAAAACAGAAGGTTTTCATGAAAACTGCTGGCAAAGCCTTCCCTAGAACAGCGTTGATAACATGTTCTCTCTGTTCCCACTGGACCTTCTAACTTGATAACTCCTTTGGTAAAGATGAACTGGAATGTGGGGATCTGTGATATTAAAATTTCTTTGAGCAACCAACCCCTCTGCTTCCCCAGATGCTTTTCTGCTGCTTGTAGCAATAAATCTTCCAGTCATGCAGCGAGGCACCAAGGCACTCATGGCTTTTATTAGATAGGCTTCTAGAGCTTTGGGAAGTATTAATAGTCCATCAGAGGAGGCACTGACACCGATCTCCAGGTAGCCAAGGCAGAACAGCTCAGTGTGATGGGGCTGGTGAGGAACACAGGACAAAAGCACAACCAGAGTGTCACCCACGGACATCATCTCCCTTCCTGCCACGGATTTATTCTCCCTACTGTCCTTTCTAAGAAACACAACAGTCACACGGCGAGATTTCTAAAATGAGATCTCTGCCCCAGTCCCTCAGCAAAGCAGCAGCAGGAGCAAGAAAAACAATTTGTTTCTAGAAGCTGATATTCAAACCCCACCTCTCTGCTCTGCTCACTGCTCCACCACAGCAAACAGGGCCTTTCTCACTCCCGAGCCTGACTGCACAAAGATCCATTAGATAAAAACCCATATCTAAATGAGAAACGCAGCAAAAAGGAATGAGTTTAGACAGCTCCTCCTCTCTGATTTGGGCTACAATAATTATGCCCACGTCACGTGAATTCATGGCTGCATATCCTCAGCATAGCTCATTTCACCCAGTAATTTCAAGATCTTCTTCCAGAGGCTCCTCTCTCTCCCCACCCACCGTTCCAGGTGTCCAACTCACCCATTTCTCTTCACCATCCCAGCTTTTCATGCCATGGCCCTTCCCTAGGGCAGCTTTTCATTCCATGGCCCTTCCCTGCTCCTCGGCAGCCACGCACACACCTTGCCCTGCTAAGGAAGGTCTGCAGCTTTGAAGCCCAGACACTTTCACCCAGGTGCCCTCCCATGCTTTTCCCCACGCTAAAACAGAGCCTGGAAGAGACTTTTGGGAGCAATCCACGCAGACATGAACACATTCTTCTTGCAGATTTTTCCAGACGTCCTCCTGCCGAGAGAGCTCCAGAACTCTGGCAGTGGATCAGGACGGGCAGGTGATGCTCTGGCTCTGTCCCTCTTCCCTTCTCTGGCTGCCAGGTTCCTGCTGTGCCCTTCGACCTACCTCTATTCCAATTAACCAACCAAATGAACCAACAGCCACAAGTGTAAACTTTGGACACTCTGCCAGCTACCACCGATTCATCTGCTCATGGGCTGCTCCTTCCTCTGATACTCCTTCAGGTTTGGCTTTTAGGCTGTGAGCTTTCTGGAGAAAGCATCTATCTCCACTTATTTTTCCTATAAGTGCCAGTACTAATGTGGCTAATAATAGCAGCTAACCTTTGGCTGCTAAAGTATTAGCAATGCCACCCATAAAGCTGTGTCATATTTAGTGAGCTGTCAGAGCAGCAGCATCATTAAAAAGCCCAAGCACATAACTAATGTATGTAAAGCACCGCAAGAGATAATCATTTGGTTGGTTGGTGATTTATTCCAAAACTGGTGGAAGCAAAGGGCTTGGCAGTGAGAATTGCTGAAGGGAAGGAAGCAGGGCAGGCTAACACTCACACTGGAACAGTCCTACCACCGGGCGTGCAGTAGCAAGTTCTGGTGAAAGCAATACATGTGTTTTTTGAAACTCAAATGACCCTTCATGGTCTGTGGACTCACTCTCCTAACGATTTCTGCCTGGATTTGCAAGCTCTTTTTTCCCTTCTCTTCTCATTTCACATCAGAGGGATGTCAAGACTTTTGCTGCCTAGTGTTAACTTTGTGTCTGTACATGATGTTCTCACTGTGCTCAGTGGGACCCACAGGCTTCATAATTAGGGCTGGATTCAAGCAGCACCAAATGCACTGACAAAGATTTTCTTCAAACCCGAACTTCCCCACTCCTTCCCAGTGCCGTCCCTCCCTCCCTTCCCACCACAGCTCTGCAGGCTGAAGGAGATTACTGAAGAAAAAAGAGACGCCTTCCCCTCCTCACAGCACAGTGAACCTGGCTGCCTCTCCCTGGGCAGTAGCACCAGGCTGCAGCTCCTGAGCTCTCCTGGTCCTGCATTACCCAACCTCTCTGGACCTTCTCTCCCCGTGGAGCTGAGACCCTCATCCCTCCTGGGAACACCAATTTCCTCTTGCACAGCCACGTCAGCCTCTCTGCCCACCCCACCTGACCCACAGAACCCCAAACCTGAGCCTCACAGGGCCCAGCCCATTTGGCAGCTCCGTGGTGGGAAGACAAGACCTGTTGACTTCTGTGGTTTCATATAAGTGTGAATTGATGAGCTACTTCAGGAAGCTAATATTAATTCCTGGAATAACGTGCGAGGGCTGCCTGGCTGATTACCCCTCATTCCTGTCTGCTTACAAACAATGATTACAGGCTAATCTCAGCACTCTTGGAGGAGCTGCGGAGAGTACCCTTCATCTACTCTAATTATGTTCCAGCTCCCTTGGAGCTGGAGCTCTTATTCACTCCTAGTGTTATCTGCAGTCTAATCTAGTTGGCTGGAATGGAGGTGAAAATTACTCCAAAGAGCTGTAGTAAGCTCTTGCTGTAGCTCCAAAACCAAGCTAAAGAAACCAAATTGTTTTGTGATGGTCAGACAAAGGCACAGGATGAAGGAGAGATGGATCCTGCATATGGCAAAAGTGAGTGTTGCTGGCACTGCCAACAGTTGACATTAATACAACTCAATCCTGGTTTTTGCAGAGATGTTCACCCTGCTGTATTTTCTTCAGCCTCTCAGCAGGATGGAGACACAGCAGACATCTCTGCAAGCTCTTTCAAAAGAAAGCCTTTTCCCACTGGGACCTGGTCATACAGTCTGCCCAAGCTGCTCCTCCACACTTCAGCGAGGCCTCACAAGGTGCTACAAGGCAGTAAGTGTCAAAACATCACCAGCCTTTCAGATGTGATGGGAAGGCTTATCTGCTTCCAGAAGTTTTGTTCTAAATATCAAAAGTCAGAGACAGTATATGCCTGATTTAATCCTGCAAAGGCTTCCAGGCAACTTCACTTGGCCTAAAAAACAATTCTAGGTAACTATGCAGGTCAACAGCTTCTAAATCCATTTTCTGATCACGTTATTTTCTCTGCTAGTTATAGATTAGATATAAGGATGAAATTCTTTCCTGTGAGAGTGGTGGGGTACTGGCAGAGGTTGCCCAGAGAAGCTGTGACTGCCCCAGCCCTGGAAGTGTCTAAGGCCAGGTTGGATAAGGCTTGGATGGACCTGGTCTAGTGGAAGGTGCCCCTGCCCATGGCAGGAGGGTGGAACTGGATGGTCCCTTCCAACCCAAACCATTCTGTGACTCTACGAAATTATATTTAACTGTTTCCCTTCAACATAACTACACTAGAACATCAACACTGCCTGCTGCTCTTGTTAAAAACACGTGTGGTTTTACTCCACCTCCTTGTGCAGACACAGAGCTGAGACCCTCTGCTCAGGCCCAGAAAGACCTCTCCCTCCAAGGCTGTGAACAGGATCCTGTGCTGCCTTCCCTTGCTGGTGGGGATGGTTCAGGATGATGGCAACATGTACTGGCAACCACAGCAAGGGCTGTGCAGCAACCACAGCCTGCACTGGGGCTGTCAGCACAGCCTGAAACCCCGAGCCCTGTCTCTTACTCGCTGCTGCTACAGGCACCTGTGAGACTGAACAGGAAAGAAACTGCACATGTTGCCTTTTGGGGGGACAGGAACCCACCCCCTGTGAACAAAGCAAGGGAATGTGCTCCACTGTTACCTAAAGCACATGAGGTTTAACTGCAGCAATCTGGGAAATGAGACATCTCTCCCCTGATGTCCCAGAAGGCAACCTGATACCTGGGCTGCCAAAGGTCCTGTGTTCTAATTAAGTGTTAAATCTAGTTTTGTTTTTTTCTTGAATCTAGTAAGATGTTTCTCCATCGTACAGTGCCGTCACTCTTTGCTGTGCTGTAATTCAGTAAGGAGAACAGTTAATTAAGTTTGAGCAACAGTGTCTAATGACTTCTATTTAAAGCTGTTCATAAAAAAAAATATTAGAAGCCTTTAGAAATTACCTAACTTTGGAAGCCAACACAGTATCTTAAGAGAATAAAACATCCTAGTCCTGCCCACTGGCACTTTGAAGGCGTTCTCTTCTAGCCCAAGCAGGGCAGTGGAGCAAAGCATCCCCTCCTGCCCTACAACTTCTTTTACATTTAAGTCATGATAGGAGCACCATGAAAATGACAAAATATCCCTGGGTGCAGGGACCAAAATGAGTGCTGGCAGCATCACTGTTAAGTGCAGGTCCATTTAAATTACTCTCAGATGCTGGAGCAATGCAGCTGCTGTGTGGAAACCTGTGGAACCTGGTGGGGAAAGCAGATGGAGAAGCAAATGGGTCCTGAAGAGATGGGAAATAGTGAAGGGACAACAAAGTGAGACAGCCTAGAAAACCAGACAGCAGTCCAAACAAAGCAGCATCATCCAAGATGCCAACAGGAGAAGACAACCTCACTACAAATGGCTTGAGAAAGGAACTGAGGATAAGATTAGGGGGAACAGAGGATTACTTATTCTGTTTAACCTCTTGAGATCTTAATCCTTATGTTCATCTCTAGAATTCAACAACAGGCACAGAGGTTATGCTGAGACACATAATGGCACAGGAGCACTGCCAGCCCCTACATCAGAGGAACTCCAAGAATAAAACACACAGAGATTTAGACACGTCACTGGTAGATGACAAACACTGGAATTATCAGAGAAATTAATAAGAAGATTGTTTAAATATTAGCCTAATTTAGCTCAAAAGAGGAGATCTAGTGCAGCATTAACCTCAGACAGACCCTTTGGAAACACATCCTGGGAGTTGTGTGCTCACTACACCCACTCACCAAAACATCTCTAATGAATTTCCTGAGCCTGGTGTGTCAGATCAGGAGGGAACCCCTCGAGGTAACTTCCCTCCCAGCCTTGCCTTCTGCTGACTGCACAGACTGGCAGTTGTTTGGATGGCAAAAGGGAAGCCTTGTTTTTCTCATTCTTCTTGGCAGAGACGAAGTGGCAAAGACACCTATCCATCACTGCTCTTGGTGAGCATCACAGAGCCATAATGCAAGGACTGCACCTGATTTATCTTCTGTGCAGTCCAAATAGAGAGAGCCCTCTGGTCTGTCTCTGCTCAGACTGCATCTTCCCAACACAGTAAATTGGAACATTAAAATGAAGCCTACTTTCATCCTCCTTTTTGAAGTCAGCAAAGGGGACATGCTGAAGGGAGCTCAGTCTTCCCCTGATGGATTCCACAGGTGCCCCATGATGGGGACACATTTTTATTTACCTGCTGGCTGTCAAAGCCATCCTGGGTGTCATTTCTGCATGTATTCTCCCTGTGACTTGGGAAGTTTGCTAAACTCACAAAATCATCTGCAAGTTCCCATAGCACATCTCTTATCCTCGGTGGATCATGAATCACCAAGGCAGGATAATATTTGAGGACTTAAAAGTATTGAAATTGTTAAAAAATAAATTAGCTTTAAAATCAGATGCATATAGCAGCAGGCAAGAAAGGAGCAATATTGTAGCCTGACTCCAGTGGTTTTCAAAAATGATCCAGAGAATATGAGGCCTTAAAACTTATTTCTATATCAAATAAAACGAAACAAGAAATAATAAACCCCTAAGCAAAAATTATGCTAATAAATAAATAAAAACATTCCCTTCCTATCTAGGAGAATTCCCTAAAATTCTTTAGAAAAGAAAGAAAAAAAAAAAAGAAGAAGAAACCCTGAGGATTAGGTTTAATTATTTGGATTTTCAAAGCCTCTGTGACAAAGCACCACCACGAAGGCTACAAGAAAACTCTCCGAGCAATGAAGCAAGGGATAAAGTGCTATTACAAATCCAGAAACTAACTGAACTAAATTAAAAAAGGAGGTATAACACACGATCAATATTCAACGTAGTGAAAGATTACAGTGGCTGTTCCCCGAGGACCGGTTTTGTCTAACATATTCCTCAGCTATTTGCATAGGAGAGTGAGCTGGGATGTGGAGAGACTGCATATGACACGATTGGTTTGGGGGGCATTGAGCTGACCTTGGCTGCTCTGCCTCTCAGGAGCACTGAAACACTTCATCTTCGCTGCGGGTTGTCTTGGGAGACGTTCACTCGCTTTAGTTACAGAAAATATAAAAACACAGCTGTTTAGCAGTTAAGGAGAAACCTGAGAAAGCACAGAATAATGAAGATATTTACTCTTTTCTTGCAAGGTGCCTGGGAAATGATACCCAGAGGAACAGAGCGGCAATTTTAAACAGATATAAACCCCCCTCCTTTTCTCGAGTCCTGCACTGACCTCTGGAGCTCACTGTCACAGGCTCTCTCGCAGATCAAGAGTTCAGAAAGTCCAAAACTGAATTAGATACACTCAGAGCAACAGTGGTGAAACACATTTACCAAAGCTTATGAAAAACATCTTTTACAAAGACACCACAAGTTTCTCAGGCAGGGTTACAGCACTATGTGTTTTGAAATCTGAAAACAAACTCTCTCTCTGTTTGAAGGAGGGTGAAAAACCTCCCTCTCCCTTGCAAACTATAAAAATTAACACTTCACTAGGAACTTGCACAGCAGGACTGGAACACCTGGACAAACTGGCAGAGGCATTCCTGCTCCCAGGTCACAGCTGGGGACAGAGTGAGGCACTCAGTGGCAGTGCTGGATTACAGTCGGGGCATCCCTGGAATTTTTGGCTGTGTGCTCGCCAACAAGCTGCTCTATCTGCTGACCTAACAAGCACAGAGAACCTCACTGGGGAAGAGGAGGAGCTTCCTCAGCTGTTCTCAGCCCTTCTCCCGTCCCATCCCACCCCAGACCTGCACTGCAGAGGAGAACTCCCCAGGGAGCTGCTGCCTCATCAGCACAGAGCTGGATGGATGGGATAGCCGTGGACACTGTGTACAGGATGACTTCCCAAACCCCTTCTCTCAGTTCCCTCAGCCCCCTGCAGGGTGATTTCCAGGCAGATCTCTCTGGCAGCAGAGCACTGGCAGGCTCTGGAGGAGCAGCAGAGCCCTCATCCAGTTTGGCCAGCAAATGCCCCTCTCATTCTCACGGCAGGTTGCATACCCAGGTGCATCACTGAGGCTGAGCCTGGCTGCTGGCAGCTGGGAAGAACTGTGCAGAGCAGGAGGTGAGGAGCTGAGGAAACCTGCCCTTCATGGTTTACTCTTTGGTGTCAAGCCAAGCCTGTGGCCAGCCACCAGTTCCATCCACAATCCAACCCCAGATGACCATATTTGCTTTCCAAATGTTCCTCTGACAGACACACGTCTTCCCCCTGAGCTGTGCATTCCAATGTCTGCACATATTCACTTATAATTAAAAAAAAAAGAAGATTTAAAAAAATTAGGAATTACTTTAAAACCTGTAATGGCTTGAGGAGTCTCTGGAGTGAAAGGGAGGAGGGAAGGGGGAACCTGGGTTAATAAAAGCTGTTAATTAGAGTCAAATTTGCTGCTTAATGTGTCAAGAACTAGTGAGTTACGAGTTAATCAACTGTCTCAGTTCCTTGGGAGAGCAATAAAGCTGAAGCCTGAAAATGGAAGGACAAGGTCAGAGCCTTCAAAGGAGGTATCTTTAAAATTGCTTAATCCTAAGGTCCAAGCTGTGAGACACCAGGACTTGCCCTATCCTGAACATCCTGTTCTATCACTAATCATCAGCATTCCAGGCCTTTCACAGCACAGTCATCCTTGCTTTTTACCTTTTCATCTGCTTTACTTGGGACTTTATCATGTGGGACAAAAGGCACAGAAAAGATTGGTAGCTCTTCAAACCCTTCATTTTTTTTGTTTCTGCTGTTCCCTTTCAAAGGATATTGCAAAAGCCCAAAGCAAAAGGCAGAAAAAGAAACATGGAGGAGTCGTAGAACATCCATCAAACCCTGAGTTCAGAATCCAGTGTTCCTTGTGCAAGACCATCAACATCTCCCGACATCATGCAGTCAGAGGAGTTGGCACTGCAGGAACTGCCTTAGAGAATAAATTAATAAAAACATCAGAGAGGAAAGAATGAATAAAGCTTGTCAAGAAATGAAGGGTTCAGAGAGGGAGCATTTCCCACATTTTAATGCATCTGGGAGATAGAAGGCAAATGATGGGTGATTTACTTTTGCCACTGAACTATGGAAAGACTTAATCCATTTTCACTCCAATTTACTCTTTGCAAGTCTAGCCTAGATGGAGTACATCCTTCTTCCCTGCAACATGCCAGCCATCACTACTGTGCCACTGTCATTGCTAAGAGGAGAAAAGCTGCAGTTCCTGTAGGACCTCTACATCACCCGAGAGCTTTCCCAATGAGGGGGGTGCAAAGGGAGCTAAGAGATAAATATTTACAGCAGAGGATTCCACCAGACTTCCAAACTTCTGCTAAAACAGAAGGCATGAAAAGCTTTTTTTATTTTTTTGATTGAGACAGAGTTAGGCACCTCCTAACCAGGCATACACCCAACTCCAATGAAGCTGTTAATTCATGAGTATCATTCATGACTGGGCATTGCTCAGTGTGGGCACCACAGTGGAGCTCAATTTCCTGCTCTTGCCACCACATCTTCCCTCTCTCTTGTCTTCCCTGCACAGCTGCCACTGGAAGTTTTAAAAGAAAAGTGCTTTTCCTGAGAGGTTTCTTCTCCTGCTTTGCAACCTCTACTTAGTTTCGGGGGCAAATGTGCCATCTAACAGTTGTGGAGACAACATGATTCCCAAAGGCTGGGACTTGGCACAGAAAGGGAGAAGAACAGATGTTCATAGATTTCATTGCAAAATGTAATTACTTATGGTTTTGAACACTACATACAACATACTCTAGTAAATGTAAAGCAACAGGAAGTGCCCTCTGTGTCCTTGTGAGCATCTCGGGTGCTCCTCCAGATCTTACCTGTATTGTCCATACCACAACATTGCAGCAGGGCAAGCAGCAGCCTTCTGAAATGTGAGGAACACGAAGGATCACTTCACATACAGCTAAATAATCTTTTTAGCACTAATTTTCTTGTTCTCTACAACATCCAGGTCCTGAGGGAAAGCAGAGCCCAAAGCTAGCACTGGATGAAAAGATTAGTTGCTTCTGCATTAAGATGCTTGTAATGATTCAGCAACTTCAAGCTATCTTTCTACCAACAAGGAGTCTTTGTGCTTCTTCTATAATCTGATAGTTCAAAGTGACAAATAAAAGAATTTGACAGAAGTCATTACCACCTACAAAGCTGTTGTACATCTGCGAGTACAAATGGGTCAATTGTGCCCCAAACTTGCAGCTTTATTCAGCTGGGGGAATAATCCCATCCTTCTTTCCAAAAAGAAATTTACAGTTTTGCTTCCCTAACGAGCAATTCACCTGAAGCATCAGCAGCAGAGCAAAGGCGGTGTCACACACAGTTCTAGGTGTGATGGTTGCTTCCCAGAGAGCAGGTGAGGTGCACTGAGGACACTGCCACTATGAGAGTGACCAGCTATCTCCCATCTGACACCCCTTTCAGCCTCCTTTAAAAGCAGGCACAATGAACTCCAGGAGCAATCAATTCTCTGCTTTTGTTGAAAACTGTTGCTGCACAGAGCAAAACAAACTACAGAAAATCTCAGCAAACAATTCAGGGTCTGAAATTCTTCTTTTCTAACAATTAGTAGAGAGCCTCTGTGTACCTCCTTCCACAGCTGCCTAGTGCAGAGGGAAGTGGAGAGGGTCACAACCTTAATTCTGGACACAAATTGGCTGCTGGTTCTTCAGTGCTGAAACGGGGAGAGGAGGTTATGGTCACAGAGTAATGAGCAAGATTACACTGCAATCAGGGAGCAGAGACGGGAGCTGGAGAGACGTGCTGGAGGCAGGGAAAACATCCCCTAAATTAAACCCCTATTGTTCACCTCATCTCTGCCTTGGTGGATAACCCACAAAACTCTGAGCTCCTGCCAGGAGCCTGTGTGAATAATTCCAGAGCATTTTCCCTACCTGTTGCTAACATAACTATGAACACGCGAGCTTTACACCTCCTTGAGCCATACAAACGGGAAGGTAAATCTTCAGCAACCCCTGGGAATATCCTCCTCTTTTCCCTTTTCCCAGTAAAATCAACACTGCTGGTTTTCAGGATGAAGGGGTGCCAGTTGCAATGCAGAAAAATCACAAGTGCAGTACATGACTCCTCAGCACTCTGAGCATCATTAGAGAGAGGTTATTAACAGGATTATGGGGGCTGAGGGCAACGAGCTCTCCCCTCTCTGGAGGATGATGTGTGAAAGCAAGGAAGGCAAAGGCAAATTTGCAGAAGAACCAAGCCTCATTCAAGAGGTGAATTAGTGTTTCCTTCTGCTGTGACACTGTGGAGATCCTCACACCTGAAGACAACTCCATGGCAGCAAAACCCTTTTCCTGAAGAACAAGAGTTCCACAAAGATGGCACGACTTAAACCATCAGTGGACATCTGACTCAAATTCCATGTTGGCACCTGCTGTACAAAAAGTGAACACAGGCACAGCAACAACTGGCAACTGTATCTCTCAGCATCTTGGGAAACAGAATTTGGGGAATGCTGCGAAGGAACTGACGCAATGTGCTTTGAGATCTTCCTTCAGAAGCCTTCATGTAAGACTGTAGTGGCATCCTATATCCAGTGTGCTGGGATGCTAAATATAGCCATGCCCACCGAGAACAGCTTCAAGTCCTGTCTTTGAAACTGCTATGGATATCAGCTCTTCCTTCATCTCATTAACACTGCTGTAAAGTGCCTGGCACAAATCTACATCAAATGAATATAATTACAGGGGAAAACACATTGCATTAACTTGTATGTCTGGCCTTCCCTTGCTTTTTCTGTCTTACTGCTGTACACAATTTTGTATCTATTTTTCTTCACAATTCATCTTCTTTGTCCTTCTTTTCTTTCAGCCTTTCACCTACTCCTTATTTCAAGCCCCAAGTTGATTGCTTTCCTTTTTTTTTTTTTTTTCAAGTTTGATTGATTTATTCTGCACTTAGGTAAATTATTTTATACAAGGCTTATAAACCGTAGAACTCCCTGCAGAACAACACAAGCACTGCTACCCATGTAGGTAAGGAGGGAAAAAAAGTAAAGTTAACAAAATGCTAAATTAAGTAAGAATCTCTTACATCACACTTTAAAGCCTGCCAAATCTGACTCTTCAGATGTACTGCAACAGCAATTTTCTAAAACACAGGTCCTTTGCAGGTAAAAAAATCTTTAGTGTCAGACAGAAAAAGAAATAGAGGCTCTTCCAGCTGCTCCAGCAGGGACTAAGGAATGATGTAACCTTTCAAACAACCAGGCTGCAAGTTGTCAGAAGGTCACTACTGCATGGCCCCAAAACGATGCCATTCTCCTTGCCTACTATAAAAAAGAAAGGGAAGGAAGATAAGGGGAGGTATTTACTTTCCATATCTCGTCTGAAACACCTGCAGGACTTCAGGCGAGTGATCTCTGCTGAAATTCATTGTATTGCTCAGTCCATCCTTGCTTAATTCATCTCATGAAACTCTTAAATGGTACCCAGGCTACAGGCTGGCTCTCTACAGAGATGGGAATTACATCCCTAATTACAAGATATGGTACTGCCCTAATAATAACTACTGTGCTCAAGAAGTCCCCACCCAGGGGAATGAGCCTTGACCTCTTTTAACAAAGACTGCAAAACAGTTGATAAGAACATTAAAGCAAGTGCCTGCTCCAGAAACCAGGCATCTGCTTCCTCCAAGTGCCCCGGGGCTGGCTGCAGTAATAGGCTTCGAGCACTCCTCTCTAGTCTGGGCTGGTGATGGTTGTCTGTCCCCCAGCTCAAACACAGACTTGGCAGCAAGCAGAGGTGTGGAAGAGGAACTAGAAAGGCAGAGTTTTAGCTCCACAGTATTTGCTTGTTTCACCCCGCAATCCCCAAACAGTGCCAGGACAAGCTCAGCTCGACAGGTCCATCCCAGGCACTGCTGGAGAAATTAATCTGAATTTTCCTGCATCTTCAGGATGAACCTTCACAACCCTTGGAGATGATGGGCTCCTCTACGAGACACCCAGAAGTGCTGGGCTTAGCTAACCTATCATCACTGCTCCCTGCACTTCTTTACAAACAGCACCTCTTGCCCTAAGAGCTCTCCCACCTCACACTGCAGCAATCTCCAGCTGGGGCCAGGTTTTCTTCTCCAGCACAGATTTGTAGCATTTAACAGCAAACCTTCAATTACCACAGTGCATGACCGTAAAACTTGCTCAACTGGAAATGTTCACTTATTTCTAACCTTGCCTCCAGTTGTCTTCTTTCTTTTGCCCCCGAAGCTATCTCAAGCAGTATTCTCCTGGAACCTCTGTGCAGCCTGCCTAGCACAAACCTGAACCATAAGTCAAAATGATTTAAATTATATGGAAATATATATCTCTCCTTCAACACCAAACTGGGAACGTGGCTCCTAATGGGACATCACTACACATTACTCATAAGGCCAAGACATGTGGCATTTCCCAGGGAACATGCACATTCTCCTTTTTATGCTGGATGACTTATAAGCAGCCATCAGTCTTTTCCTTTTGGGGCTGTGCCTTCCATACACATAATTTGAATCCTTAAAGTGAACCCCTTGATGTAGATTCCACCTGCCTCAGAGAAGAAAAAAAAAATAATATGAAAAAAAAAAAAGCCTTGGAAATATATAGCAACAAGAAACTGGCAGGACAAACTCACACTCCCACTGTGCCAAATTGCAAGTTTAGTAATTCTGTTTTCTTCCCGCTGAGTGGAAGGTGTCATTAGCTGCTGTATTTAGAGGCACAGAAAAGGTTCTTGGAGCAATCCCCAGCCTTCCTCTGAAGCAGGTGGCAGCTGACCACAGGAGCTCTCTGCAGCTGGGGACCTTCACCTTCATCTGCCTGCAGTCACCACGTCCATTTGAATGGAAAGGAAATAACCAGGGCAAGTGGCAGTGTGTGAAGAGAAACCCTGAGGCTATGTTGTCCTCCTCGGGGCTGGAATTCATCCCTGCACCACTAGAACCACTCTAAAGCCCCTGCTCTGCATAAAACACTCTCGGGTGCTTTTAACTCAAGAAAAGCTTTCCTTCTGGGAGAGGATTTCTCCTCTAGGCTGGTCCCTGTGGAGCCCCCATTGAAGCAAATCCTCATTTCTAAAGATTACTACAACAATTCATGAGTCCTCCTCTCACTGTGAGAGCCTTGGAAAGGGAGCACAAAGGCTTTGAGAATGCCCTGCAATCGTGCAATGTGCACCTGGGCTGGGGTCTTGTCTGCTGGCAATATTCCTACAGGCTTTTGGGACCAGGAGAAGCAATGTGTCCATCCACTGCTGGAGGAGGAATGGCAGAGCATGGGTGTGACGGCTCGATGGGATTTGAGATAAATAAAGACACAAACCCATAACCATAGGGGGTCTTCACGATGCCTGCAAGGAGCAGGGATTGTGAGGAACTGCCCCTTTGGTGTGGTAACCAAGGCTGGGAGCCCCCCGTGGTTCCCAGGGCTCTTTGGGATGGTGGAAGTGAAGACCACCTGCACTGACAGAGAATTGGGAGAATCTGTGCAAACATTCATTATTTATAAGATAGCTGTCCAGAGGCAAATTGCCTGGGATCCATTAACGGGAGAAATCCCAGCTCCCTCTGGCAGTTGCCTGACACAGGCCTTTTCCACTGGCAGAAAAGGGAAGGGGAAAAAAAAATCACTTTCATTTCTAATTAATCTTCTGGTATATAATACTTTTAATTAGGAGGGAAAAAAAATCCTGTGTGCTCTTTGAGAGAGGAAGGAAGGAGCCAAAAGCCAAGCAGCAAGCTCTGGCGTCTTGGCTGTAGTTCAGACCTTGTCTTCTTTAAACCTGAGGAGCAGGTGAGCCCCAGCTCCTTCTCTCCTCATGATGTGACCAGAGCTCCCCAAAGCTTCAGGGGCTGCTCTGGAGGAGAAGAGTGGGACCCTGTGTATCCAGAGCTGGCTATTTATCCAAGAAAAGAAAATCCAGGTGAAAGAGAAGCAGGAAGGAAGAGTACTGGAAAAATGCCTTGGAGAGAAATGAAGCAGACTCTGCTGGACACAGCATGAGTAAGAAAGGAGAAAGGCCCAGGGAGAAAGAAATACCCCACACACATTATCTCTTCAAATTAATAACCCCCCAAAAAACCATTCCTTCCCTAACCCCAAATTTCCTATCCCTTCTTTTTCCTAATGTCTCTCTTCCCTGCATTCATTATTAATGCCGCTGGGGGTACAGATTTGCACTTTGGTTTCTGAAAAATTAATTCAATGATTAAAATTTCAGTCTCTGAGTAATGAAAGCAGCTCAGGCAAGCTGGAGATGCCCCTTTGCAGTCTGGAGGCCTTTGGTGTGCTGCCCACTTACCCCCTGCATGAGAAGCCTCCTGCAGACCTGGCTCAAGGGGGAAAATATGGCAGGAAAATGTGGTTTTAGGTTGATTAAGTTCTGGTTTTGTGGAGAAGCCATTTCAGTTTAATACCTCACCAATTCTGTATTCACTGCAGAGTGTGAACCCCAGGTCTTTCCAAAGCTCAAATACTCATGGCTATCCACATGACCCCTTGGGTAAGGGAAAATCTCCAAAGAATGTAAATATTAATCAATGCTGTACATCTATCACCCACTGACAGGCTGATTGCAGGCTCAGAGACTTTTGGTGTGGCTAATGCAATTTTCTGTGACACTCTGCTTAAAATGAAAGAACAGCAGAGAAAGGTTCTTGGAGAAAGACATCATCTCCACTCACAAAAAATATCTATTTTCTAATCTGTACCCACACTATCAGCAGAAAGAGCAAGACTCAAGGAACCTGTTAACTGGTGAGGAAAGGGCAGGTGACACAGCACCTGCCCTTGGATGGCAATTTCACCTCATTCCAGAATAACAGACACTCCCACAGCAAATTCAGTATCAGCTCAAGGAAGGTCCTTTCCCAGCCTGCAGCAGAGCTACCCTTCCCACCAGCTCCATGTCAAAGCAAAAAGTGGGCAAAAGACCTGCATAATTCTCCACCCTCAACTCCCAGCACTGTTATTTTTATTTATTTTAAAATAAATGTGAGAGGGATGTCAGAGCTCTGAGCAGCACAGGGAGCTGAGAAGCTCAGAACCTTCTCCAGACTGAGATTAGAGAAGGACAGGGAAAGGCTGGATTTAATCTTACACATTCCAATTTCATTCCTAAGGTGCTAAAAAACAGCAACATAGAACAAACACACATAAAAACCCCATTGCCTTTTCAATGGCATTTTGCTTCAAGGCTTAGCTGGATTTTTACTCAGTGGAATAAAGAGAGCTAAAGTGAACAGAGTCCTTGGGAAGCAACATCTTGTGAATATGGTGGACTCTCAGGGCAGCACTGGGACACTCCCCACCAGCCAAAGCAGCACTGCTTGTGCTGCCATCACGGGGAAAAGAAATGGACAAAGAGGAACAGGAAGCTCTGCCAAAATCCTCCCCGGGCAGGAAAATAGCAAAGCTGTGAAGCTGAGATCTGATTTTTTCTGCAGCAACAGGATTAGTGACAGCCCACACTGCACTTCACTGGGGTCATGACAACTGAAGGAACACTGAGCGCTGACTCAAAGCCAGCTCCTGGATTCAGATGCTGTGAGGCTGCTCCTGAAATACTTTATCAAAGTTTCTAAAACTCTACTGAACTGTGAATTTTGGAGGAAACACCAAACGTCTTTGGTAGCTCCAGAAGAACACATGCTGTGTGGATCACCTGCACAGTGCTGCCAGGAACAAAAAGCAATGCACAGAAACCTATTTTTCACCACATTTGCTGAACCTTCACCGGTGAATGTGCAGAGCATTGGCTGCTTGGAAAACTCACTGCTTCTCTTCCTCAAGATGCAGCTTTGTGGAGACTTCTGAATATATGGGCTTTTATGTGCTGTTCAACCCTTGAAGTTATTCTGAGCTGAGCCTTCAGCACTCAGCCCTGTATCTAGAGGGCAGACAGAGAGTCAGGACACGCAGGATGAGCTCCCTCACAGGCTTTCATGTGCCAGCCTTCCCACCTCAGGACAGGTTCATTCATCTTGCTCTTAAGGGTCCAGCTGGTTTTACTGAACCTGCAGCTATGAAATCTTTCCTTTTGAAGAGGCTCCTGAGCAGGACCCATCCCAACCCGAGCGCTGATGTGCTGGGGCACAGCCCCGACACTGCGCACAGCGAAGAGGAAATGGAAATGCTGGAACAAGCACTTTGGCACAGCTTCTTGGCTGGGCTAAAGGTTTATTCCTGGGATGCTGCTTTCCTGCAGACTAAGGAAAATTAAATTTAGCACTTTGCAAATAAATAGGTTAGGGCTGAAAGGACACTATTTAGGAATTTACTGCACACAGCAGCCTCAGAGATTATAGATCCATCACCGTCTATTACCTTGCTAGTTACTGCTTCCCCTCTGTCTATCTTCCTACTTACAGAGTGGGCCTTTCATCAGGTCTTTTTCTGTTCCAACTTGAAACTGTCATCGCTCTAATGGAATTATATGAAGAAAAACAACTTTAGGCTGCAGTGGCTGCCAAAAAGCCAAGGACAACTTTTGTGCTTCCCCCGGACAACGCGGTGAGATTCCTGCCTGACAGAGACATGCACAGATGTCTGACACCCTCCTGAGCAGCACAGCAAGAGGCAGCTGTTAACACACATGTCCAAAACCTCTGGGCCTCCCTGAAACTGTCAGCTGGGCCTTTTCAACAGTCCCACACACAGGAGGCTTCATGGGGAGCAGCAAACCGACAGCTGATGGCAACCCTTGCTGCAGATTCATCATAGCTACATGGCATGCGGCAGTCACCAAAGGCACCGACACAATTCTAAACCCCACCTTGTGCTGCTCTGCACTCTCCACTTCAGAGAAAAATCATCTGCAGACAGTTCTCTCTCCAGGGTTGGATACGTCCTGGAAATGCAAAGTGACAGCCAGCACATGGAACACTCCCCAGAGCCTGCCATTAGGACAGACAAACCCTTCACTTAAAGGTTTAAATTTATGACAGCTCCCCAGAACAAGGCTGATCTACTGCTATCAGCTACCTGCTTTAGCTGAAACAGATTAGGGACAAATTAAAAATTTC
The DNA here is from genome assembly GCF_009819655.1 of Sylvia atricapilla. Taxonomy (NCBI): domain Eukaryota; kingdom Metazoa; phylum Chordata; class Aves; order Passeriformes; family Sylviidae; genus Sylvia; species Sylvia atricapilla. The sequence continues at coordinate 3,361,764 of NC_089154.1, forward strand.
AAGCCACAGTTTGATATATTCCCTCCAAGATACAGGCAGACAGGTTTGTTTCCTTCTGGAAGCAAAAGATGCCGTCAAAAGATAATCTTGGGAGTTACCAAAGCTGGAGGTCATCCTCAGCTCTCAAATTCCCTGCTTCCCCCACGATGTGATTTAGCTACAAATCCTTATAAGACAGATTTGACATAAAATACTTTTTGGAACTTCTTCCTCAAAGGACATTCTCAAGCAATCGGAAAACAGAAAAAACATTGGATAAAAAGGCCTAAAACAGTACTAAGTTACGTGCTCATAGCACTAACACTGACATGGGGCAGCAGGAATGGTTTTTGTGTGGAGTTACAGTGATTCATGGACTTGCCTATTTGAAGCAAACGTGAGAACAGGAGAGGTTTTCCTACCATTTCCATGAATGTGAATGAAGACAGTTGATACACTATCAAATCCTCAATATTAAATTATTAGAGCTGTATCCATGTGAAGCATTAATTCCTTAAGTATAACAGAACATTAAGAGCTGAGCTGCAAGAACTGCTGCTCCGTAGTGTCAGGTGGAAATCCACCAGAATCCCAGCACAAAGCTCTCCAGGAGGATTTTCAGGGCACTGCTGCATTCTGTCAGTGCTCCATGGGCACAGCACTATGAATGGACTGACACTGCCCCACTGATGGGACGTGCTATGATCTGGAGAGTCTGTGTGGTACATCCTGCTGAAGACTCCCCGATGCTGTGAAGTGCCTCAGACTCTCAGGAAATGCCACAACTGGATGCCTGATGTGTTTCCAACCCTCTCCAGAAGTGACTGCCCCCAAACAGTGGTAGGATGCCCTGAAGCAAAGTAGAAGGTACACTCACAGTAGTTATTATTTTTGCTTTTCTACAAGTGGCTTCATAAAAAAAAGACCTGTTTAGATGAGGGTCTTGGGGAAAACCCAGACATGGTACAGACTGGGATCCCACGAAGGAGAGCTGCCTACAAGCTCTTATCTTAAGCCGGCAAGCCAGTTTAAGAGAAAGCACATTAACTAGTTTATGCTGTGCCAACTTCATGGTTAAGAACCATGTAAGAATTGAGCTTTTAGACTGTGAAGTGTGGAAGAAATACAAGGATGACAGATGGATGTGAGGTGCTGGCTCCTGTCTCACTCCTGCTGAATGAGACAGCCCCTGTGGCTGCCTAAGGGGACCTGTGACCCCAACACCCCATTCTCTGCTCCTCACTAGTCCCCCACTCCATCATTCCCTCTCACCTGGCAAACGTGCTGAGAAAGAGCCAAACACCTCATCACCCAAACTGAATTTAGGCTGAAATCTCTCAGCTGAAATCCTACATGAAGGCACAACACCAGCATCTACATTCACAACAAATAAAGGAGAAGACCTTTATATTAGCCCAGACCTACTTTTCAGATGGAGGCAACAGACGTTCCAGGGCCACACCAGCATGGGAATCTTTTGCTGTGTTTCCAATACTTGTGAACAGTTTTTATACACACAAACACACATCCTCTCCCCTCCCTGAGGGTCAGAAAAATCTTCTGCCCCGGTCAAGCATGGGTAGTAGCTATAACTCCCAAAAGAAGAGGTAAGTCCTAATTATATTTGTGTTTAAACAATGTGCTGCTCACTCAAGATGGCAGAGAGGCAATGACTGCCACCCACTCCCACTGGTGCCTGTGCGCAGGTGAGCTGTGCTGCCATGACCTGGGGGCACTCACAGGCTGCTGGGTGCTTTGCTGGATGCTACCAGCTGCACCTCAGAGCTGTTTCCTGGAAACAACTGCTTTTCCTAGAGGTCTTCTCACAGACCTGTTCCTGGAACATACAGGGGAAAGGTGAAGCAGTAGTACAAAGGCCATCTTGGAGTCCCTTGGCAGGGCTCTCACTGCACGCCCTCTGCAACACCAACCACCCCTCACAACAGCTCAGGAGAGGCTGTGGGGTGTTCAGGTGGAATCACAAGTGGAGGAAAGGTCCACAGGGACTGCCAAAGTCCCTGACGGCATTTGTCACACAGGGATGGCACAGACAATGATGCTGTGACAGTCTTGCTCTGCCTCGGAGCAGATCAACACCTGCAGAGAGGCCCAGAACATGCCCAAGGCACAGGAGCTGAGCCGTCCCCTCCTTGTGTCCAAGGAGAGTGAGCAGAGACTGTGGAGCAGCCGGGGAGGACGGCTGAGATGCAGGGTGCCCAGAAACTCCAGGCTTTTCCCCTGCAGGAGGATAAAATCCTCCAGCAATTTCCACTCCTTTTCATGTGCAGCTTTGAACAGAACCACACGCAAGTGACCAGTGAGTTGGGGCTTGCTGACACAGCTCTGCATGTTCTGCAAAAATCACAGGAGAGCAGCCAGGGACAGTAACAAGTGTGCATCAGAAGCTGCTTTGCAAAACACCCATTTCCTGTGTGCTGCAGAGAGGATTGGTATTCCCCCATTGCCCAGTCTCCAAGGCACGGCCTTTTCCCTTTGTGCTGATCACACAACCTCTAAATAGAACATCTTCTGAAACTACCAGAGACTCAATTAAATAAATAAATGCATAGGTAGGTAGGTAGGTAGGTAGGTAGATAGATAGATAGATAGATAGATAGATAGATAGATAGATAAAACTGAAGATATTTAATGCCAGCTGGAGGTGGTGGGCACCCCCAGGAATGGAAAAGAGCACCAGCATTGCCCCAAGCCCCCTCTAGATGCACCATGTGCCTGAGAGACCATTTCCTGCATCCATTGCTGTGCAAGAAAAAGGGTTACATGCCCTGGTTCCATCTGCAACCCATCCACATGCAGCTTCCCCACCACAGGACACTTTGAAAAGCTTCTCAAACCCCTGTGAGTCCACAAATTGTAATGCCCTGCAACCAGGTGAGAGGGACAGAGAAAACCAGGAGGGTTTTTTTACCTAGAGCAGAGCCACGTGGTGATTTAGCAGCAGAGATGGGAACGGGAATCCAGGAGGGGCTGTGCTTATGTCCACTCTGCTTTATCCCTTTTTTAACTCTGTCTTGGTCTCACATTGCACATTCCTGCCAGCCCACAGAGTCCTCTGTAGGCTGTTCAAGCCCAGCAGTGGGCAGCACAGACATCTCCTCTCCCCAGAGCTCCCACGGGGACACGGGGCACAGCCACTGATGGAACAGCTCTTCTTCTGCAAACTGCAGTCCCACGGGTGCTGGGGACGTGGTGGGGAGCAGAGAGGAGGGAGAGGGTTAGGGTTTATCAGAGCAGGGAAGGCAAGGCAGATCCTGCCCTGCCTCCTCTGTGCTGTGCAGGGCTGCCCAGCTCTGCCCCATGCCACAGGGATGCAGTCACAGGCTCCTGTTTGGGGCACAGGCACGAGCTGCCCCATGTCCACCCCATGGCCCTGGCTGCCACACCAGCCTGGATGCTCTGCTTTAATTAAATTCTTATCACTGACCCGTGCTCCTTGATGCTGCACGCGGCTCACCCCAGAAAGCACAGACTGTCACTCCTGTCTCATTAAATAGGAGGTATTTCAACGAAGGAGATTTGGAGGGAGATAAATTGCAAACTTATTAAAAAATAGATGTATTGCAGTTATTCTGTTAGTTATTGTTATTGCAGAAGCACGGAAACATTTAAGTTGGAAAAGGCTCTTACGGTCATTGAGTCCAACTGTAAATGCAATGCTGCCAAAGCCACCAGAAGCCCAGGGAAGATGGTGAGGTCCTTCAGCAGGGATGGCTGATGCCTGTCACAGCCTGGATGAGGCTATCAGCATTTCTGACACTAATGGGGGATGAAGTCAGGTGAAGAATTTGTGCGGATAACTCGAAAGCTGCCTTTTTTCAGTGCCCTCCTCCTTTGCCAAAGGAAGTGCAGACAGAGAGGCAGAGCTCACGCCAGCACAAGGAGGGTGCTGTGGGGAATGAAAGCTGGGAATACCACAGTGGCACTGCTGTGTCCTTGGGGAATGAGGGAGCAAAGGGAAGGGAAAGTGAAAAGCAACTTGGTGGTCAGCAGCTGATGATTGCAAAACAAATGGAATTGCAGAGAGACAGCCTGAAGTTCAGATGGCACCCAGAGCCCAGCCTCTTCAGGCCTTTGCTCAGAAATTCTGCAGTCAAAAGGAAAACTTCCATTAGATTTTTCCAGTATACTCGAGATGACTGGCTTCATTAAAAACAAAAAATGAAAGAGCCCTAATGTGCACTAGGGAATAGGGAGTTGTTCAGGGAAGCATTTGCAGTAAGAGAGAAACTGTGTAAGGAAGGGGAAAAAAAAAACCCACCATGAAGGAGAGCAATTTGAAGACAGTTGCAAGAATTAAAGTTAGATCCTAACACAAACTAGTGTCAGGACCTAACTTTATATAGTTACAATATCTGAAAGAAAATGACGTGTGGGAAGTTTAAACACAGGATTTGATGCTGTAACACCACAGATTGCTCAGCAGCTCCTTTTAGAGGCTGCTGATTAGTGCAGCCCAGGATGGGTGCTGAGATGACCCTCCCAGGAACCCCAGCAGTCCTCCAGCAGGAAGGCACCCTGCTCACACAGACAGTGCAGTGCCCCTGGAGCTGAGCTGAAATCAACCTCCAGCAACCACACGGGCAAACTGAACACCAAGTACGAAAATGAAATAACTTGCAATTAACAAGAATGAGGAGTTGAGAGAGGCCTACAGCCCCTAATCAATCTCTTGCTGCCTGGCCTGCTCCACCAATGAGCCCCATTGTTAGTTCTGATTGTGTGTGCAGGAGCGTGCGGCTGCGGCTGGAAGAATAGCTCTCCATCAAAACCCTGATTTCCTTCTCCCCTCGAGACTCATCAAGGGTGAAGAGGAGGAGAGGGGAGAAGATAGAGATACAAAAAGAAACAAACAGCCAGAACAGCCTTTCTCCAAGACACTCTGCTAGGTTCGTGGAATAACTGAAACCGCAGGTATGCCAAGAATGTGGACTCAAGAGTCACAGCTCCCATCAGTGCTGACAGCTTCAAGATGAAACAAGAGCACTCAGGAGAATAAAAGTAATCCCTGCATTAACCATCCTGCTTATTCTGAGCTGTACATCATTCACCAGCGTGCCCTGGCCAGACTGGTACTCAGACTGTGCTGGATTCCCAGCAGACTGGACTCTCTCTGTATGTTGAACCACACTTCAGCCAGCACTTTGTCAGCATCACTTTGCGTTTGAAAAACACCCTCCAAGCTCTTATTCAATCCAGCCTCATTTCCCCCCTGAAGAAAAGAGAATTGAACTATTGTATCTTGTGCTGCCCTATTGTGTTTTACACACCTGGTCAGTACAGGAGAGGACCATGAGGTACCCAAGCCAAGGGGCAAGCAAAGGAGGACTGGGCACTTCAAGGTGGTGTCTCTCCTTCCACCACACCCTTCTTCCTTTCAAAGGAAAGAAACATCCCATATCCTTTTCACACCCTTATGCTCTGCACCCACAGTGATCTGCACCAGGATCAAGTGTTCACTTTTCAGGTGGCCCTGAAGTTTGATATTACAGATCCCCTTACAGATCTGCAAACTAATTCTGTATTTAGTAATTTGGAATTAGTCCTTAGGGAGGTGTGCAAAGACAGCATGTGCAGAGCAGCTTTGCACAGCTTTTTAATTCATCAAGTTGTAAAAAAGCTGTAGATTGTACTTGATTTTATGACTGCATTACCACTCCAACAGGACACAAATAAAAGTTTTATTTTGCAGCAAGAAGTGCCAGCCCTGGAGCAGGCCACATTCTCAAACTATGTCAAAATGCCTGTGGTTTTGTTTGCTGTCTGGTATCCTGGGTATTCTCTCTCAAGGAATACTCTCAAGAACTTCACTCTCAAGCCTATCAACCTGGAGATGCTCTTCAATGAACTACTGCTGGTGTTTGGGCTTTCATTTGAAAAAATTGACAGAAAATAACAACACGAGTGAGAGCTGGAAGTAGAGAGAATTCTGTGCTCTGCAAGACTAAGCTCTGAGGTTATAGAAAATATCTGTCTAAAGGCAGCCTTTTGGCCAGGATTATTATGAGCTCAGACACACAACACCACTGTGATACTGGGAAGAGTCAGTCTGGTTTAACTTCCTTCCCAACCAATTTAGACCCAGAGAATTTAGGCATGAATTACCAAGAAATCTGAGCACTCCTTTCTAAGAAAGTAGAGGAATCTGAAACCAGAAAGATTGCAGACACTGACAATTTCACAGGATCAGATTGATGACCTCCTCAGCCTGGGATCTTTTCAACGTGAAGAGCTCCACATTCATGCTGCAATACTGGAAACAGTTTACCTGAAACATTGAGAATAATCAAGAACAGATTGCTCCCTCTTCTTCACTCAAGTCTTTATTCCCATTTCCAGAGGATGGACTTGAATGTTGCCAAGTACAGAAGCAGAGAAATCATTTGTATACCCAAGCCAAAAAATAAGATGCACGAAGGGGAATTCTCTTCCTAACCTCTATACTCTACAGTAAGGAGTTGCCTTTACACCTCCAAGCAGAGGGCTCTGGATGTCACATCTATAGAACATAAAAACATATCTATGTTTTTAATGTAAAACTAGATGTTATTATTTGTCCACAAAGATATCTTAACTCTTTAGAAAATACAGTGGCCTCCTGCTCTCAGTAGTTCCTTGAAGCCATAGGGTCTATCAAATAAAAGGATTTCTACTCTTTTTCTTTCAAATTGATTGACTTCAAATGCTTTGGCTGGGACTGTGTCCTTAGGCACACAAAAAGAAAAAAAGCCTCCAATTTAATTTCTTTCCACTGTTTGTTCATTTGTACAAGTGTCTCCAAATCATCTCCTCTTCAAATTTGACCAGCCTTTCTGTTTACTGAAGGACTTTCTTTGTCTGAAACAATTGTCATTGCCTTTCTAAAGACCTCATTTCCTTACTCCCATTCAGGATCCAGGCAGAGACAAGGATAAACAGCACAATGCACAACTGGCCAGGCAATGACAGCCTGATCTGCCACCTCCTCATTCCCAGCCTTTAAGCAGATCCAGAGGCTCCCCAGCAATGTTTCTGTTTTTAAACAGATATCTTTAATGGCTTGTTACAAAGGGAGGTGAGGCAGGTCCTGGTCCAAACACACCAGTGAAGCATCACAAAGTCTGTGCCATGGCTGGACACATCTAATGGAGCAGCAACAGGAGTGGAACATGAAACTGTCAAGTGCCCCAGGAGCTACAATGCACTACAGCCCACAAAAAATCATCAGAATCTGAACTCCTGGTGAGGAGTGTGTAACAGCCTTTGCACAGCGTTTAATTGAAGCAATAAAAAGGAGCAAACAAACGGGAGCGAGCAGTGAAGCCTGAGATGTGCCTTCCTGCCCACACACTCACAGAGGGGCTGAAAATCACTGGCACACCCTTCAAGCTGATGAGCTCATCTGTTGCACCGATAGGGATCACCAATAAATACTGGGATGGTTTCATTGGAATTCGGTGCTCCTTTAGAGATGCAGTCATTGACATTCCCAGCACAGCACTGTGATTAACCCTTTCACTGGGGCTGTAATCCCAATTAATGCAAACTGGCTGGACACAGACAGCAGGTAGATAATAAGCTCCACTGTAGTAACAGCACACCTTGGCCAGGAAAACCAAGCATATCTTTCATCTTCATTTGGCTTTGAAGGGGTTACATTACAAGAGCTCCTGTTGCATCCCTCACTTAAAATTAAATGCCACCAGCAGTGCTACTGAAATATGCTTTTAAAGTTTACAGCTGAACTACAGAAGCTTGTAAAGTGCCAAGGGACTTCTCTGGTTTAATTATATAGACCCTGTTCCATAAACTGCTCGAATAGAATAAATACAAATAGCATCCATGCTTTGTGACCTCTCTGGGTTAATGAAATGCACACAAACACCCACAGTCTGCTATGGCTCAGAAATTCCACAGCGTAAACACACAACCCTGCTGGAAGCTGCAGTCAGGATTCAAGCCTTCATACATACATGAGAACCAGCTGCCTGGACTCAGCAAGGAAATAATTTGTTGTTTATATTCTACTACTATTCAAAGCTGCAGCCAGTGGGAATTGCCTGCGATTTACTGAACAGGGAGAAAGAGTCTGAGTTTTTCTTGTTCATGTTGTAATTAGCAAATCTGCTCCTCCTGTCCGGAGAGTGGTAAGGTAAGAGAGGCTGAGGAATTCCAAAAATCAAAAAATGACCCATCCTTGGGTACACCCATCTCTACCTGGTGACACTCACCTCCATCCTTGGGTCACACTTGGGAATAAACACTCGAGTGAAGAAGAGAAAGGAAGAAGAATGTGTAGAGAGAGAAATCTGTACTTCAGTATCCCCTCTCCTGCATATAAATTATTTATATTGCCATTTCACCAAGGAGAGTTTCCTTCTACCAGAGACAAGCTCCTGAGCTGTCAGCCAGTTCTCATTCATGTGGCCAGCATACAATTTTCTCACATTTTCTTAACTTTCTCCAAGCATGCCATCTCTCCTGTGGTGCAGAAAAAACTGCAACTTGTACTGTCCAGCTATGGCATCCAACAGACATCTCCAGGAGTCTGCTGAAGTTTCATTCATTGAATATTTAACACTACAGGTGTGAGCACAGATCTCTGGAGGTGTTAGAGCAGCACTGCACCATCTCAACAGAGAATTGTTTTTAATGGCAGCACCTTAAAACCAACAGAATTATTCTCTTCCTTGGGTACTGAACTTACTTTTGTGCTGCCATGTGCCTCAGGTCATCCAGAACTCTCCTAAGGCCAATGAATAGGACTGTTTTGGGCATGTTTTCCTAGTTTTACTAAAGATTCTAGGTGCTCTCTTATATACACCCTCACCTGCTTATTTTTTTTTTTCCTGAGGCACTGAAGTTGCAGAAAAGGAAAACTCTTGTCCTGTTCTGTAGAGAAATGATCTTGCAGCCATCCACAGGTGGCACACAGCTGTAGGTGTGCAGAAACAAAACCTTCCCACTTCCTGCTTGTAGAGTTCCCTCCTGGACTGAACACCTCCAAAACCCTTCCTGAAAGAGATCTCCCCTAGGGAGGATCAGTGGGAGGCAGGGATGATTTTAAGTGCTGTTGTGTTTGCCGAAAAAGAAAGTCCTCCCACTGTAAACTTGGGTTGTTAGCACTCGAACCAATCTAAACTCAGGATTTAACATCTTGGTGACTTCTAATGTCACATTTCAGCTCTCTGATGCTTTGCCAGCCCCTCGATCAAGGCACAGCCTCACAGCCCACCCAGCCAGACCAGTGACTGCACCCGACAGACAGAAGACAGACTGTTATTGCTACTCGTCTGCGCCGTTCGCATAAATGGCACTTCACACACCCCAGGATGAGCTGCTGCTCAAAAGGGATTCCAATTTACATAAAGACGAGATGATGACACGCAGACAAGCTAGAGGATGGTAAAAAAACATAGGGACATATATCTCAGTGAAGTAATGATGAGCCTTGATGGTTACATAAGGTTTTATTACTGCGGCATATAACTGATAATATAAAAAGGTGAAGTGCCAGGCCAGATGCCTGAGGTATTATGCATATATAGTCTCCTCTCTTTACTCCAGACTTTGATATATAAGTGGGAGACCAGATGTCAACCCTCCTACTTTTTAACAGAGGAAAGGATCTTTACTTCCCTCACGAGGAACACTCCGCCACGTAGCAGAGTGCTTTTTCCAGTCTAATCACTGAGAAAGAGCAAACTCACCCTGGCCCGCTGGAAACCACGAGCCCAGAGGAGCAGGTGCAGGCAGGGGTGCCCAGACCTACCTTGAAGAGCAGGCAGTCCCCCTGGTGCTCGGCGTAGATGGAGCTGAGCCTGTACTGGTTCTCCGTGGTGATGTCGATCTGGTAGCCCGTGAGTGTGTAGCAAACCTTGCGGAACTCCTGGATCTTGGTCTGGAAAACTTCCTTCAGGCGCTGGTTCTTCAGTTCTGCACTTTCCACTTGCTTCTTCAGCTCTGGGTCGAGAGAAGAAAACGAGCATTTTCTTATATGTCACCGGCACTGAGCCCTCCTTGTGCTGTACTTACAGTGCTAGCCAAACGGAGTGAATTGAAAAGGTTCATTAAAAAGTGAATTAAGCAGGCAGAGTAAAGAAACAAGCAAGCTGCATGCCTCTCCTCCTGGCTGCAGCAGACCAAAAGATGGTAAACTGGGGAGTAAGGAAAACAGACGTGTCTTGGTGGGATGGATTTTTTCTTTTGCTCAGCCAGTCTTTTAACAACAAGCTACAAAAATTCCCAGCTATAGCATCCGTTTCCCCACGTGCACACGTCTTGTTTTCTACACGGAACCCAGGAGGAGGGTGTTCCTCTACACAAAGCAACAAAGTGGATAAAACGGCCCGAAATACACCTCTGTATGGTCGCATCAGGAGAGAGCTGCCTGCGAGGGAAATCTCCAATGGAGGAGATTTGAGGGAAGTGCTTTGATCTCAAATTGACACACTGCTGAGGAATCCCTCAAGGTTTGGGAAGGGGCTTTTAGTGTGATAAAGAGCCTGGAGAACACCTCTGCCTCTTTGCATTTGCTACCTTAAGTGGACTAGCCCCTATCAGAGAGGTCCTGGGAGACTGCCTGCCACTCACCCTGTGTTTTACTGCTACAAAGGGAGCTGCCAGTACTGTGAATCCTTCAAGAGGATACACAACAATTACCATGAATCTTTCACCCAAGGTGCCTTCTGAGTAATTAAACCTCGATTTATCATCCCATTAATTACAGAGATTGGCTTTACTTTAATATACACTAGAGACGTTTCCCAAGTCAGCCTGTTTTATCAACACTGCAGTCCAGGGTTAGGAAAAATCCTGACTCTTTCTAACAGCAAACAAATAGACCTCCTCAGTCGAAAACCTCTTTGTCATTCTGAGATTTGTGCTGTGATCAGAGACATAATTGCAGCATTTGTAGCCCATATGTCTTCAGTTCAGCTAGTTCAGGTCCAGCAGCAGGACAGCAGGAACTTCAGAGCAAGGTGACTGCTGGAATATGAGGAATGTTTTTGGCTGGGTGTATAGAGCCCATAGTAAAACATTATCGCTTCCCAAGTGAGCTGGAAATTTTTTTGCTTGAGTACTTGCTGGAAAGTGTTTCCATTGGCCTCCCAGGCACAGTGCAGGGAGGATGGAAACTGCAAGGCTTCTGCCAGTGACATTCACCTCTGCCTGGCTGCAGGCACACCAGGAGAATGCCAGTCACCTCCCATCTCCTGTACGGCTTTGGTTAGGCACTGTGGGTGCAACAAAAGGATAATTCAATGTGTTAAGTTAAAGTGCCTTAAATGTCACCGAGGATGCCCCTGCTCAGAAGTACTTTGGCCTTAATCCAACTCAGTTTAATCCCCAGGTAAGGACAGGAACTCTTTAATGGTTAAAGAGAACTACATGTCCCTTTACTTCCGAGTGAGAGCATCCACCCAGGGAGAGGCCAGCTGCCTTTCAGCAAACCCAGCTCCACCTTCCTGAGCAGTTCCTGGTGGTGATGTCCAAGCAATGATTGCCTTTACTCTGGGCATCCCCCAGCTGCATCTTGCTTTATGAAGGGGAGCAAACCAGTGTGGGGAACATCACCAGTTGGTTCATTAAAACCCTGCTATACAGGGAACCCCCCAATCGTAGGGGGATGTAAAGTAAGTAGACAGTATCCAGACTACCCTTAATGGGCCAAAGGGTTGTGTCTTACACACAGTCCCTTCTCATGAGCTCAAAACGGTTCTTTTCTGACCACCCACCTTCCCACTCACAGCAACTCATCAATGTGTGATTAACTCAACCCTTCTCCGGATTATTACAACCTTTTCCCCATCATCTCATCTGGGACTGGTCTTTGATTAATCAAGTAATCAGCCTCTGAAATTGGGAGGTTAATGGGTGGCTCTGACCTGGATATTCTCAGTTTTCATTCAGCTATGCAACTGTTAAGGACAAAATCCTGTATATACGAAAGTAAAAATTCAGTGACCACACTGCAGTGGTAAATAACATTTCGTCACTGTCAGAGACAGCCCTGCCTTTAATATATTGCCCATGTCCAACAGCAATATTTTTTTCCTTAATAAATGCAGCCTAGCCTTGGAAAAGTAAATCTGCCTTTTGCTACTGCATCTCAGAGGTTGCTTTTCCCAACTTTTATAACCTTGGAGGTGGATGGCACCCTAATTCATTAACTGCTTGAACAGCTTTCACTATTCATGAAGAGTTAGTGCCTTTCCCACTGTTTTGTCTCTCAGGCTTGGTCCTGCCAGTGGCCACCACGAGCATCCTCACCCCATCCAACAGCGTTTGGTAAAACAACCCTCTGATTCTGCAACAGCAACTAAGTGATGGCAACTGCTTCCCTCCACTACCCTCAGGGTGAGGAAGGGAAAACTTTGACTACAATCAGTCCTTTATGCCAGAAATCTGGGGCTTTCCGGTGTAACTGAAGTCCCAGGGAGCCTTCACCCCTGGCTGTGTGCCCCTGCTGCTCCTCCTGGCCCTCTTTCCAGAGCCTGCAGCAGTGCTGGTGTCCTGGCTGGAATTCACCTGCATGAAGAGCTCCTCTGCTCGTCAGAGATGCCTTGTGTCAGCCACTGGCACCAGGTGCTGAGCTCGGGAACTGCTAATGTCCATGTGCCAGCGGCAGCCGGGGCTGGGATAAACCCTTGTCACCCCTCTGTGGCTCCATCAGCAATTGCCCAACAGGGCTTCTGGAGCTCAGGGAGAGAGCAGGACAAAAACCCAGGCAGGCACAGGGACACAACAGGAATGCCTGAGTCTGAGCTGCCCCCATGGAAGGTCCACTGAACCCTGACTGTAAAACAGAGATTGCTCCTCCTGCACGCCCAGTTGAGCCGCAGTGCTCAGCAGCTCAGCTACAGCCCTGCTGGGGCTGCATCCCACAGCTTATCCCCTGGGAACAATCCAGCCCTGGTTTAACTCAGGACAGCCCTCAGCACTGTCACTGCTCCCCTGCTTTCCCGCTTTCCACCCAGGGATCTGCTGACACAACCAAGAAAGCTCACTGTGAGCAGGGGCCATGGCAGAGTGGCTTCAGGGGAAGGTAAACCGAGACTTGAGAGAAGTGAGATGGGATCCCACTGCTGAAACAAAGCCATTTGAGATGTCCTAGGATATCTTTCATACCTTTCCACCATACTTCTGCAGGAAAGAAGCATCCTGCAGGTTCTGTGTGATACCAGCCAGCCCCAGGCCAGTGTCTCAGACACCTTGGGGTGTCTAAAATGGCAAAGAATGTCTGTTTTTAGGGTGCCCACGGAGCCTCTCTGCACCACGGGTCTGTCCAAGTACAGAGCTGGCACCACAGATTCCCTGCACCCAGCCAGCAGGACAGCAGCATATGCACAGACCTGGGGACAGTAATTAATCTTTCTAATATGTCCCCCATTAAGTGAAGGTGTTAAGCTAAAAGGCAGCTCATTGTTTGCTCTGCATCTGAATTCAGAGCTGTGAAAACTCTAATTCTTAAGCCTCACCTAATACCGCTAATTCCCGCCAAATTTCCAGCACAGTCAGGAAAAACTGATTTAAAACTCATCACTTGCACAGGGTGCAACTCAGCTGTTTCAGAGCAGTGTTTAAGGCACAGCCACAGAGGCCATGGAACAGAGGGAGACCCTTTTGGGATGGGGCAGGTGCAGCAGCAGAGCACTGACGTGTCCACTCCTTTTATCTACCACAGAAAACTGAACATCTTGATCCATTCAGACCTTTCCCAATGTTTGGAGAATTCGGTTTAATTGAAGCTTTAAATGACAGTATTTGAAAACTAGACTTTCTGTATTTAGAGAACCTGTTTGAGTTCCTATATTTGACCTTGTTCCACCTGCACAAAACAGGTGAGAGAAGTTGCAGAGGCCGTGGATGGGGAAAGTCACCCCACAAATACCCTTCACCCTAAAGAAGGGGAGTCAAAGCATCTCCAAGTTTATGAAACAAATCAGAACTGAGAAAATAAGCATGAGGTTACACAGGCCATGCCTTGGCTGGGGGTAATGACTGGCCTGAAGGAAAAAAAAAAGGAGAACAGAGAGAACAGGAAAATATAAAAAATACTGTCTCATCTCCTTTGTATTCAGCTGAGAGTATGTATAGAAAGTTGCCTGTCCTGAAGAGTTTGATGTGGAAAAAATATCCTCACTAAAAAAAAAAATCAAGAATCTGTTAGAAAATTAATATTGCCAAATGATTAATTCCTCCTAATGATACTGCTTCTTGAAACACCTTGTATTTTCACACACTTACATTGACTTTAATGAATAATTCAAACTATTTTGGATAAATAAATAAAATATGAGTTGGGCTTTTTTGGTCTCATATTGGAAATGTCACTGCTTTTTATTCCATTGCTTTGACACTCCTTACATCTGAAACTGTTCAGAGCAGCTTGGAAATACCACAGCTTTGGCTCTTGCTCCAAGTTCAGCCAGGTCAATCAATAACAATATCAGTCCCTACACCAAAGAAAACCAAATTCACGCTTAGCCTTTTCCCCAGGGAAAGAGGAGGAAACAATGTGACTCTGAGCATGCCAAAAGTGGCATGAAATTAAATGTATCACTAGTCTTTTCCAGGAAAATATGAATTTGTTCTGCCCATCCTCAAAGATGCCACAAGCCATGTAGCTGCATTAATTCAGCTGCAATCCCAGCCAATATAGCTCTCTCTCAGAAAGGCCTGCAGTCCTTTCTAACTCTCCATCAAAGGTTACTTGCCCTCAGTGACATGTTTGGGGGTCACTCACTCCTCCACACAGAGGATGAAGAATTTACACATCAATTCCTGTCCCTGCTGACCCTGCCAGGGTGCCTTAAGACAGATGCCACCCAACTGTGCTATGGAGCACGCTGCATTTCCACCAACCCTGCCTTAAACGTGGTTTCCAGCTTACAGAAGCGATGCCAGAACCACCCTGTCCACACAAGGTCCATCATGGGAAGAGGAAACACTGTTTTCTCAGTTCCAAGCAGCAAGACTCCATCACCTTTATTCTCCCCAGCTACAGGAGCTGCTGCCATGCAGTGGCACTCTTTAATCACCCCCAAACTGATACTGCATCACTCCATCCACTGCAGGTCTGTCCTTCCCACCTGACCCCCTGCACCTGGGGCCCTTCCAGTCACTCCCCTGCTCTAACCCCGAGCTGAAATTTTCTTTGCCACCCTCAGTTTATGAGGAGCGGTGTCTGAAAAAAAAAAGAGTTCTGTGATATTCTGTGAAGGGCACAACATAAAAATAAATTGTATCGTGTTAAATAAAGGCTAATAGGAGAAGAGCTGCACATTTTCTGATGTAGGCAAGTTTACGACCATTGCTTTTGAGAAATAAAATTCGCTTTGCTAGACTTTATAGGCGTGTTTGATGCCCTGGGGGAGTGGGACCACACAGCCCCACACCCTTCTACTCGACCTTACAGTCTGGCAGCCTCACACTGCTCCCTGCAAAACTCGAAATTTGTGACATTACAGCCGTGAATTATAACTTTTCTTGAAGGTAAAACCAGTTTTATATTCAACAGACTGCGCTGGCTGTTCAATTTGAAACCTAAGTGGTATTTATTTGATCAGTCAACATTGGTTTATTTTTAAACCGTGTGTGTACCATATGGTTGAATGCACCTCCCAGCCCTCTCCTCCAGCCACCAGCTTGCCCTTCCAGCAGCGCTGGGGAGAGTTTTCAAAGGCAGCACAGCACAGGTAAAGATCTCCACCACCATGACCAGCTGCAGCTCTTGCACTGCCCAAGAACTTTCCACTAAGAAAAAAATATTTCCCAGATGTTTCTCTTCACTAAGGACGGTTGGCTGGAGGCCCCATTTCAGACAACCCATGTACCTTTACAAAGGCACCCTTTCTTGGAAAGAAGTCCGTAATTAATTATCCTCTGGTAACTTGCAGAAAGTAGCAGAGGACACTGGAAGGGTAAGGTGAGAGCAGCAGGACACTGAGGACCAAAGAGAGGAGCTGTGGAAAAGCATGAACTCTCTCTTGCAGTACCTACACACACACACACAGAGAAGATGGGTCAAGATCAAGTAAAGGGTGATTTTCTTTTCTTCCTTCTGCCAGGACTGAGATTACAACATCAAATTGCAAAACTCCCAAGCACACCTGAAGTTGGCCAATGAGCCATCACTGAGCAAAAGGTTCTCTCAGAGCATCTCAGTCTGGGCACTGCTTGGAGCTTTCTCTGTCCTCCTCCTGGTGGGCAGGGCTGCTCTGGAGCGGGGACAGGCAGAAAACAAGGGGGCTTTTGGAAGCTCAGCTCAGTTCCTCAGCCACCCCTCAGCTGTTTTCAGTGTGGTGTGAAGAGACCCTGGGTACCACTACAACCTGTGGCTGTAATGATGTGAGCCTGCTGGCAGCCATACAGAACTCAGTGAGGATGGCAACACACACCCCAGACACAGCAGAAATTAACCTCAGGAGAGCTATTTATTGCCTAATAATGCACTTCATCAATTAGCATGATATGGCACAAACAGTTTGGAAATTAGGGGGGTCACACTGGTCATAAATTGTGACCCAAGCAGGAAGACATCTCCCTCCACCTCCCAAATGATGATTAAAATCTGCCAGCCACATTCCCTTTCCATATGGCAATTACAGCCCAACAGCACTTCTCAGAACAAAGTGATGTCAGCCAGAGCTGCAGCTTTGGATTAACTCTGGGTGCAAAAAATAGCCTCACCTTAAAAGCACAAATACACTGTGTCACTTCAGTTTACAGGAAAGTACTTCTGCTTCTAGACCTAGCCAGCACATCTCAGGCATAAGTCTTCCAGCCTATATGTTTTCCAGGTAATCTATTTTGGGGTCCAAAAAAAAGTCAGGGGGACTTTTCATGGGCTGCAGCTCAGGGAAGTCAGGTAACAAAAATCAGGGACATAACTTGTATCACTTGTCAGCTGGAGAATCACTTCTCCACTAAGTTGCTTCCAAGAAAAAGAACACTTTGAAACCACTCAAGTGTCTAATGGAAAGATTAATCCTAAGAACGATATAATTAACATATATAATATGCATTGTTAATTAGACAGGGTGGTCTGCAAAAGCATCTAATAGATTAATTTATCCCCTGCCTATCACGTCCCCTGCACTCTGCCCATTATTTTGTTTCCATTGGCACATCACTACTGTCAGTTCTACCCCAAAACACTGGATGCATTTAAACCTCTGAAAGAGCACCCAACATCTGCTATTAAACCAAATGAGAAAAACAGCTCCAGAAATAGCTGTTTGTTCTCTCTCACAGCGAAGACTTTTTGCAGGAGTTTTAGTAATTCACAGCACAGGGTGGACAATATTCAATCATGCATTAGAGAGTGCTTCACAGTTTATTAGCTGATGATGCTCACCGAAGCTGTGAACGGGAGAGATTTCCACCGCTGGCAAGAGATGATTTCAAGCCTTCCCAGGAGCAAAGCCATTCTGCTCTTAATCATGGAACTTTTTATAGTCGAATTCAGATGCTGAGACTCGTGGAAATGCTATTTTGACTCAGTGATAGTGTCCAAAATCATGTTACTTAAGAGTTTCTTGTCTCCCTCTGTTCCCTGCACTGCAAAGTCTGTGCTCACAACACGAAAAGTCTGTAGCTTTGCAGGCAGACAGTCAAAATACAGAACTAACAAATGCCTCATTGGTTCCTCCCATGTCTAAAATCACTGCCAAATAACTCTGTGGTGTAAGAGAGGTGCTGAGATGGGGCAGGGCATCACACAGGTACCCTTTAGTTCTAGTTTGGGATGCACAGACCAAACTCTAAACCCTGCAGACTGTTTGGGAGTGTGGCAGTCAGCAACCCTTTCTGCCCATCCAGTGACTTCCTCAGAGTCCTTCTCAGCCCGTTCCCATGCCCAGAGGTCCCTTTTCTGTGCCCCTGTGCCCTGCCCCGAGGCGGGGAGGCTCGGAAAGGTCAGCCAAGGGCCCCGCGGGCGCTGAGCACAGCCTGCAGGGCACAGCCAGGAAAAGGCACAGCCTCCAGCCAGCCGGGAGGAGAACACAATGGCACTGAACAGAGAGGCACGGCTCTGCAGCGTGCCACCTGACCGGCGTTTTTAATGGCAAAAGATTGTGGAGTTTGTTTTAGGGCTTTTGTTCCAAAGGAAATTAAGCTCTAAAAAGCCTCCACTTGCTACTTCTATTCAATCCTTTTTTTTCCTCCCCTGTTTATCCCCTTAATAGTGTTTTGAAGTGTTGGCTCTGAAATGTATTGCTCTTGGCCTGAAAGCTCTCTGGATGCCAACTAGTCAAAGCTTTCCCAAAGCCTTCTCCCTGCTCTTTGTGCTCCTGCAGCAGGACCCAAAGGCACTCTGCTCAAGAATCACATCAGATGTTTCCTCCGAGCACTCTTCTGAGTGCCCCAGACCTCCTCTCACGGGATAGCAGGTTCTGCCCTGGTTTTATTGGCATATTTTTCATGTTTAACTTCATTGTCTGGTGTCCACTTTATGAAAACAATCCTTTAAAGATGCTCGTGCTGGAGTGGAAGGGAGCAGTGGTTCAGCATGGAGCAGCAGCAGAGCAAGAGGGGGAAAAGGACTTTCCAACCACAGAACTGCAGGATTGTGACACAGATGTAAAGACAAGCAAAGTGATTTCCCTGGAGCATGAAAGATGTTTGGAAACAGAGCCATCTCCTGGATAACCAGGCTTTCAATCACGTCATTCCAGCCTCTGGAGCTTTTATTTCCATTGCAGGAGTCTGAGATGTTAGTATGAACAAGGGAGGGTTATTTCCCTTAACCTTGTGCTGGGACTCCTGGCCAAGAGGCAAAGGCTTGATGTCTCCTAGCACAGGTGTCACCAAGGCTGGAGGACACCAAAATCATCTCTGGGCAAGGAGACAGGAAAGGTAACATCTGTCTCAGCCCAAATGCCAAGTCTGCTCTCCTGATCCTGAATTATTCATCACGTGCTAAACTTCCAAGCCAGTTCAGTTTTCAATTTTTAAATATTTAATAATTGGGTATTAAATATTCATGCAATTTTATTAGAAATTTTGGAAGATGGGCACTAAGGCTCTAATTGTAAAGTTCATCATTGGCACTGGCTGCCTACTCAGAGAGACCTTCTGGCCACCTAGAAAGAGAGAAGGAAGAACAGAAAAGCTAAAACAAGTATTTATGGACCTCTCTGACTCTAGATCACAAGAGAACAGAGACATTTATGCCATTTGTTTTCAAAAATTACCTCTTTATGAAAAAGCTGAGAAACCTGCACTGGGAACATCCTAGTCAGCTGCAGCCCAAAGAGCTTTTTAAGAGTTTAATTTTAGTGCCACAGAGAAAGATGTCTACCTCAGACAGCTGCAGTGGATCTGGCTGGTAAAAGGAGCCTCTGATTACAAGAAAAATATGCAGTAAGTCTTGGTTGGGATTCGAGGCAGATGCAGGGACAGTTAGCTCAATATACCCCTAGAAAGAAACAGATTCCTCCCTTTTTCTGATGCCTACTCAGAGGAGACATCAGGAGGCACAGTCTCCCCTGAGCTGGGCTAATAACTTGGATTCATTAATTTTCCATGGCTGTTTCCCTCCATGCAGCTCCTGCAGACCATGTTTTCCCCCTTTTTAGTAGATGACATGTCTTTAACCCTGATTGCTGCTGAGAGTGAGCCCATGTTCCTGTCCCTCTGTATTATGAGCACACATTCCCCACTGGGATGGAAATTGTATGGTTTACACAAAGGATGACACAAAAGGCCTGGAATTATATGCAAATGAATGGATCCATTCCTCCCTTCTTACCATCAGAAGTCTGACTTTCCAACTACTGCATGGGGTAATTTCTGCACCAGCTTTCAAACAAAGGGCATCTCTGTGTTATTAACATCTCACTGCGGCGAGCAGTTTGTCACCTTTCACAAGAATTATTTGAAAAGACACCAGCAATTATTCCCAGGGAGATTATTGGGTGGCTGTGTCCCAGCAAAGCAGCTGGAGGCTCAAGAGATACAATAAGCACCAGGAAAACTACTTTCCCAAGTCAAGAGAAGATGGACGAGGTTCAAAAATGAGCTAATTGGAAACAAACACAAAACTAGAGGTAAAGTCATGCTTGTTCCCTTCAGTTTTGTTCATCTCTATGCCAACATTAGGAGCACATCTTCAAAAGAAAACTCAAAGTTCCTGATTATGACGTGAGATAACAGGACATTAACTCTGGAGCCTTGTCCTGGGAAGAAGCTTGGTATTTATACTAAAACACACAGAAGAAGAAGGACTCCAGCACCAGGTCCAGCTGCAGAAATCCAGCTGATGTCTATGTCTTGTATATTTAGATTTTCCAAGAATTTTAAACGCCAAGGACTGGACAAATGGAAGACAGCCAAGTGTTCTCTTCCTGGGATTGTTGCAAAACTCCTGGTTATATCTTAGAATACAACCCAAGAATCAGCATTTGCTTGGCTAATCTTCATGAATGAAGTAGGGCAAAGAGCAGAAGTCCTGTAGAATTCCAAGGAAGCAATTACTCATGGCTCTTGACAGAAATGAGTAAGGAGGGTCCCTGCCTGTGCAAGAAAGACCAAGAGATTCAGTCACACAAATTCTTTTAGGGAAATCAGTATTGGAGAAGGTGATGTCCTACTGGGTGTCCTTTGAGGACAGGCCATTTCCAGTCACACAGAATCACACAATGGTTGGGATTGTAAAGGACCTAAAACATCATCTTGTTCCACACAGGGAGGCCACTCACTGGAGCAGGTTGCTCAGAGGCCTTTCCAACCTGGCCTAAGGGATTTAGGGGGAATTAAATTCCATTAAGGATGCTCCAGCATCTGCTAATTCCACATTCTGACCAGAAAACACACCCAGGAAACCAGGGATGTAACCCTAGGATTGTAACCTTGGGACATCAAATTTATACCAAAAAACAAAACAAAACAAAACGAAAAACAAAAAAACAAAACAAAACAACAACAACAACAAAACCAAAAACCAAACAAACCCAAAAAACCCCCCAAAAAACAAAAAACAAAACAAAACAAAACAAAAACCCAAAAACCACAACAACAACAACCAACCAACCCCCCAAAAAACCCAAAAAATCCCCCACCAACAACAAAAAAAGCAAGTCTGACCTCTGAGATAAAAGTGGAAATCTCTTCCCCAGTGAAATACTTTTGCTACTGCTGAACCACCTCATTACCTTCAGCTCTGTGAGAAATTCCTCTTGTTACTTGGATGGAAATTCTTCTAAACACTGACACCCATGATTAGAGATCTCTTTGGAGGCAGAAAAGCACAAGAAAACTGAGCAAGTCTCCTGTTTGATGGTGGGAAAGGAGAACACACTATTGCTGCACTTTTGGGTGCATACTGTCGACAACTCTAAGCTCAGACTTCTCATAGAACCTATAAACATATTGAAAAAATTATGAGCTCTGCTTGTTTCAAGCACTAGCAACATCCATAGAGCACATAATGGTCCAAAATGGAGCACTTTAGTGTGTTCATTTCTTCACTGATGTTTTTAAAAGCCTCTCTGCATCATCTAGGAGATAGTGTCCAGAGTCAGACTTCGTGTTGCTGCAACACATCCACACAGGACATTCCACAGGCCCACGGGCAGTATGTGGAGTAATACAGCTGAGGACAAAACAGATCCATGAGGAGATAAGGACAGCCAGTGACTTTGCAATGTTATCTTAAAGGGTAATTCATAATAAGTAATTTTTAAAAAAAAGGTAGAGGAAAAATTTTCAGAGAGAATGCGCGGAAAAGATTTCAAGACTGAGCCAACCACTCTGATATCTAAAAAAATAATTCAAATAATTAAATAGTGGGGTTTGGAAGAACGAGAAAACAGAGATGGACAAATGTAGCCAGCTCACAGCCATCCAGAGGGCTGTATGGACCTACCTGCTCAAGACAACATCTTCTGTGGTTTCAACAAGGCCAGTGTAAATAAAGGATCAAGTCCAATCATCCAGGAGGATAAAATTAATACCACTTTTAATCTTATCAGCTAAGGGAGTGTGATGGAGGAATAAACTGGTGGTGAGATTCCACACCTTCACATTTGAGTTACCTTAAGCAAGGTGAGCAGGACCACGTGGGAAGAACTCAAATCACAAAAGAATACTTGTGGACAGATCTAATAAGACAGAAGCCTTGTCTTTTTTCCTATCTTTTTTCCCCAAGAAAGACATATTTTGTTGTCCTATAAGCCCTTTAGTGGCAGCAGAAAAACCCCACACCCAAATCAAAGATTCTGCAGAAGGCTCAGGATGTTTCTTCAGAGGAAGGCTACTGAAAGAGTCAAGCAAAGAGACTTGATGGCTTGAGAGTTTAAACCAGAGCTTTTGGCATAATTTTGACTGCAAATAATAATAAAACACTCTGACAGCAGGGGTTTGGGTGGAGAAAAAGGGTGAGGGATGTACAAACATATTCTTAATTAAAATCTCATCTGGCAATTATTTTTTTAACATGCTTAAAAATTCCACCGAGGTCACCATTCTGGAGAGATGACAAACTCCTGGGATAAAGGCTGGAAAATCCTGGTAGTCGTGTCACATTTAGCAAGTCAAAGATATGTTTGTATAAGGCTGTAGAGGGCTAAATCCATTTTACATGCCGTATGTATTATTAATTTCTGACAGTGGGCTTAGAAAAACCTAATTCTCTGGAATAGGAGCTCCCTTTGAGCAGAGGGAAGCCTTTTCAAAACTCATCTTTTATTGACTGAATCATTTTTGAGTCAATCTGTCTGCTTTCGGCAAGACAAGAGTTTTAAATCTTCTCTCTTTTTTTCCTCCTTTTTGAGTCGTGGCAAGTCTATTAAAACCTGCTAATGTATGCAGCAAGGCCTCTGATTTGAAATGTAATGAATTCTTCAGATAGTGGCAGATTAGGGGGAGAAGATGATAGAAACAGCCAGAGCTGCCAAAAAAAGAACTCTCCAGAAAAAGAGGAGGAGAAGGGTGAGTGGGAACGAGAAAGATTAACCCTTTTTATCCAGAAGAAGAAAATATTTAAGCTCCATTAATAGAATCAGTTAAAAAAGCAGAACTGGAAGAGGCAGAGCATCTTCAGGCTTTGCCTGCGGCTGAATGAGACAGAGAATAAATGAATCTTTCCTCCTAGAGTGTCTTGTAAGATTAGGTAATTCCCTTAGTGAAAAATGAATAACTTGGAGAAAATTAGCTCCATCCATATAAATAAGCCTTCATATTCCAAACTCGTCACCCAGAGCTTCCCAGGCGAACGCCCTGAAACATCTCTGCTGTTGTGTAACAGATGGTTTCCTCCTCCCCCCTTCCTTGGGTTGGTTCCAACCGCAGTATCTTTCAGGTGATCTTGTTTTAGCACAAAAATGAGCATTTTGGGTGTAAATCATCAATCCTGTTAGTGAAAGGAGGCTTGGCAGTTTTATTGTCTTTGGCATCTTTGAAGTGCTGGACAAACCTTATGGAGTCACACAAATGAGAGATTAGCACTGTCTCCATTTTACAGATAGAGGAGCTAAGGGAAAGAAAGTCAAGGATACTACTTAATTCAACAGCACAGATCTGGTGACAGCCCTGAGAACATAGAATCTGCTGAATCACGGCACAGACCTGGAATATCTTCCTGTTTAACAGCAAAATTCACAGCTCAGCCTTGAATTGGATGGCTTTAAAAAATAAAATTAGCTCCATAATAAAGTTCTAATGAAACAAGACCTTAGAGAGAAGAGTCTGATGGAGCACAGGTGACCCAGTGGATTATAATGAAAATTAGGCTCAGCAGAACTGATGCAGGTGAGTAAATGTGGGAGACTGAGAAACGAGTTCTGTCAGCCCAATGTCCCTCTGCTAATGACAGGCATTGAAATGTTTTAACAACTGAGAAATCCCAAATAACAGAGGCAAAATCCTTCAATTTAACTTGAAGAAGAGATATGTAAGTCCATGCATGTCTTGAAGGAGAGACTGTCTTTCCCTACAGATGCAAGGCATTCAATCCTCTATGACACAACTCGAACCATCAAAAGACAAGAAGTTTTAAGAGCAAAGTTAGCTCAAAAGCTGCTGGAGGCAGAGACTGTGGAAACTAAGGGTGAGCTGGAAAAAACAACAGCACAAAACCTTTGCAGTGGGATACAGGACCCAGGTGTAAGTGTTATCTTGGAGGCCAGCAATCCATGGGCTTTTCAAATTGCTTCCAGGTACTGTCTGCATTTGCTGGCAGAAACACATTTTCTTCCACCCTGGACACTAACAATGGCTGTTTGCTTGTGCCCACACCTCCTAAACTCCATCAGTCCCTTGATGTGATTATCACCAACTGGGAAACTGCCTTTTCCTACCCGTCTGTTTGCTTCCAAGCCTGACGTGAGTGCTGCAGAGCTCACAGACGGGAATTTTTACATTTCCACATATTAGTGCTTTTGGGGAGAAGAGGTTGTGCTTGCTTTCATGTACGTAGACACAATCCTGACCTTTAGCTGGGTCCCAGCCCTGTGATTCAATAGCTGGCACTCGCTGCCTGAATCAGTAATGAGCTAAAGGTTATGGCAGGGAGCACGCTGTGCTCTGGATATAACATTTTTCAGAGGAGATAAGAGACTCAGACCTGCAATGTTACTGAAGAGGTAAAACATTTTTCCTGGCAGAGCATTTTTTATTTGGGGCCGAGGGCTCGACCCAGGACTGTGGCATCAGTCCTGTGCAAATGCCATTGGGTAACCACGTTGTGCCTCCTCCACTTTCAAGTTAAAAAGACACTTCTCGCTCTCTGCCATCAGGAGGGTCTCTGGGTGGCACTAAGCAGCGGCTGTACCTCACACTGGCCATGGATGCGTGTTAGTGGTGGATGAAGCAGTCCCTGAGCAGATTTCCTCTTGCTGTGAAGTTTGCCTT
Organism: Sylvia atricapilla; assembly: GCF_009819655.1. NCBI lineage: Eukaryota > Metazoa > Chordata > Aves > Passeriformes > Sylviidae > Sylvia > Sylvia atricapilla. Next base: position 3,386,595 of record NC_089154.1, read on the forward strand.
GGGAATCCTGAGAGGCCAACACACTCATTGCAGCAAGCTCCACCACACCAACTCTAGTAGCAGCCTCAAAGAACAGCTTCAGAATGTCACTATTTTTCTTTACCAAGTTCATCTTGAACTCCCCCTGCACAGCCTCTACTCCCTTCTTCCTGCCTTACTTGTTGGTAAGATCCTCTTGGCTTTCAGACGCTGCTTGAACTCTTCCATCTCTCTGTCTCCTGAGAACTCTGCACCAAACACTGGCTTAGTGCACGACTATCCTGTTTGGAATAAGATCAGTCAGAAAATCGAGATCTCCCGTGCTTAGTCACCAAAGAGATTATTTTGGTTTACAAAAGAAGCACAGCACTGAGGTAACCTTGACTCTTGGTTTCCAGTGATCCACCCCACACGCGGGAGCAAGGGCACAGAGAATCCTGATCTCCTGGACTGCAGCCTCCCACAAGAAGGATTCCCTTCAGGTTTAGGTTTAGGTTTAGGGAATGTTTTACTTGCTGCTGCTGCTGCTGTGGACTCTTTCCACTGAGGTCAATGACACCAAGTGCATGGAGACCATGCTGCTGGCATGAGCAGCTCTGCCAAAACAGGTCAGAGAGTCTCAGGAAAAGTGTATGTTGAGGAAAGGGAAAAATGGTACACACAAAAGATCCGTGTGCGTGGGATTTGCAAGCAACGAGAAACAGATTTATCCAACTTGGCTAAATCAGTGAATTAGGTCTGTGCTCGAAGAAAAAGTTATCCTGAAAGGCTGTGCTATTTAGTAGCTCACTTTACATCTGAGAAAAGTCTGTAAAAATCCTCCTGCATTATCTCTAGCCTTACAGATTTCTTCTTTTCATCTGAGGCTCAGAGTGGGGATTACCCATTAAGGTGCAGTGGCCAAATCACATTCAATCTATTCTCTGTAAAAAGAAGAAAAAGCTTTGGTCTCTCCTGTCCTCTTCCATCTCATTCACTTCCCGTGTCCACATCCAAAGCATTTACCTCCAACTTTCCATAGGTGAACTCAATAGGTGAATAGGTTCTGAATACCAAGAGGACACAAAGGGTACTAAATAACAATTCTCACTTCTCAATCCTACAGGCTGCATCCTACTCCTCCAGCACCACAGGACAAGGGTTCATTTAAAATCTTCACGTCTTCCTCAACCCAGTAACCAGAACAGCTGGCAATTTCCAGCCAGCACCGACCAATTCTGACCTGCAGAGTTTCCACAGTATCCTCCCCCGGCTGTGACCAGGGATGTAACAGTGGCAGCAGCACGGGCAGGTTGGTATCACACCCTCTGGGCTCAACCACACCAAAACATCTGCAGGGCTCCACATCTGGCCAGCCCCACACCTGACCTGGCTGCACCAGCACGAGCAGATGTGTTCAGCAAGGAGTGATGTGACCAGGAGATCCAGCCCTGAGCTGCACCAGCTCTGCCCCTTCCCTGCTCCTGCAGCCCCAGTGGGACCATCACCAAGTGCAGTCAAACAAAGGAGTTAATAAGGAGCTGGGGAGGGGTAATAAAAGCAAAAGACAACTAGAAAAAATACCTTTGCAAGCAGGTGAGGCATGTAACTACAGGCAACTAAAAATGCTTTTACCACGTTGAGTTTTTATAGAAATGTGTTTGCTTTTCCTCAACCACAGAAGTCAGAGACTGTAAACATCTGCTTGTTCATGCTGTCTCTCTCCCACAATGTTTTGATTTAGATATTTTCCTGTAATGTCTGCAACTTAAACACATCAGAATTGTGCCAAGGCTTCAGTAACAAACAGTAAAAGGGATTGAAGGTATTAGAAAAGTGAAAAGCTAATAAACCCAAAGCCATTTAAACAAACTGACAAGAGCCCTGGCATCACTCTGAAGCATTCCGAAGCAGAATTTCCTCAGCTGAAATTACCTTGAATGCATCTTTCCAGTAAAACTGAAATTACTTCCCTTTCAGCATGAGACCTATTGAAGTACTTGACCCTCTGGACATTATAATCTTCTTGGCAGCATTATCAACAGTTGCTTCAGAAGCTGGTGAGCTGGAAGCCCAGCATGACTTGTTTGTCATGGTTTAACCCCAGCCAGCAACTAAGTGCCACACAGCTACTCATTTATTCCCTCTCACCATCTACAGGACTCTCAGTGAGGTTTATTCTGCTGCTCCATTAATTGTATTTGCTTGTATTTGGATTCCAAGACAAAAAAAGTCAATTATGGCTTACCAGGAATTATAAAGAACTTGTGCAATTGGGCTTCTGGTTTAGTTATCAATCCAAAAAGACATTCTGTACTAAGAAGTAAAAGATAAAACCATAAACAAGGTTTGCATGACTTAGAGCTCCTCAGATTAGAAAAAAACCCAAAAAACAACAAGCAAACAAACAAAAAAAATTAGAGAAAACCTAAAGAGGTTTTTATTAATGCTTTAGATGACTTAGAAAAAAAGTCACTTAATCATAACATTGTAAACAAGGAAGTTCTACAGCAGTATTTAAAAATATCCAAAATTGTTTCAGGAGCCCCATTGATTTGAATTAGGCAGCTGCATAATCACAGGGGCTGCAATTTTAATGAACATTTCAGCAGGAAATGCAGAGCTGATTATATATATATCAAAACAGGAAAGATCTGAATGCTGCAGCAACTCTTTTTTTGTTGTTGTTTTGTTTATTACCTCAGTGTGCAGATCCAAACCAACTCCAGAACTCATACAGAAGTTACCTGACAGCCCCTCTCTCCTTGGCTCCCAATGCTTCTGGCTGCAGCTCTGATCTTACTGCCCTGATACATGTCATTAGGCACAGCATTTGGAAAAATAATTAGTGATTCAATCAGATTTTACACTGGATCAAGTGGCTGGAAACTTCAATGCTGTGCTGCAGTTTTCCCTTAAAATACTTTAGGGCATGTTATATATACTTAATTAGATAATGTTTATACAGTGCTTTGAAGAAATCAGGAACTCTGTAAGGGCTGGGTCACATTTTCAGAAAGGAAAAGAGCAGTGTTGAGACAGCACAGGCAGAGAGGCAGAACAAAGCTCTCAAAAGCTGAACACCACCTTGTTTTCAGAAAGGTTTCAGGACATTTGAGAAAAAAAATAAAAAATGTCAGCAGCTTCCAACATCCAGGCACTAAGAAAGAGAAGTTGTGAAACAGGGGATGCTGCAGAGGCAGTGCAGTGACAGTGCTGCTGATACCAAAGTGACAACAGTGGCACCACAGTCACAGGGGCAGCAGCATCTCTCCAGAAGGAAAAAAACCCAAAAACTTTGCTTATACCCAAGCCCAGGGCATTATTATTACCCTCTTAACAGCAATTTGCAACATAAGGACTCAGACAGAGTTGCAGGCCTTGATAAAACAAAATGCATTCCACTCCTGTGAACACTCTTATGAATAAGAGTGGGAACTAATGGAATAAAAGTATCTGGCTGCTTATTATTTTGAGGTGAGGGAAGCAGGGCTTTTTTGTTAAAGTTAGGGTGCTTTTGGGTTGCACGGTAAAATAATAAAATACACTGCAAAACACAAACCTAAGTCTTCCTAGGAGGAACAGGGAGCAGCACATTGTCTTTCCCTGAGTGGGCACTCAGAGCAAGCACCAGAGGGGATGCAGAGCACAGAAATGGCCAGGTTCTGCCCTGGATCAGGATGAGGCACCAGATAAATCCTTCATCCAAACCTCTGTTAAAAGAGTTTGGAAAGCAACAAAGCAAGCTGTGGCTAAATCCACTCAGAATGAACCAGAGATGCTGCATCCAGACATTTGGCTCCCTACAGGGCAGGAGGCACAGAGAGTGCTCCAAAGAGTTTCCACTGAGCAATGAAAGCAAACAATGTATGCAGGGAGCTTTAAAAATGATTGCAAAGAGAGCCCTGAGCTTCTGTTCCGCGCGTTTTTGGGTTTTTTATTTGCCTATAACTAAATTACATGATTTCTTTGCAAGTCTAATTAAGCAGTTAATTGATGCTGGTGCCCTTTAGCATCTGGCATTTAAGATTAAGTAAATAATGGAGAAAAGTGCATGCAGCACCCAGCAATAATTAAACCCAGCAAGGGTTTGTTCCCCCACCCTCCCCCGTTCTAACCTGTTACACATAAATCTCCGAGGATAACTGTCTTTAATAGCCTCAAATACACTTACACACCATATAATGGATACTTGACAACAGCACTTTTCCTCCTAGAGATCGTGGATAGGAGGTGTATCTTTGCTCTTAATCAGGGGATTTCATTTTTATGCCTTGCAATCAAGGGAAAGGAAAAGCTTCATTGTGACAACTCTACCCAACTGAAGAGCATGTTATGGATCTTCATGGGAACATTTAAAAATCCAGGACTGTGACTGTTGGCATCATGCATTAAGGATTTGTGGTTAAATTTTTCCCTTTTTCACATGTTTGGTCCTTCCTGATGGACCATTCAGTGTTATTCATGTATTTCCTGAAGTCTGTGGAAATGCAGGTCATGAAAAAGAAAGACTGAGTGATCTAAAATAAAGCTCCAGGGAGACCTTAGTGCTGCTTTTTAGTTCTTAAAGGTGGTTTATAAGAAAGACATGGAGAGACCTTTTAGCAGGGCTTCTGCAATAGGTTTTAAACTAAAAGAAGGTTGATTTAGACCAGACATAAGGAAGAAGCTTTTTACAGTGAGGATGGTGAAACAGTGGCAGAGGTTGCCCAAAGAGGTGGAAGCATTTAAGGTCAGGCTGGGCAGAGCTCTAAGCAACCTGAAGATGTCCCTGCTTATTGCAAGGGGTTGGACTAGATGATCTTTAAGGGTCTCTTCCAACCCAAACTAGAGTATGATTCCATGAGTTTTTCACACGTAGAGCACTGCACTGAGATCTCCATCTGATGTTAAGAGCACAGATTCCTCAGAAGGCCGTATGTGAAGGACTGGACATAAGTTATAAGACCTATGCCAAGTCTCAGCCTACAAGAAACTCTGAACCAGCTACAGCAGACCCAGCCTCTGCTGCTCCCCCAGCAAGAAGCATAAGCTCAGTCAATGTCAGCCAGACTGCTTTCCTAACACAGCTTTGATTCAAGCTAACAACACTCTGAAAGCTTTTCAGTTCTTCCAGAGCTGCCTGATGGAAGGAATTGCTGCCCAAAGATTAGTGCCACAATCTTTTTAGACTCTGCAAGCAAAAAAAAGCTTCTGTGGAGACTCCTGCCCACCTCCCATGGGTGCCTAATTAGTATCTCTGGCACACTCAGAGACCTTTGGACAGAGGGTGCTAAAGAAGTGGAAAATATTATCATCATTATGCCTGCTCCCACCAGTGCTGGCATCCAAAGGAGAGCTTGCCCAGCAGATGGTGAAGTCGGGAGCGTGGCTGGCTTTGGTTATAATTTCCCTCGTCACAGACTCTCCCTGTTGGAGCAGCTTCCCTTCTTGATGCCTGAAGAGCAAAACCAGGACCTGCAGAACAGGACTGCATCCTGCTGGTCAGTACCACTGACACATTCAAACCAGCCAGCACTCAAATCACTGCAAACTAAATCATCCAAAGGGCTTCCTAATTAAAAAGAGCTTCACTGCGATGGCAATTCTTTTTCCCACCTGTCACAGTCAGCCCCCCTGAATTTCGATCATTGAAAGGAAAAAAAAACAACAAAGCATTAGTCAGCTTTTGTTAGGTGTCAAACATTCCCACTCTAAACAATGAGCAAAACAAGGAGAGGTGCTTAATGGCTCTCAGAGCAACTTTATACCTTCCTAAACACTATTTCTGTACCTCTTGCTAATTGCTTATTTGCCCTGGTTGTATGGAAGAGCCCAGCTCACTCCAGCTTTGACAGAGGAGAACGGCAGTGCTTAACATGCTGCAGGTGGTGTGATATGCCTGGTTCTAATTTTTATCCTTATTTATTTCTGTTGGGGTTAGCAGCGGAGGACTCTGAGCTACCTGAGGCGTAACTAAGATGCCATTAGCTTTAAATCTGTTCCCAAGTGCTGCAAGCAGCCTCTCCGTTTGGCTTAGGACATCACCTTGCGGATGAAGCCTTTGCATATGTTGGAACATTCTGCTCAAAACTTCTCTCTTCCCCAAAAACTTCCAAGGGACTCTGGAATAAAAGCACAGGGTAATGCTCCCCTCCTCTTCCCTGGGGTTTTTCATTGTAAAATGTGAAGGATCCTGGAGTAGAAAGAAGTGCTTTGAAACGGGAGCCAAGAGTAATCTCTGCTACTCCTTGTAGCACCATGGGAGTCCAAGCACGTTCTGCAGGGAGCTCGCAAATGCATCAGCACCCTGCCCACGTAGGGAGGAAGGGACTGATGGTGGAAACAACTTGACCTGGAGTTCCTCCCCACGGTGGCTGAAGATGGAAACGCCTTTAGCCCACATCTGCTGCGCGGCTCCAACATCACCGGCTCTAACGCGGGATTTATTTTTATCGCTCTTCTAAAACGAGACAGAAGCTTCCCCTCGCCTGCATCCTGCCCCGTTGCAGGGAAGGCATGGCAGCATGGCAGGCTAAAAGGGGAATCACACGCCGTCGTCATTACCAGCCTATTCAGAAAGGCTTTGCTGAATCTCTCAGATCTGCACGGTGGCTTTGATGCCACCAGCGGAGAGATTTCTGATGACACATCCGCAGTCTCCAGCGAAGGTGCTGCTGCTGCTGCTGCCTCCGGCCCTTCCTTACAGAAGCCTCTGATCTATTTAATTTAGGTGCTTTTGCCGCACACCTCTGAGGGTGTCTGATCACGGCAGAAGGTAACTTTACAACATTGCATACCCGCCCAACAACCCACCGTGCCACAGTCCTCCAACAGGACCCATCGAGACTCCTCTATTCAACAGAGACAGAAACACACTCAGAGAGCCAGAGAGTGAAAAGGCAATTTGTGAATCTGATCTCATCTTCAGCTTTTCATCTGTTTGATTTTCATCCATGGAGCTGGAGCTGGTTGTATGTAAGAATGAATATGCTGTTCCCTAATGGAAGCTGGATTGACTTGCTCTCTGAGTGGAGATGCCAGACAGGCTGGCACTGAAATGGAGAAAACATGGGAACACTGCAAGAGTGAGGGAAGATGCACCAGTGCTGTGACACACAAACCATACCTGGTAGCTTCAGTTTACTGTAAAGAACGGGCTGCTCCCAGATGCAGAGAAATCCCTGACGGGCAGACGTGAGTTTCCTGCATTTTAGGACTTGCTATGATTTAACAATACACTTCCCTCCCTGGCATAAAGGCACAGAAAGCACTGCATCTACTTCCTGACCTAACACCTGGGTGTGAGCAGGTCGATAGGGGTGAAGATGCTAAGACAGGCTTTTGTCCTTTCCTGCTGACGTCCTTGTGTCAGCACCACACTCTAAAGGATATCACAACTCCACCACATCGTCGTACTGATGTCAGTGCCATGATTAAGACAGCAAAGTAATTACAAGTGTCTGCTTTTGTATGCTGATTGCTTTCCAAATAGATGTTCTCCATTCCAAATAAATCCACTATGGATTAACGCTTCTCCTACTTGTTCACTACCTAGAATGTATTTGATTAGAAAAGCGTGATCAAAACTCTGCTTGACCATTTTTCAGCACTTCACCATTTTTCTTTTCCTCATCAGGGAGAAAAATGTATCCATTAGTTAACCTTTTCAAACACATTCTTTTTGTAGGCTAATTCAAAGAAGGATTATGAAAAAAAAAAATCGTCAGACTCGGCATGTGAATAGCTTTTTGTGAGCGCAGGGAACAAGCATTCATATATCAGAACATCAGCATGGGGAGATAAGGGAGCTGTATAGTGAGAGCTTATCTGAATGCAAGATCAGCCCTGTGAAACCAGCATAAACATCAAGGACAGAATCCATATATTGATGTAATTCTTAGTGCTACTAGTGCATTTGTGTGAATTTGCAATTAAATAAAGCTTATTCCTTACAAAGAAAACAAGAAGTTAAGGATACAATTCAAGGTCTATTGAGATCAATGGGAATTTTTTTCATTGCATTTGAATATAGCTCCCTCTCCCTCCCTCCCAACATGCCTACTAGAATATTAAGAAAGAAATTACCTGAAATTCGTTTGTACTACTTTTAAACAGACCAAGAATTGAATCCTCTGTTCTCTTAGTCTCCTTTCTAAACCAGCAAATCCAAAGCTCTCCTTTCACCCACAGCTAACATTTAATGTATTTAAATCCACATTGGTTTTGTACCAAATAAAGTCATTGAAAATACCACAAATAGATGTGAGTGACAAATTAACTGATTCAGGCAACATAACTTTGAATTTCCTGACTTTTAGGCAATTAAAATATCAACTTAATTGTTGGAACTGCGTAGCTCCTCTCATTTTAATATGTAAATCAGTCTCTATTACTCTATAGCTCAAAGAATGTGTGACTCTGCTTACTTGATTAGGCTGGGAATTGCTGGTCCTGCTGTCACTGTGTTTACACTCTAGTGACAACTTTGCACATCAAATTCACATAATGCAATGTCATCAACTTACTCATCAAACATAAACTTCTTAAATACAGCCGCTGCTCTAAAATATTGAACCTTATTTTACTTCATTTACAGCTCCTAAATAATCAGCATAAGTGAAAAGACAAACTGGAAATTCAACTGCACAACAGTATTTCTCAGAAAAAAACAGCTTCCCTCAGACAGGAAGATGAACCAGAAAAACAGGCCATGCCAAAAGCTGTCCTTCGGCTTCCAAATTTTAGTTGCATGCTGCCCCTTTAAAATGTGGTACAAGGAGACAAACTTTATTTCTCAGTCTCCACACATTCACCCCACCTCATGTGGGATTCAGTGTTAAGGAGCCCTGATTTATCCCGTGCAGACAGTCAGATGTCAGCTCCTGGTCACATATAGCTGCCTGCAAATTGATATGAGGACTCCAGAGTAAACCAGCAAACTCAGTCATTTTTTCCCTATTATGACCTGATCACCACAGGAGAACCATCTTGGACAGTATGGAGTGGGTAATTAAATTCAGTATATTCCCATTCCTGTAATCTCCTGAATCCAGTAAACAGCCCCAACCAAAGGGACCTTCCCCTTGCCAGCACAAGGCTTTTTAAGGCTTCCCAGTGTCCTTGACACCCCTTGCAAAGTCCCTCCACTGGATTTCTCCCAGTCTGCTGGCTCGCAGAGGCACCAGGCATTACTGTCCAGGAGAAGCAATGCACTGCCAACACAGAGCAGAGATGTGAGGATCCACCACGCTGCCAGGATGGTTCCTCTGATGTCAGGGAAATCCTGTCGGCCTCAATTTGAGACATCAGCACAAGCCTTTCTTCTCAATCCTGCTGATGAATGAAAGAGCATTTTCAATTGTGTACACATCAGGCCTTATCAAAAGCTGCTGCACGATGCAGAGTGCTGTCAGAGGCAGCTCACAGCACAGCCCCAAAGGGCAGCTGCAGATAATACTGCATTTCCTCCCCTTCAGCACTGGAGAGATCCAGCAGGAGCATCCCAGCCACCAAGGAGGCCACAACCAAGCAGTGAGAGCTCGACTCAAGTATCCCAGGCAGGAAAACACAAATGACAAAGTTTGCCAGGCTCAACAGGCTTGCCTCTGGTTGACAAAGAAACCATTAGCACAGAGGGATATCTAAGAACCTGGGGGATGTAGAAGAACTGTGGCCACAAAAGGTGTTACCTTCACGTGGCAGTTTCTGTACAGGACAAATTTGTTGGTGTTTTCCAAGGACTGTGAGGGAAGGAGTTAAAACACAGAGAAAAGGATTTTGGATCCTTCTGCAGCTCATTGACTTCTCTGACTTTTTCAGGGCAAAGGCTCTGAATGTCCCCTGAGTAGAAATGAATGAGCACAGCTACTTCTGGGAGTGAGAACAACTCTTCCCCATGCTCACTTTGTATTTCACTCAGCTACTGATGGACTGGGAACTGGAATCCCAAGTAATCAGGCTTAAAAGTGCTGTTTCTATTACCAGTTTTTCCTTCACAGTCACATACAGAAGGAGACAGAATACTCCTTGTCAGCCCAGGTTTCTTTACACATTTTCTCTTGATTTATCTGCTCTCTGAAGTCACCTCTAACCTCGCTCTCTGCCCAGCTGTAGTGGCTTTAGCTACCTCTAACCTTCCCACCTACCTCAGCAAAGGCAGCCTCTTCCTCTCCAGATGTGACACCACACCTTTACTGTGTCAGTAAAGGAAAATGCATTTACCCAGCCTTCTCCTCAGCTGTATTTTCTTACATTTCCATTACACCCAGACTCATGTCAGGATCACTAAACCCAGAGAATCTTCCCTTGGGAGCCTCCTTCCTCATACTGCTACAGAAACCGCTGCAGATGTTGTTGCAGTTGTGTTTAAATTTGGTGCTCCTCATCATATATACATTCTTATTTCCCTTTCCATTTCCTTCTCTCTCACAACTTATTTCACTACTTTTTCTTTCCAAAAATGGTTTTATTTTTTTTATGGAACAAAGCTTTTCCTTCTACTAAATATTTTGTAATCCATTTCTGCACAGTGCCTGGCAAGAGGGTAGAAGAAGCTTCAAAAAAACCCCTTGTAAGGACTTGCTGGAGCTGTATGGAAGTACTATGTAGGTTCACAGGCTGCCTGTTAGAAAAACAGAAATACTGAGTTCTCCAAGAACTTCACATGTGAAACTGGTAGAAAAGCAGGGCAGGAAGAAATCCTGCAGCTTTTTTTTGCTCTTTGTGAAGGCTAAGTATAGTCTGGATAGTAACCTTTGACTGACACCAAGTTTTACACATTCGCCAGCTCCAACAGATCTACTTTACAGAATTTATTACAAACCTCTGGCTCCCTGGACAGCGGAGAGAGCCTGAAAGTTCCAGCAATGTCTCAGTGGCACCTCCCACCCCAGTTTCACAAGAAGCTGCAGGCTTCAGGCATCCCTGGGGGTTTGTTGGGTCAGCAGCCTTTGGCCCTCTCGCAGCACACAGATTACACCGAGCTCGGGGCAAGTCTCTGGTTGTTCAACAGACTGATGGCAACTTGCCACAGGCAGGGCATGCTGTTTGCAATGTCCTCAGTGCTGCATGACTTCACATCTCTATCATCTCCAAAGAAACAGAAAAAACAAACCTTGGGAATCTTTCTGGATGAGGAATACTATATATGATTAAAGCAGGTGGGGTTTTGTTGTTTTTTTGTTTTTTTGTTTTTTTTCTTTTAGATCAGAAGACATTTCTTCCAGCCCTCTTAAGATACTGGGCTTTCATTCAAGCCAGGACCTTTATAGGTGCCTGCAGTGACTTCTGTAGTGCAGAACGTTTACCATCAAAGGCACTGTTGCTGAATCAGAACACACAAAAGCTTCAAGGTATTATCCCCTCATGGCTGCACTGCCCAAATCCATTGACACCATTCAGGGACTCTCCCCTGACCACTGTTACCCTGTCAACATGAAGTACAGGAGACCACAACTCTGCTGGAGTTTTTTGTGAAAACAGGTATATTTAGCAGCACCACCTGGCTATCTCCAGTGCTGGGCTGAGACAAAGGGATATGGATAATAATGAAGGGAATCAAAGTAAGCTCTATTTAAACTATCAGCTTATTCCCAGTCTTAATATACAATTCAGGTCCCAGACTGGTGTGAATGTCTTGCAGGAGAGAAAGCAGCACCATAAAAACAGTAATAACGAGAATTAGCTGAGAGATGGAGGGATTGCCCCACGGAGGCTGTGGAGTCAGCACAGGAGGGCAGGCAGCTCCCAGTGGGTCAGGAATGCTGCTAGTAACTCTCATCCCTTGTGCTGCTTTCCATATCACTGGGGGTTTGCACAACAATGCTATGCAACATCTCAGATGCAGGCAGCAGCAGGGGATGATTTCTTCCCCCATCAAGGATATGTGGCCATCTCTGGAGTGAAAGAGGACAGACCTTCATCAGTGCACAGCAAAGCACCAGAGGCAAAGTCAAGCTCTTTATTAACTTCAGATGAAACTGGGATATGCAGAAAGCAATTTACTGAGATACAGGCAGGGCACAAAGGCTAACATCCTGCTTTTAACTGAAGTCCCTTAACATCTGAAGGCAGCAAATGCCCTGGACCTTCGTGTCTCTTTAGAACAGAGGCAGTTCCTTCAGTACAAGTGAAGGGGAACTGGCAGGTTAAACCTAAGTGACAGAAGGGTCACCTAATGAATCCTTGCTGTGCTTCAGGAAGAGGCAGGATGAGACTGAAGGAGAGCTGCCCTCTGTGCACTGCTGGCCCAAGCCCATTTAACCACTGGGATGCTGGAACCACTGGCACAGAGTGAGGAATGGGGGCTGCACTTCCACATGTGCACCCACCAGCAGCTGAGGTCAGGGGAGGATCTTCCATCAGGTGGACTCGGGTGTCATTCCTGGCTGCAGCCCTCATCATGTGTGGATTCCCTACACAGATGGCAGGAAGCACCAAAGCTTCCAAGCACCAACAGCTCAGCCAACTGTGGATGGAGAATGGCAACTTCTAAATTCCATCTGCTCCTTTTTTGTCACCTTCTGTACTCAGAAACACATTCATCAGAAGCACAAGCACACTGGGACAGTGACAAATTTTACCGTCTCTGGCGTGTCACTTCAACAAGATTAGATTATTTTAATATTAATTCATTACCCAATTTAAATCCAATTAAATACATTTTACAAGGCCCTGGCATGGCTGTGATGCTGGGGACAGCCCCTGCTGAATGCCAGGTGTAGCATCTGTGTTAGGGCCAAACACCTGCCTCACAGTGAGATTCCCAGTCCTTCATCAAGGACCCCCTTGTCCCACCTTTTTCCTAACAAGGGGAAAAGGACACTGAAACCACTCGGATGAATAGCTTTTCTTTTTGGTGGGATTATGCGCAGGAAAATAGTTCCAAAGTTCTCCCCAGATGGTTGAAATCAGACTTGATTTCTCCATCTTCCTTCCTGGTAGGGGTGCCAGCCTCTCTCTCACCAGAAAGAATATTAAAAGCACTTTTCCTCTTTCTCACGGGGAGAAGCTGCATGAAGAAGGGAACACTCTGGTGTAGCTACAGGATAGCAATAAATCATGAGAGCTCATGGAAAATTCACATTACTGGATTCTTTTAGTCAGGTACCAGCTTCCATGGGTCATCCATTCCTACCTTCAGATACATTACCTTTAAGACAGGAACACAAATGGAGATAAGGAGCACCTGAACCATTGTCTCTCATTCCTACCTATGCTTTGTTACAAGTCATTACTTCTTTCAGCTCCCCATTAACTCCCACCTACATATTTGCCTGCAACTAAGACCCAAATCCATCTCTAGCAGTGCCAGAAATCAAGAGGTCTACCAAGAGCCCACAGGGCAAACAAAGAAAGATCTAAGCAGAAATGGCCTGGAGAGAAATGGGGAAAAAAATAGGAAAAGCTATGGAGATGGAAAAAAAAAGTAGAAGATGCAGACTGAAATACAGAAGGGGCAGTGGAGAGAAGGTGTGAAGAGCATGGGAAAGGGAAATGCAGAACTGGAACAGATTTCAGATCTGTGCAGCAATGCCCTGTGCCACCTTCCCAAAGCTGTCACAATCTGCATCCCCGTTTCTGAGGCAGGAGGACGCGGAGCCTCTCCCCAGATGGCTGTCTGACCTTGGTGCTCCCAGCCCTTACACAACCCAGCAGAGGAACACAGCACTCACAGAGCTGCAGCCCACCCGAGTGTGGTGCCCACAGCCCTGCCCCTCAGCACCCCAGGAGCCTGCCCTGCCAAGCTGCAGTTTGGGAAAGGACAGGATGTTGTCACAGCTCTCCATAGGTCCCCATCTGAACGGGGACTGTTACAGCAGAAAGGAGAGGAAAGGGCCACTGAACCACGTGGCAAGTTGCCAGGCTGTGCTGCAGCCTCCAGCGGTTATGCTCAAAGAGATTTAAAGTCCAGCATAACCTTGATTTTTAATAGAGTCACATTTAATGAGCTTTAACGTCCACAGTAATAATTTTCTTATTACCTACGCAGGAGTCGGAAATACGATCAGAAGAAATGTGCTGCACTCCAGTCCAATGAAGGGATTTAACAATGGCCAATACATTATTATCAAAACCATCAACATCATTGTCCTTAATGCCTTTTTTTGGTTGGTATAATTATAATTCTGTGAACCATAAGCATAGCTGTTGCATACCACATAAGCTTGCTGAATGCATCAAACCTGGCTGGCTGGAGGCCACTCAAAATCCCTCACCTCGCCAAGCAGCCAGCCAGGTTATATGGCAAAACAGGACAATAAAATCTTACATTTCCCTCTATCTGTCTAAAGGCAAAATGCAAACTTACATATGACCTCTGCTGTCCTCCCAGCTTTTATCCACACTCTTCCTACTCTGTCCTTGCTCTCTTTTCAGCCCCTTCTATTCTGACACCAGGGACCTCCCATCTCAAAAAGCTCAGAGAACTGGATTTGCCTCTTGCATGTGTGACACGAGCAAGCTGGATAAACAGACAGATGGGGACTGCAGCTGACAGAAAGGGGTAAAAGAAAAACTCCAATTCTTGTTATTTTTGTACAGAAACAGCTTCACAGAACTCACAGAAATCTGTGACACAACCAACCTCCCTCCCCGGGGTAGCCAATCGGCCAGTGACAAACAAAGCAGAGGGAGTTTCTGCCACACGCTCCCCACTTCACACCTTGAAAAGGCACTGAAGCAGAAGGCATGTGGCAGCTGTTCCTGTGGGCAGAGCTAAGAAAACAGCACAAGCTGGATCCTCCATGTCTTATCCAGAGGGAGACAGGGTGAGTTTTCTGGCCACACGTTCCCTGTTGTTGAGCCACTGCTGAACAGCTGCTGCATCCCCACTGCGGATGCAGGATGGAGTCAGTGCAGAAATGGATGCAGCTTGCACAGCACACTTGATCAGCTGTCCCCAAACCCACCAGGAGCTCTCCCTGCTCCAGCAAAGAGCCCAAATCTGGCATTCATCTGGCTAATTCAAAGTCAGCTCAGAATAACCCTTGTGGTCGGCACAGTAACACCCTCAGCATCTCTTCACATCCCAACATTTGCAGTCCCCATGCTCTGACCATGCTGCTGAATGCTCCCACAGCAGAAATGAGAGTTTAGGTGTATTTATGGCAATGTGCCCTGTGCAGGATAGTGATGCACTCATACACATGAAATACATGAAAAAATGCCCAAGATCTTTCCACATAACCTTGCTTCCTATACCTTCAACCTGTCCTCAAAGAGAGTCATCCACAGGGCTGCTCCATCCTTCAACAGCTTTTTCCCATTTTGTTTACAAGAACCACATCCAGATGCACTTATAGGCACTCTGAGAATCCAAGGAGCCTTCCTGTGACTTTGGTAAATGACACTGAAGTACTTTCCACCCCTCTAAGTTCTGAACCTGATGCTCTTTCATCTGAGATGGTCACCAGAAATCAGAATGATGTAGCTTGGGACTGGGGTAAAAGGAAAAAAAAAAAAAAAAGCTTCACAAACGTGAGGCTGGAAATACCCTGAAGCCCAGTGAGCTGTTTGTTTTCCTGCTGGAATCAAAGGCAGAAGAGAAAACAGCTTTAAAAATGCATCCCTTCTGAGCTAAGGACAAACCTGGTAACATCCCAGCACAGAGGCACCTCACAAACAGCTAAAACCAGCTGTGTGCAAAGGCAGCAGAACGGTAATTCTAACACATCACAGGAGGCACACGTGAGGAACACATTCCCCCAGAAGAGATGGTCTAATTACTGCAGATGATACCCCAGAGGCTCATTCATCAGTGACAGAGACACGGCTGACCCCACCTCTGCAGCCTGTGCCCTCGCTGGGCACTGCCAGCCCCTGGACCTGCAGCATCACATGTGTCTGGTACTGGGGGCACAGGCACAGACAAGGGCACTGAGCAGCAGCATCTACTGCAATTTAAACCCCTACAACCCAGGGCATTTCAAATTCAGATTGCAATGCAAGAGCTATCCCCAAGAACTGCTCACTGGGGGTCTGAGCCTGGAAGCTCCTACAGACAATGGTCTTTTTAAATGTTTGCCAAGTGTTTCATGCTTCTGCATCTGTTAGAGCATCCACTAAGAGGAGTGACAGAACTGTCACTTACTTGTGACATGCAGTGAGCTCTTCACTTTATAAACCACCCCATCTGCACATTTCACCATCACAGTTTTAAGGCTATACAGCACCATAATCCACTCTGAGATGCTGGAACAAACACATTCTCAGCAGTAATACAGTGCCATTGTTTGAGTGATGGGAAAACAGACAAGCTTCTTTATGAGAATTCTGGTTTCATAGCAAAGAAAGATGTTTTCTTCTGTGCATTTTCTTTAAAGCTGGGCTCTGTCCTTTCGTGGGTCTGAAGTCTCCAGCACTCGTGACCTTTGGGAAAAGTTCTGCTCTCTCAGTCTCATCTGAGGGAGGTGCCTGACCTCCAGACATTGACCATGTACATGCAGTTGGAACACACCAGGTTTGCTCCACACAGACCTTCAGTTCTCTTTCATTTTTTTTCTCCTATAACAATTTTTTTTTTTTTGAGGCTATTAGAGGGTTACAGCAGTAACTTCTCCTGAGCTCTTCAGCATAACTTGTTTCTGTCTGGTCCCTCACAGTGTTACAGATGATGGGTTAGGCTTTATTGATATCCTTACCTCGATTTTCAGATCTGAGACCATGTCTGGAGGTGTTGATTTTTGGGGTTACTGTACTAAAAGGTCTCGCTCAGGTATGTGAAAGGAAGACAGACTGTACTGGAGTGTCACAGATTCTGTGAAACGTATTTAGCTCAGTGAAAGATGTACTTTGCTTTCATGGAGTATTGAATGTAGCTGTGATTAATGGGGCACATATACACTGATAAACAATATTAATTTGTTTTAAGCCAGGTCTGAAAAGATTCCAACCACTTGCTTCCCTGCAGCTATGAAAGTTATTTCCTGCTGTCTCTAGTACCTCAAGGGCTAAACCAGCCCTGAAAGGAAGGATATATTTCCTTTCACTCTGCCAGCAGCACCAGCCTATGAAGGCTGTTGTATTGGTATTTCATTCATCATGAACAAATTATATGAATTATTATTATTTAGCCTTACCACCCACCCTGTACCACAGGATTGCCACCACACATTCACTCTCTCCTGCACCAGCCCAGCTGTTTTCATTTCCCACCCAAGCACTCCA
Organism: Sylvia atricapilla; assembly: GCF_009819655.1. NCBI lineage: Eukaryota > Metazoa > Chordata > Aves > Passeriformes > Sylviidae > Sylvia > Sylvia atricapilla. Next base: position 3,403,701 of record NC_089154.1, read on the forward strand.
TCAAGCTCGCTGTCTGCAGTGCCTCCCTCTGCTCCTGCACTCAGCTCCTCTGGCAGCACAGATGGATAAATGCATCCCCAGAAGCCAGCAGCCTACCTGCAACTTCCTGTGGGGACTGAAAACCCCCGACTCCTTCCAGATTCCCAGGGATGGAGCCTCCTTCTTTGAGCACCCTCACCAGCTCCCTCAGCCTTTCACACTCCTCCTGCAGCTGCTGCTGCTCCTCCTTGCGCTGCTGCTTGGCCAAACTCATCGGGTTCATGCTGAAGTGGACAACTTTGGTCCTGCTGGGGTCGTAGTCACCCTGGGTGGCAGGAAAAAAAAGACCAACGAAAGCACTTTGAGTGACCAATCCAACCTCCAAGTCCACCCAGCCTGCACCACTCAGTGAAATGAAAAAAAAAAATGTTACAGCAAGAAAATAAGGTGACATTTATGCAGTGACAAGGTTTTATTCCAACAGCTGAAGGCAGCCAAACTCTGTATTGTTTCTCCATCTCTTGCTGCTCCATCTTTAAAAACACCCTGAAATGAGGTAAAGAAACAACAAACAAACAAACAAAAAATAACCAAAGCAGAAAAAACCCACAGGAACACCCCACTTAACAGAACTTGTTCCCTGGCTCATACTTCCACAGTCAAATTTAACTCCAGAAATGAAATTTTATAGCTGTATTTAAAATCTCTTGATAGCAGGAGATTATAATGAACACCCAAACACACCCTTAAATACAGCAGGACGCGCAGTGCCAGCCTGATTTATGGCTCATATGAGCCAGCAACATTCATGGCATCCAAAGGTGGAGTCATCAGCAAGTTGTATCAGCCTGTCCCAAGCCAAGGAACCGATATTCCATTCCTTTTTTCTCAAAGGAGAATTGTATTTACAGCAGTCTAAATAGCCAGTCAAGCCCTAAGATGGCAAATTAATATTCTTTCAAAGCGAGAGGAAAACACTGATGTTTCATTTGTGATTTCAGAGAGACAATTTTCATATAAACTACAGGAAGCCTCACAACCATAAATGTAGTGAAACATGTGCTACTGCTGGCTGCCACGGCACTCTGCCCAGCTGAAACCCTATAGCAGTGCCTGCATAAAAAGCTATTTTATATGGTAATATTTTTCCTTCAATTAAATTTCGGGACCTAAAGTGATTTTGTAAACATTAATTAACCCTCAAGAGCAGCATGAGGTAGGTATTATCCCAATTTTATCATTTCATTTCCATTAAGGACGTGATGGAACTTTAAGTGGGTTTTTTTTTTCCATGCAAACCAGAGCAGAGACTGAGCGACTTCATCCCGCATCGTTTGTAAGAGATCTCAGAAGACCCCACTCCCAAACATCTTTGATTGAAAATATCTCTAGTCACATACTGTGACTAGATTCATCAGGCTGCTGAAACTCACTGCCCCAGAGCCTGGCAACAGACACAAAATTACATCAAAGATGGGTCTGACAAATTCAAGGACAACAGCTCCATAACTGGGCCACGCCAGGGCAGGCCATGTGAGAATCTTCCAGCATCTCTGGGTGCTGCAGGAGTGCTGGAGAGCATGGACAGACGTGTGGGCTTTCACAAAACAGCAGCTTCTATCACCGTGGTCAAAGATGCTCATCTGGGGTTTTCTTCCCAGAGGAAAAGAAAAAAAAAGAGGAGTGTGGTGGTTCCTCATGAGAGACCAACTTGAGCACAGCTCTGCATCTGGGCAGGAGAGTCACTGTTCCCCAGAGTAAGTGCAAGTCACAAAGAAAGGAGATGACCTGTGTATGCCCCAGGCCAGGAAGGGGTGGGAGGAACTCTCAGAGGTCTGCCCTGGTCCAAGAGCTCAGCCCAGGGAGCTGGGAAGGAAATGGAAAAGATTTATTGGGATCTCTTACAAAAGGCATGGAAACCTGGGTACCCTTCCCAGCTGTCTGCGCTCCCCAGTCAGGGCTGTGTGGTCTCCCAGACCTTGGCCACGCACTCAGAAGGTGATGCACGTTCCCTTACAGCCCCAGCCTCACTCCAGTGACCTCAGGAACACCTGGGAGGGCAGCACTGCCCTGCAGCCCCACAGCAACAGCGATTTGTGAGGCCATTTCCACAGCCAGGCTGAGACAAACCTCCCCTAACTGGCAACTCGGGCCAAAAGAAGAAAGAATCCCACCATCAGCCTAAATCAAAGAGAAATGCAGGTGAGACCTAAAGGACACAAAGCAGCATCTTGGAGATGTCAAACAGAGGGAGAAGGAGGAAGACAGCTGCAACACCAGCTCATTAGATGTATTCTCCCCAGCACACACTGGCATTTACAAACCTGCTCTTGCACTCAGCTCGTTACCTTCTCCTGCTATTTGCACTTCAGGATTCCTCCAGACAGGTCAGGGCACTCCTCACTCCTGTGTTTGTCTTTCAGGGGAAGAGATTCAACTCCGAAGTTTGCAACAGGGCTTACTCTGGCTGCCAGGAGGATGCTGCAGTGTCAGCTGTGGATCCCAGCTCTCCTTGGGCAGCTGCTGGTGCTCCTGACCAGCTGGGAAGGGCTCTGGCCCTTGCCAAGGTCAGGCAGAGCTCACAGCTCCTCGTCCTGGCTGCCAGCACCACTCCAGCTCCAGTGCAGGGATCACCACTGCTGCAGACCCAGCAGCAGGATGCCTGTGTGAGGAAAGCCTTGCACACCTGGAGACTGCTGCTGCCTCCCTGCCAGGGCTGCTGCAACCCACACTGCACCAGTGTGTTCATTCTGCAGCTTATTTACCCTTTTCCATCATCCATCTGGCCTTTCTATAAAGCCCTGCCACCAAGCTGCAGTGCTTTGGCTCTTAGAGATCTTTCAGAGCATTTTTCCTCTCCTTTCATAATATGCCCCCCTTGAAAAATCTTGCTCTAAAACTCATCAGCAGGGCTCAGCCTTATTTCCAGGGTTCACCAGCTCTCCTCAGCACATCAGTCTGCAGCTTCACTGAGACAAGAAAATCTCTTAAAAGCCCACAGTGTGACGAAGGCAGTGGCAGAATCCATCTCATTTAACATTTCTGGGAGATCACTAACATATTTGCTATGCTACTCACAATTTTGGGCTAGGGGCAGTAGCTTTCTCTTTCTTCTACACAGCACACATCAAACCAGTACATTTCTCCCTACAGCTAAAATATTAGTGCAGCTGGTTTATATTATAGCAATGCCTAAAAGAAACCAAGTGAGACAGGGATCCCAGCATGCCAAGGCCCATACAAACCCCACAGGAAACTACCAATTAAAGCCCAAAAAGCAAACAACAAAGCCTGAAGATGCAGCACGTCAGGGGAGTGCAGGTATGGAAAGATGCTGGTTCCAGGTTCCTCAGCAGCATGGCAGAAAAGAAAACACACCTTCAGAGCTGCTCCTCCTCACCCCCAGACCGTGCTGCCACCTCCCAGCACCAAGCAGAGCGTTATTTAGGTCTCCAGGAAATTTACTGGCACTCTCCGGAGTTTCGAATAAATGCAGGAAGCTTTCCATGGAAACGGTGCAGACCAGAGGCAGTGTCTGATGAAAGGGATGGCTCTCATGGGTAGGTAATATAGAAAGTCAAAACAGCATCACAGCTTGGGACGTTTGGAGTGTTTTTCCCAAATTTCTGAAGGTTGGGGGTGACTTTGTGTCCAGAAAATGAGTGGTTTAGGGTTGGCTCTATGAAGGCCCATGGCTGGAAAACTGCTCCGTATTTTTCTGTCTCAAATAAGAGAAAGAAAGGCAGCATTAAAATCTCACTAGCATTTGATAGACATGAAACCCTAACGCTGGTAGGAAACCAGGGACTGAAGAAAGCAAACAACATCCTCCTGAAATCCCTTTCGTTCTGGAAAATGTAAATTGCTGTTTTTCTCTGTCAACTGCACTTCCACCTACAATAAATTAGTCTTACTGATCATAATTTTGTTCTTTCAGTTATGCAGCAAAAGCCTGGAGAATTGTTTCAGGCACTGGGAGAGAAGACCTAAAACAGATTTTCCCATTTAGAAAATCATTTCTAATCTTGGGTGACTGAAGAGGAAAAGCAAACAGTGGCATTTGAAAGGCAGGCACAGAAGAGACAGCCATGTTCCTTGAACAGGAGCTGGGACTCCCCAAACAGCTGCCCAGGCTCAGCTCCAGATGCTGCCTCTGTGCTGAGCAAACACGTGCAAGGAGGCTTTGCTTAGCAGAGTTAAAAAGCATCTTGTAACAAACAGTAATGTATCCCTGGTTTCTCCAAGAAGCATGAAAATCATGCTGCGGGTTTGGAAACTTGGCCTGAATGTGAGGTTTGACCAAATTCACTTCGGCTCCTGGTGGCTTTATATGGAAATGTGGGACATTTGGGTGAGGCAGTCGATGTATGGCTCTGCTGGAAAGCCATCCCATCCCCGGCTCCTTCAGCAGTACCTTGGTAGCTTGTTTTGCTCATCAGCACATGATGGCCAGTGTCTCGGAGAGCAAAGATAACACATCACTGCCAGTTTCTCAGCAGCATCCCCTCCTTACCCCTGTTTTCCCCAATAGCTAAAAACCCAGAAATTGTAGAGATTCTGAAGAGTAAATGACTTGGACTAGAGAGAACTGCTGGCGTTCATTGATTCTTCTCTTCAGGGATAACATCGAACAAGTAATTCAGATTTGTCAGAAAAATGTACACAGAGCTTCAATTTAGGAGGAAGCAATAAATACTTTGATTGATTGCAACCAAACCTGGTTGGCACTTAAAAAAGTGAATTACTCATTCCTGGAAAGCGAGATGTTAACTAGCTGATTTGGTGCTTAAGGCAGCAAAACATTTTTTTATTTTTTTTTTTTTGGCTCTCAGAAGGGCACCGGACATTTTATAGAGATGATTTGTTGATGTCACATGTTGATATGCTCCACAATTAGTGGAATAATGTTATTTTGATGCATTATCCTCAGCCTTACGGACAGACACATGCCCCAGGGTATCCACAAGGGGAACTCTCTCATGAGCCACCCCACTGCTGCTGTCCCAACTGTGGAGTCACTGCGTGTGACAAACACTGCAGATGCCACACACAAATATTGGCTTAGTGCAGTATGTTCCAAGCACACTCTGGCAGAACTATTTAGTAAGAGTCTGGCTATCAATAAACTTTCTGACAAAAGACTATGGAAAAAAGGAATTTGCAACAGGGCCAATTTGTCATCTAGAACCGAGGTACAAGCTCAAGTCAGATGCTGCTGCCTCCCCTCTCACTTCCATCTTGCAGCTTGAAGAAAAACCACCCCAGGGAGATAATTGTGCTGATGCTACGTGTCATTTTTTAAAACTATATTATTGTCAAACAGTCAGCATGTTGGGCTACGTGTTGAAATTACAGCTCAAAAACTTCCTAAGTAATCTACCCATTAGGGAAGAATCAGTCAAGTGCCAAGGCAATGAATGAAGACAGGACTGCTTTAATCTCTGAAAAACAGAAACTTTTCCTTTAGAAGAGGAGTTGTTTAGAAGAACAATGAAAGCTGCCAGTGACAGCACCTTGAAGAGGGATGAACTTATTTTGGCACCTCTCCTCTTGGTTGTTTGAAAACTGCACAGTACCAATTCAGTGATGTCTTTCTCCAGGAGCTATAAAAGCTTTTCTCTCTACTCCACTCGCTTTCACAGATGCACAGGTAAGAATAAAGTACTTAAAACCATGTGGACCACTTTACATTTAATGAAACATTCAGTGCTTAACAACTCCATTTAAGGTCTATTCATCTGTTGCACGTATTTCTGATCAGAAGGTAGAGCTGGTAGCAAAGGGAATAGTCTCCATTGGTGTGAATATGTTTATCTAACATCACTAATGAAATTAAAGAAGTCCATACATCCCCAAAAAAAGGCAATGACTGTCAGGATACAATGTCAGCAGGCACTGTGAAGGATTTTCAGCTGACTTCACATCCTCACAGGCTCCTTCTGTTTAATGCTTTGGCAAGCAAAATATCAAAACCCATGGATGGGGGTGGCACGCACTTAAGTACCTCATCTCTTCAGTCTTGGTATCTATCAGCTTTAAAAGATTGTGATTTCTGTGAGCAGCACAATAAATTCTGGTGGAGCATATGGACAGCTGAGCTTAATCGCTGCTGGCTGGCAACACAACAGCTTGTGCTTGGCCCTGCTGAGAAAAGGCTGGCGCCTGGAAGCTCTTCAAGGAAAGGACCATTTCCTCCTCACAAGGCTCTTGTGCACGGTGAGAGCCACCCAAACACTGCTGCCTCCTCAGCCGAGGGATTTCTTCTCGTGCTGGCTTCTTAAGAGAGAAATCTCCAAGGTTCCTGGACTGGGATGTGTTATTCAGTACTGGAGAACTTAAATAGAAATGATTTAAGGAGCTTAGTAGATTATATCAGCTTTAAATGGGTCAGGAGTTACCTTGGAAGAATAGTGGAAATAAAGACTGCATCTAGCTGTAGGAGACAGATGGGAAAGTTTCTTATGTACAGATATAAAACATGAAGCATCAGTTGGGGGGATGGTGGAAGAGACGTGTTTGAAAAGCATCCAACTGGCCAGGGAATGCTCTTCCTTCCATTTACTACCTCTTGCAGGCAAAAGAGTAGCTTAACTTGTAAACACTAACACACAGCAGGTAATTGGGTATATCCACGGTGTCAGTGTCCAAAAGAGAACTTTGGAACTGTTGAGCAGAGGATGGTCCTTCACTGCTAGCACAGCCTGCTGGGATGCTTTGGTAAACCCTGCACTAAAACAGAGGTGGCACATCTTGAATCCCTCAAAGACGGGACCAAATGTGACCAAATGTAACTCAGGGTTTCTGTCAGGCTCCAGCTACTGAATTCTTACAACATCCAGGTTTCTCATGCTACAAGAGCTGACACTACTTTTGTGGACCAGGAGGTTTGTTCTTGGGATTCAGTTCCTCCTCCTGACCATGGATCCTTCAAGCACACCTTTCCCAAGGCTTGGGGTTTCTGGAATGATGTCTGGCTTCACTGCAGACATGTGGTATTTGTGGGTAAACACAGCCACACGGGCTTTGCACACAAAGCTAATGAATACCCCATTGCTTCCGCTGAGTTATGAAAGCAGACAAGTCACATATCATTAGAAGCTGTCTTTGAACATGTTTATCTTCAGCTTACAGTTAATGGTACAGCATTTATGTCAAGAATTGTCTGCTGTTAGTCCTGCATCAATACCCATCGGAAATTTCACTCTAAGATGAGAACAAAAAACCGGCAGGAAGTCGAAATTGGAATTTATCACCTGAAAGGCACATGCAAGGTCCCCAACAACTACAGCTCTTGCTGTAATAGCTTATTAACTAGAGTATGCCTGGCTATTCAGGTGAGCAGCTTCTCCAGATCTACCTAAATCTTATTTTAACAGCTTAAAAAAAAAAAAATTGGTTACTCAACTGTCTCATACAAAAGGCTATTGGAGGCATTTCTGTACCCAGTACTAGGCAGCCTCAGAAAGCTTAATCCTACCTCAGGAAATGCCATTTTAATGGAAATTCTGTTTCTTGGTTTTGTTCTTTGTTTCTTTGCTCAGGCTTGTTAAAGTGATTAGAGTAATACCCAAAGCAAACTGCCTCCCAAAGAATTCCCTGCGTACCCCCGTGCACAAAGCACAGCACGCCCGCCTGCCCCAGCTGCCTCTGTCACACAAGATAACCACACCAAGGGATCTTTAAAGCCTGTGCAACAAGAGCTGTATGTAACAAAAATGGATTGCAAAGATGAGACAAAGCAAACTAACAAATAAGCAACAACCGCCACCTGCTCCTTGTAGCTTTGCCAGTACGTGCATGCTTCACATCAGAAACAGTTGTGGAGGGGGAAAGAAAAACAGAAGGTGCTGGATGTTGGGAAAAGGCTCATTTGTTCCCACCAGGTCTCATGCCACTTCCCTACCCTTTTTCTCTCTCCAACGTTTTTTTCGTGCACATCTGCACACACACAACAAAGAAACCTGGCAGCAGAAATTCACTTGGGCAACCTTTCCATCGTTATCTCGGCCAGTTCTTAGCACAACACCTGCTCCTTCTTCCACAAAACAGGAAGATGTTTCTCCTTGCCCAGGTGACGTGACCCCTTGTTCATACACCTTGATCCAGGCAACCTTTCCCCTCTGGCCTCCTCAACACCCATGCCAGTCATTTCCAGCCCAGTGAAGACACCCTGTGTCAGCCTGAGTTATGCCTCTTCATCCCCAGCAACTCCTCCACCAGCACAGCAGATCCCACATCCTTGTTCTCAGGAGCAACGAGCAATCCCACATCACCTTCCCCACTCCATCAGCGATGCCACCTGGAGCAGCTGCTCCTCCCACAACGGCTTCTACAGGGGTTTTTCTCCTCCTTCCTGAGCGGATCTTCCACACTATCCACACTCATTGATATTCCTCCCTATGGCCCCTTTCACTGCAGCATCTACAGCAAATTAGCAATGAGACAGGGAGGTGGCTGGAGTTAGGCTGTACCACACAAAAAAGCTCTAATCACCCTAATCACACTGCTCTAACACCAGACCGTATCTTTGGGTACAACATGTAACACATTTTTTGGACATTGCTACAATGGGAGCAATAAAATAAAATGTCTTAGCAGTGGTGTGGAAGCCCTTCAGGTACAGTTTTAAAAGGAGATCTGTTTTCTATATCTCTTTCAAACCTGTTGTTCCCTGGAGGATGCAAGGCTGTAATTTGCATTGAGTGAGGCATTTGGATGAGGTCTGGGATGCAAACAAACGTGACAAGAAGGTTAAGAGTCAGGACAGAGAGACATGGAATGGCATGAAGCAGGGATAATCTAAAAGAAAAAATGCATCCAAATGTTCACTGTCCTTTTCAATTGCGGCTCTTCCTTTTATTGAAATGGAAGAAAATCATAGTCTGCTCCAGGATGGTTTGTTACCACCTAGAGACTTGAATTCCAGGGTTTCTACACTAGTTTTTTCAAGTCAAGGATTCCTGTCTTTCCTGAGAACAAAGTCTGTAAAAAGTTGCTATTATTTACAGTCTAGCAGCGTGCAGAGGAGACCTGTGCTGGTTCAAAAACCTCTGATAAAGACACTGAAAATAAAAAGCACATAGGTTCTGAAAACAGCCCCAAAGAGCTTATAGTATGAGTTATAAAAATTCCTTTTCAGAGATAAGTCTTAACTTTATACGGTGAGAAATGCTGGCTCTCACAGATCTGAATTTCAAAAAAACATTCTATCAACTTTCTCATACAAATGAAGTAACTTTGGTTGAGAATATTGTTGAGAGGTGTCAGAACAAATCTAGGTTTTCAAGAGAAGTACTTACAGTTCACCAAAAAGTTTAACTACTTCTTTGCTGCTCTCCTTTTTATTTTGCAACATGCACATACAGTTAGAGTTCAGCAGACCAGAAAGACAGGAGACACTTGAAGTGAGGTTTTTTATGTAGTATTCACTCCAATCCAGATATTCAGCCACTCAAAGCTTTCCTTCCTGACAACGCTCTATCAATCTTGCTTTAATGTCTCCATAGTTCTGTGTTTCCTGGTAAAGCTCTACTTTGGAATGAATTCAGATGGGACTTCAAGGAGAGATCCCACAGGAGAGAGGCAACACAAATTGGCTGTGCTAGACCAGGACCCTCAGTATCCAGATAGGAAGGGAAGAGCCAGAATGAAGTATGGCAGCAGAGGTCCCACTTTCAAGACTTTATAAAGCAAAGTGAAACTGCAATGTAATAGGATTTTCCAGTTAATGGATCTCATTAGCAAAAAGCAAAACCTCTACGGGTATTTTTTTTAGATACTATCTGGTATAAAAACGAAAGATGCATAATTAAAAATTATGTAAAAGCCTTCATGGAAGCATCAAAGTTCATCTGAGCATATAAAAGCCTGAAAAATAAGTGACAAGAAGTGCTGTCAATCACACTGTGTATCTGTACAGCAAACACATGGCACAGGCCACAACAGCAGTGCTGAATCTCCTAAAGGCTTTAAGTGCACCAGGACATTTTGATCCTGTAATTTAATGCATATAAAAGTACTATTATGTGTCCTTGCACATCAAATTCCAACCTAGTGGGGTACAAAGCAATTTTGAGTGAATGAATGAGCACCCTCAGCCTGGGCTGCCCTGTAGGAGAATCCATGGATGGCTGGGACAAGGAATTCTGCCAACCTGTATATTCTAGAACATGTGGGTTTATTGCAGGGCCGTGGGTAAAAGGGCCTTGCCTTCAGCCACCAGCCTCGGCTGGAGGGGAGTCCCAAAGAGAGAGGGAGAGAGAACAGCAGGGGGAGAGCTGAGAGAGAAGGGAGCGAGAGCCAAGGGCAGGGGGAAGAGTGCAGGGAAAAAACAGAGAAGGAAGAGGTAAGAGTAGCAGAAAGGAGAGGAGGAAGAGGTAAGAGTTAACAGAGGTAGGAGAAGTAAGAGATAAGAGAGCAAGGTCCTTGTTACAATCCATTATATCTCCTTTTGTGATGAATATTCTAATTTACAGTGACCAACCAATACAAGACACAAAATCCTATAGAATTTACATACAGCCTATAAGAACTATTACGTTACCATACTGTGTTATATTTTAAACTCTAAAAAACTCCTTTTTAGACTTTTCTGTTTTGCTACATTGACCTTTGGATCCCTCAGCCAGCAGTAAAGGATTGTTCAATCCAAAGGGATTCTCCTTCAGCTAGCTAGACTGTTGTTTTCAGGTTCTATAGTAACTAAGACTCAGTATCCTACAACTCAAAGTCAGCTTTCATTTCTATTTCGATTATAAGTTTCACATTTTCAGAATCTCTTGCTAAGCATATCATATTTATAAATCGTATTTATAATTTCCCTGATTCATCTTCCCCAGCCCTGCCCCCCTGAGCTAACCCCCCACCATTACCAGATTCCTGCCTCAAGCTGGAAGCATTTCCACTCCAAGGGTAAGTCAAGTTCCCCTTCCCATCACACAGAAACCGTGACAGACTCAAGCGGTTTGGAGGACTCATTTCTGGCAGTCTCCTGGAGCAGCTGGGCAGTGTCTGAGTGGGATTTACAGCAAAGTGTTGCAGGTTAAAGAAGCTCCAGTGCAGCCTCTCCCTGCGAGGGGCTCTCGCCTCCCACGTGCCTTCTGCTGCGGCCAAGGAGACGGGGACAAGGAGGAAAACAAAACACGTCCCTGTGACACACCGAGGGGAAGAGCAGCCACAGCACAACTGCCAGGTTTTATTCCTTTGGTCACAGTCACTACACAGTGATGTGGTGGCTGTCCTGCCCCTGGGGAGAGCTCATCCTCACCAGTATCACCTCAACGTCCAGCCAGGTATGGGTGGAAACTCCTCGAGTCATGGATAACTTGGTACAGGGAAAAGTGAGACAGCTTCCACATCTCAGAAAAGCACGTGTCCATGCACATCCTTTTATCCATGCAGTCACCTACACTATTCACCATGAGGAGTCACTCGGGTCCCCTCAGTTGGGTTGGGCAGGCAGAACCCTGTTCTGTTTGCTCTGCTCTTTCTCAAGTAAGAGACCCGAGTGTCTAAAACATCCAAACACCGATTCAAATGGTACATTCTCTTCTATCTCTCAAGGCAAATAGACAAATGTTTGGTTTTCCCTCCCTTTTCATCATTTGATCAGGTTAATTCTTCTTTAAATTTATGTGAGTTGTAGGATCCCTGATGAAAAGAGCTCTCTTCCCCTTCTCTAGGAGCATGAAAAAGGTCTCCTCCATCTCCTTCCTTCTCCCCACCTTGTGATGATCACCTTTTCCCCTCAGGTTTCCTCACCCAACTCCTTGGAGAGCTGGACTCTGTTCTCTCGGTCCCTATGCAGAGGGATCACTTTGTCTCCTTTTATTCCTTGAATATTAAAAGTTTCTACAGACTTGGGATTAACAAACATTAGAGATGTCCCAGGCAGTGAGAACAGGGCTGTCATGGAAGAGGTTGCTGTGCATACAAAGAAACCCTGAACTAGAGGAGTCAGCAATGCAAGGAGAATTAAAAAGCACAGTTAAATAACCCTAAATCCTCATGCATATTTATAAACTACATCACATCAAAACTTAATCAATACCCTCACTAGTTACATATGGCCTGAGAAAGCAAGAGCTGGTAACTTGGTTTTGCTTTACCCATTGTACTGGTGGTGTACAGAAAGCCTCCACACAGGAGTAAATTCTGGGCTGTGAAGGGGGAATTTCAAGCTGTAACATCACAGGGTAAGATGAAGCAGAGGGGAGAGGGGGATGGCACAAGGAATCCACCTGAGCCTTGGCAATGGAGCAGAATTTCAGATTAAACCCTTCTGTTCCTACGACAAAGAGAAAAACACCTCTGGCAAGGTTTCACAATTCCAGCTGCAGCTCTGTAGGTGACATAAACTACGTCCCCCAACGTTTCATACCCCACGTGCTGGGTCAGACTGCTCACGTGGGGACTTCATCAGCACAGCCATCTGCTTCAACATCCCTTCTTGCCTTTCCCTGCGGGAAAATACTTCTTGGTTGCCTGCAAAGCTTCAACTACTATTCATGTCTTTTCAAGTAAATGCAGTTTGAACCAAAGATATGGGGAAATGCTTTAAAAAGTCACACTGGGATCACCAACCCATTAGCAAAATGTCTCTGTCAAGCATGCTAAACCTGACTTACATCACTTCATCCCCAACAACACATTTGCCTTATTCAGGCTTGGACTGCTGCGAAGTTGAGCCAAACCCAAATAGAAGCTACCTTGGAATATATTTGGTAGACACAAAACTGTCCAAACAACGGTGCATGACTTAATGGTCTGACATACAACTGTCCTGCCGCCAGTTTGATTTTATTTCACCAGTTTTACGTCACTGTGCTAATGGACTGGAGAGCAACCAGCACATTCTGCACAGCCACACGAAGGAGCAATGATTTTAGATTTTACTGCCAGGTTTTTCCAGAATTATGACTGCCAAGTCAATCTCTAAACCTTTAAGACCCTACAAAACCTCCTTCAAAACACAATGCTTCCTGCTGTATAAAACTCAGGCTTTGATTTTTACCATCCCTTTCCTCATTGCCGAGAGACATCGCAGCATTTTTATGAAAGAAAATGGTGGATGAGGGGAAATTCTACTTTTCCTCAGTGAGACTCCAGTTCTCCAGCCTTTGTGTAACAATCCAGGGAGGAGAGGACAGCTCAGCCTTGCACTACAGCTACCACAACATGCTCCTGCACTGCACTAGTTACTTCTTTCCCATTAAGTGTTAATTAGAAACAATGCATAACTTGGAAACACAGCCTGGCTGCAGCTGAGAAGGGATCTTTACAACTCCATTTGAGCAAACCTGTAAGAGAGCGTTCTCTAACCACAGATTTTCAGATGGCATCTTTAAGAACACAATCATCCTGAATTTCAGGGGTCAGACCACATTTGCTAAGGAGAATGCAATTTTCCTCTGCTGTAGGAACTACCTGGTTCTTTCCCATATTTCAGTTAGTGTTTTGTTTTTAATGCAGTTTTAATGCCTTAAAATTACTGCTACTTCAGCTGCACTATTTGGTGGTACACAGGGTCTCCAAGGGAGCTAAAGGTAGTTATTTTCACGAGCAAAACCCCCAAATTGTCTTTGGTATGGAATGTACTGACAGAAACCAGGGGTTTTCTGCCTGAAACTGAACTGTAGATTTGGAATTCATCTGACTGAAGATGCAAGAAGTGGTCTCAAGAACAACGATAAACATCTCAGTTGCATAAATTTAGACATTTTTATCCTCCAGCAGGTCAAGAGCAGAGGAAAAAAAAGATCAAGAGGGTGATAAGGGAAAAGCACATTTGATGTTACTGATTTCAGAAAAAAATATTATTTTCTGTAATCACTGTGAAAGGAATACAAATCTCTGCCATCATCTTGCTTAACAGAGCTCAACAATGCTTACATTTCACTTGAGAGGAAATATCCGTTTTCATTATTTCAGCCCACTCAATCACTCCTCCTCCAACTTCAAACCTTGACTCGGATGTATTCACTTACTGGAGTTTGCAAATTGCTAATCACCCATTGGCAGTATTGATCTGCACGTTTTACTGCAGTCAGAATGAGACAGCACTGGCTGGTGAATAGACTGTGAAGACTGAAAAATGAGATTAACCAGCTCCCCTCATACAGATCGAGTTATCTGCTGCCTTGTTGGCTTTTCATGAAGCTTCCAGAATGCAGCAAACGGAATCTCCTTAACTCACAAGACAGGGCTGATACCTAACTCCATTAGGAGAAAAGATCAGAAAAAGCAAGTAACACAATTTCATGGAAAACAGGTCTTGTCAAACAGACTTGAAGAGATTTCAAGTCTAGTTAACTAAGATAACTGTGTTGACATAACAGAATAGGAATTCTGTAATATGTTTGCCTCGGTATCAAAATCGCATTTTCTTTTAAAAGCAGCATGATGCAAAATCAGACTGTGGCAGTTTTTAAATGGCCCAAAAGCTGATGAACTAATAGTGACATTTCCCTGTTACTTTCCCAACAAGAATTGCTTTTTTTGGTTGATGGTATGCAGCACACATTCTCTAAGAAACATAAGGAAATAATAAAACCTTTACTAAAATATGCAGATAACACAAAGGCAGAATTGTAGCAAACAATAAAGCCCACAAAGATAGTTCAGAAATCTGATTGTGCCAGGCACAATAATTCCCAATGAATTCAAATGCACCGTGAGAGATCCCAGAGAGCAGAACACAACACAGCAGGTACTTTCTGGAAGACAGTGCCTGTCAGGAGGCCACAGTTAATAACTAAGGGTTACCTCTAATTTAATGCTGTGGGGAGGAAAAAAACCCCAGGAACAGCCAGGATCTTTATGTATCATTGAGTAGGAAGGACTAAAGAAACAATCCTGTCCCTGAAGGCAGCACTGATGAGACCCCTACAGTGATAACACACCCAGGTGAGGTGTGCAGGCGTCAGGGTGTTATTGAAAACTAAAGGAAGTGGTGAGAAGATTTCCATTAATGATTCATGGCCCGAAAAAAACACATCTTCCACTGAGAAATTAACGGAAATCAAACTATTTCGTTTGCTATGGAGAAGGCAGAAGCAATTTGATCTGGGTTTTCGGTGGAAATCTGACACTAAATGGTTCTTTAATGTAGCAAACAAAAGCACAGAGAGAACCTGATAGCTTCACTTCATGGTGAAGCCAATGAAATGGAAATAATATATATTTTTAATAGGGATGGCTAACCAGGGAAACCAATACATTGTCTGTTAGTTAGTGTCTTTAAATCAATATTTGATATCTTATTAAAAGGAGTCTATAGAGCAGCCACAAGTCACTGGGCAGATTTCTCTTAAAACTATTTTTTTTGTGTTCTATCAGATTAATGGGTATTCTTTTTGGCCCTAAACCTCCTAATTCAACTCATTCCACTTCCTCCAATTCAAAAAAAAGTGTTATCCAATACTTTTATCCAGTCTCTCTCATATCATTAATTCCCCCTCTTACTTTATAAGCCTCCAGACAATTCTGTAACTTCAGCATTTATTCCTCTTAGACATAACAAGAACTTAGATGTTATCACTGACAGTTTAATCTTTTTCAAGGAGAGTTTTAATTTGTCGAGAAATTATGTTAGAATCAATGCCTCTAAATATAAAAATACTTTCAAATCTATGTTCATTTCAATATTCTAGAGTGGCAGGGCTGCTCAAATCCTCAGGTGATAGAAAATCAGAATGACACTTAAGACCCAGCCACTAAGATTGTGCCTTTTTTTTTTTTTTTCCCTAAAGGAAATGTCTTTCTCACAGTTGTAAGGACAACTTGGACATGTGGATGCTGATCCATACAGATGTAATCCAGCTCATTGGAAAATTACAAGGGTTATTTGCTGATTAAGAGTGTAAAAAATCAGAGTGGAAACAGATTTGTCACCTGCCATCCTTCTTGATCCCTAAGCTTTGCATTAGGGAGTCTCCACCCCGGTTTAAAGGGAGTAAAGTCAATTTAAGAACTACTTTTCTGTAAGATGATGAAGAGAGAAACAAAGATGGACTGAGATGTGAAAGCTCTACCAGTCACAAAACACAAACACACTTCCATCTATAACAGCCCTGGCCATGTGTGCACATTCCGTGTAAAATAACCATCCCGCAGTGTGCTCACCTTCACTAAAGCCAAAGCTTTAACAAACTACTTCTCCCACTTCCACCCAACATCCTGCTGCCAGTCTCCCTCCCACCTCCCACAGCTGCCCTCTGAAGGCAGCACCTGACATCAACTCTTGAGCACTTTTGGGGAGGCACCTGAAGGACTGCAGAGTGGAAGGGGAGCAGAAGAGCAAACACCTTGAAAAAGCACAATTTCCCCCTGTAATGCCACATTACTTCTGCTCCAGCAGGCATGAGTAACAACAAGGTGACTTGTTCTTCATGTGCCTCAAGCACAGTTTCAGACAGATAAAAATTTTTGGTTCTGCCCTCCAGAAAGACCTGGAACATCATGAGCTGCCACACTGGGAAAGCCAGCTTCACCAGCCAGCTGCACACTGGTCTTCTGCAACAGATCAAACCCAGCCCACTACTCTCAGGCTTTGTTCCCCCCAACTCCCTCCTTGCCACTGCCAGTAATTCTAACCCACATTACAAATGCCCAACAGGAGACCATAACATGGCTGCCTCTCTATACTAATAAGAAAAAAAAAATCATAAATATCTCTAGTTCCTCAATACATGCCTGGTTTCCCTGGATCCATAATAAGCTTGTCCACATTCAACTTGAAAATACTATTCAATTTTATGAATTCTGCCTGGATCCCCACCAACCGCAAACTCTAATTTGTTTTCTGAATGTTATCTCAACTGTAAGAGCTGATCAGCGCCTTCACTTCAGCTCTGCAGCCTGTATATTAAGTTAAACCACACACAAATGTGTTTGCCTCTCTCAAAAGCTGTTAAATGAGATAGTCTCCTATGGAAAAAAAAAATGCAATACTACCAGGCAAAGAAGAAGAAGTGCTGCTCTGCCAGGTGAGATGGTCAGCAAATTTTGGGTTACCAGGCTGGGCCATCCATGTAACCTCTGTGAAGATCAGCCAGCTGTGCACACAGAAGTCCAGAGCTGCTCCAGGCAACTGTGTCTGACAGTGGACCAAACCTGGTGTATTTGGACAGGTGTAATACATGCTCAAAGGAAATGTTACTGCAAAACCTTTTTCTTTCAGAATTTTTTCCCTCCCTCCGTGATCTCCAAACCACGCAGCGCCAACAGGGACTGCTGTGGCCGAGGGCCTGAGCATCTCCTTCACAGCACAAGTGACCACATTTCAGGGATATTATCTACAGATTCCACAGAAGCCACTTACACTCAGTCACACCCACAACAAAACTGGAAGTGGCATCTCCTGCTGCCTGCCAGAGCTGTGCACTGTCAATAACCCAGCCACATCCCCAGCTCTGCTTTGGCACCATCTTCCTCTTGCTGCTGCTGAGCTTTCTTCTGCCTCTCCTCCTCTTGCTCATTAAAGTGGAGGTTTTACTTTGCCACACATAAGCTTAATTGACCAAATATTTATAAATAACTGAAGAAGAGAGCCTGAGTCCTGAGGTTTTTGCTTACAACAACCTTATTGCTAATTTGAGCTTCTGTCAGGGATGGGGTTTGTGCTGCCACAGAGACCAGACAACCTTTGCATTCAAGAGATTAAAAACGTGTTCCCATGTTCCTGGCACAGGGTTGGGGTGGAGAACTACTCTTATTGTGGGTAAGTCACTGTGCTGCACTGCCAGTTCTCATCTGGGCAGCTGCTGCTAGTTCAAAGCATTACCACCACTGAAACAGTCACGTGTAGAGTGCAATGGGCACCCTCAAAGTACAAGGTACTTGAAGGCAGAAAACGAATTAAAATCCAGGTTTTTGTACATTACTTTCCACAAGTGAACTCTCAAGTGCTCAGTCTCTAAGCTCTTGAGAAAGAAGGGTAGCTGAAAAAACACAGGGACACGGGAACAACAGGGGAGTGGAGTAATGAGAGATTTGTCTGTTAGTGCCAGCGTTTCAAAAGACAAATTTTACTTATTTTCAAACCAGACAAATATTTTCCCATTCTCTTTCAGGAAATGGGAACATGCAGATTGACAGCAGACCCAAGGTTGCTTAAACCCTGATCTATAACCTGGCTGCCAGGGGATGCTGCAAGGGATTTGTAACCTTCAGCCTTGGCTGGTCTCTCAGACATGCAGCAGCCTTTGAGCAGCTGTGACAGGCATCCCAAACACTGCAGCAGAAAGGGAGCTGCTGTGGGGGAGAGGAGCTGGAGGAAGAGGATGCAGGTGGTTCCTGTGTGAAGCACGAGCAAAGAGAGCTGAGAAGGCTCCTCCACAGGACCACACTGTTCCTCTTAGCCATAAGCAGATCTCTCCCAGGAAAAGCAGCATGAGGTAAGGTAAGATATTCCAGACTCGATTTAAATGGCTCCATCCCTTGCAGTCACATTGACCAGAACCACCTGAAATCTCCATTTATCACCTCCCTATTTTAAAACTAATCAATACCACTGCAGGACAGCAACTTTCTGTACAAGTAGAAAACAAGATGCCCTGGAGCCCTGGGAAATTCTCCCTGCTCCCCACCACTCGATAGCAGCTCTGATCCCGTGTCTGCATCACGCACAGCCGGGGCTGTAACATGGCCTTAAACAATGCAGCAGCAGCAACTACTTTGCTTCCAGCAGCTCAACAAGCCTCGAGCTGTGAGTAGAGAAAGAGCCCCCTCTGCTTGCTTCTCCACAGCAGTGTGTGCACGGGACCAGGGGTTTAATCGAAGGGAAGGAGTAGGTGGGATGTAGGAGCTGTTACAGACCTGTGTGTGCACCAGGAGGGTTTTAAAGGGGAGAGGGAATATCTGAGAAATGGAAACAGGTACAGTCCACAGGCATATGCAGCACTCCAGCTGTAATTCCTGGTGTCCAGGTGGCTAAACGCTGGTGACAACGAGGGAATGAGTTGAGCTGTACTCTGTGGGCACAGGCAGCAAAATGCCACCAACTGTCCCATGGGAGTTTTTAAGCGTTTGTAAGAAAAGCTGTAAAGGAAATTAGCTAACCAGGGAAGGTCCCCAAGAGAGTCAGAGGGTGGCAAAAGTACAAGAGTAAAAGGAAAAGATGGGGAAGAATTCACATGCCCCCTTGACCCTCCTGAGTTTTTTCAGATGCATAACTCCTATGGCTGATGACCTGGTGGTTCAAGTGTCAGAGCCCGTCTGAATCTTGTCACCACAACTATATTGATGTTACTTCCAGAGGAGATACACCCACTGGGAATTAAGCATCCTGGCACAGAAAGGTTTTTAAATAACCCTGCTCTTTCCTTCATTCTGTACTCTTGCTAGAAGCACACACATTAAAATAACTGAGGAACCACGCACCCTAATAACACAAACCACAAGTGTTTGCCTTAAGTTTTACCGACCTCAAATGTAAATCAGCCTGTAAAGCTGGTAGTCCGTTATATACTATTCAATTACTACAGCAAGCATCCATCCTGTGCCTTTCACAGTGATCTGTAGCCTGGAACAGGTTCATAAACAGCTCAGAAAGGCAGCTGCTGTAGATTTCACTTAACTCCTTATCTATCTGCTTTAAACGGATTAAATGACTATGTCATTAAAATGCTCGAAGTAAGCCTTTGATCATAAACTTCTCATCATTTTGCAGTTATTGAATCTGATCCCTAATGAATCTTATTCTGCCATATTTCTGTCTCTGCTCCCGGCCTTGCTCCCCATTAGTCCTGGCTGCTCAGTCTGCTTTGTATGCCCGAGCACTGCCCCCTTACAGCCCTCGATCCGAGCTGCTGATTGCCCAGCCCAGAGCAAGGATGAAGTGCAGGAATTTCATCTGAGGCAGGGTCAGAAGGAGCGAGAGAATAATCCACAAAATACAAACCACACCAAACACCCTCTCCATATTCACTGCACAGCTGCGTGACTGCAATTGCACCGAGCAGAGAGGGGGGCTTGGGCACTGGGCTCTCCAACATCTTAGAGAGAAAAAAAAAGATGGGTTATTTACATAGTAGAGGAGTACAAGAAAAAAGAAAAGCGCTACTGAGATCAAGGAATTTTCTACCACGGCACACCAGCAGATTTTATCAGCTGCAGTGGACAGGTGTGTCTGATCTCAGCATGTGCAGAGGTGGGGGAAAGCTGGTGGTGCCCAGAAGTGCCCCAGCACAAACACCAGACACCAGCCCATGCCTAAGCACAGCAAGCAGAAAGCCACTGCAGATCCTGGGAAAATGGAGGGAGACAAAACATCCAATGCCCTGCTCCATACATGAGGCAGTAGGGTTGGTGGTAATCAAAGGAGAACAAATGTTTACTGGTCTGCAATGATTGGTAGAGATGGGGACCACTGAGGTTATTCTGCATTCCAAGTTTTGCTCCAGACTCAATCAGGCTACAAAACCAGTTATTAAATGTGGTGCTAAATCTCATTTCTTGCACCAGTTTAGTCCTGGCAAATCCAAGGGCCCACACACAAGGGATGGCAGCAGGAATCTGCAAACATTAAAAATGATAAATAGAGAGGGTTTTCTGACCCTACTATAAAGCAGACTTCATAAAAGTATTTGTTTTTAATATCAGTGTACGATATCCTGAATCCCTGTATTTTCTCCTTGAGAAGAAGACAACTATATTCTGAAATTTCAGAGACTTTTTTCCTAGGGAAGTTCATTTCCATCAGACACAACAGGAAGAAAATGCCCAGGAATTCATGTCTAGCTGTCATTCAAACAATGCAGAAGAATTCCATCGTGAGAGTGGCTTTTATCCTTCAGTAGGATATCAGTATCAGTAGGCACAAAAAGGAAAAAAAGCAGGTCCTTAGAGTAGCCACAGGAGAGGAAAGGTACTGTGCAATGTTACATGAGCACCAAATGCTTGTTTCAGCTGTGAGCTCCATTAAAGTCACATGAAAGTGTTAAACTGAATGCTGAAAACTGCATGTTTGATATGGAGCAGGCCCATTATGTCAACTTGCACAGTCCTTGCCAATGCAGCACACTAACGTTAATCATTCCACATTCTAATTATCTTACCATTATAGCAATTTCCCTGATGATCATCCTTTTTTTTTTTTTTTTTTCATTTTGCTGTTGTTCAGTGGTTTTCAATGATGCAGGCTGTAAGGCTTGGACCACCTCTTGGCCATCCCAGTGTTTCCAAAGAATACACCAAAGGGTGTGTTATTATCTCTCTCCATCATTCCCTTGGCTTTCCAGGACATTCTCCGTACTTTATAACAAAAGGATGGGGAAGAGGCGGGCGCTGCTTTGCCTCTGTCCCCTCACATGCTGTGCACTGAAGCAGATTGGCTGTGGAAGCCTCCCAGTTTGCCCCAGTGCTAACCTCTGCTAGCACTGGTCCTCTGGCAGAGTGTCCCAGTGTTGGCTACGATGGGACAGCAGGAACCAACATCTTTGCTATAGCCCAGCTGGAGTGAAACTGCCTTAGTAATTGCAGCAGAGCAAGAATAGATTTATTTTATTTTCTGCTTTACTCCAGTGAGAGAGAGAGAGAGGCCAGATTTACCCAGTGGCCTCATTCCTACCCCCAGAGCATGAATTACTTGCAGATTTCACAGTGAGTAGATAGAAGCAGGGACACAGACAAATTCCTAGAACCAAGGAAGTTATCGGTCTTTTCTGCCTCATCACCCTCATGCACATATTGTGACATTTTCATTAGCTTCTCCATGTCTGACAGACATTCCTGTGCTCTGCAGAGAAATCATGGTTTACTTCCTATCTTCACAAAATTTGGGAGCTTTAAAAAAACCCACCAACACCAAAAACCCCCAACCCAGTTCCCTTTCCCCTCGTACCCAAGTAATTCAATTACTTGCCAGACAGCACTAAGAATCCATTAGAGAAGAATATATTCTGCATTTGCTGTGGAAATCTCCTGGTGATCTTATCTGTCTCTCAGTTCAAGCTCAAAGCTCAATTGTTTTTTCTGCCAGTGCAAGGAGACTTCAAGCAGCACTGAAATCTTTTCAGATGGGGACAGTCATCTCATCTTCATTTCAATTTTACAGGAGTAAGAGAGATTTGTGGATAAACTGAAACAATAAGAGGAATGGCTATGGGGCAATCTATTGGATTCTGAACAGCTTTGAGTTAACTGCTCCAACCAGCAAATTCAACATTACCCTGAGCTGCCTGCCTGAAGAAATAAATACTTGAGAGGCAGCCTTGCCCAGATACAAGTTTCCAAGTTATCATTGAGTAAATTGGTAAAAGGGCATCATCTCTAACTTTCACACATATCTAAAGGACTCAGACTATCTTTTTGATCCCCTGGAAGCAGGAAACATCAGTAAAGAGCATTAAGTTGAACGAAATAGCCAAGGAAATAAACTGGGAAGGATGAAAGGGTAGGCTTAGGAGGAGCACACTTGGTGAGGTGACCGACAGGTCTGCTTTGCAGCATGTCCAGTGGTGTTTTTCTCTAGGATACTTGAGAGAAGGGACCACACAAAAGTCTCCAGATACAGACACAGATCTGTTTTCTAAGCAGTGTCAACAGAAGGATCACACTCAGAAGATGTCAGAGACCTTGAGAAAGCAGGAAAGTCAAAAGACACTGACATTGAATCCTCAAATTGCTCGGCTGTAGAAGTTACTACCTACGTGGCACCATGGCACAGCCACCTGGCAGCACTGGGAAAACTATTTCATGTCATACAATCACTGTTCCTTGTCCTCCATCACCTGAAGAGAATCCTAAGGAATGTCTCCAATACATTGACATGCATTCTAATAATCATTTGCAAACACACACACACACACACAACATATAAAGTTAAATTCCCCAGTGTTGTATTTAAATGTTCAGGCAGCTCCACCATGTTAATATTCATCATAAGAGCTTACACATATCTAATCACACTTCTCCTTGCACACTGAACAGACTGACCTCTGGGCAAGCCCTGACTCCTTGGGAAATAACCTTAAGGTCAGCAGCTCTGGCTGTGATGGATCTAGAGGGAAAGCAGCTCCACAGCTGAGCTCCCCTTCAAACTGCTGTCAACAGCTTTTCACATCCCTCTGCTCCTAAAAATGAGAACATTTCTGTAATTACTACTGATTGGAACTGTGGTAGCACTGCACAGAGGGAAAGAATGCATCCACTGGAAGACAACCAAAAACACACAAGAGGACCTCTGGAGAGCTCATCTTTGCTGCACAGCCTTCATGTTACTGGTTTTTCAAGTTTCTCATCTTATTAGAGCCAGAAGCACAATGAACCCCCTTTTCAAAAGCAGTGTCTTTGTTCTGAAAGGTCACAATCTCAACTGAACATCTTCTGTCATGTCCAACATGCACAACAGCTTTCAGGGAATTTTTATTTCGCTTTAAATGTCCTGCCAAAAATGCAAAGAACAGGCAGAGAGCTGCTGCACCATTGAGGACACGCGGGGTTTAAACGCCAATCAGAGGGAGCAGCAGAGCTCCTGATGGAGCAGCAGAGCTCCTGCTGGAGCTGAGCCCCTGCCCGGGTGAGCAGGGCTGTGATGGATCACCTGGGAGCCCTCCCATGTGCATGGAACACCGCTGGGACTGCCAGACACCTCCCCTCCTAAACACAGAACCCCCTCGTGGGACACTGCTCATTTTTTAAAGATACAAAGGGGATGCTCTTCCCACAGCACTTCACTTACCCTGCCACTCCACCTGTCCATCCTCATTTGAACAGAACAGCCTTTCTACCTAAATTAGGCATCATCTTCCACTCTTACCTGTCTTTCAAACCTAGCTAGGAAAGCTGTCAAAAACAATTACTTTTTTCTGACTTGTCTGGATCCGCGTCTCTTTAAAGTCTTATCAAACAACAGCAAATGGAAATTGAGCCCAATCTGGGCTAGGAAGGGCCTGTATCATGATCTGTGCTCAGGGTGTGCTGACAGAAAAGCTGTTATTGGGGTGTTACTTCTCCCCATTTACCCCCGGGCACACCAGGAGCCTGCACTGCTGGGTGAATGCTCAGTGCCACACATCTGAGTGACAAAGGCACGTCGAGTTTCCTGCCTACTATTCAGAGAAATTCTCCAGAGAGAACCCTTATTTTTTAATGTAAATCTCTGCCTCCAAGTGTCACAGAGGTGGTAGGTCAGTCTGATCAAAGGGAAGAGTTCTGGGATACGTAAGGTAACATACCAACATCTCACAAGCTTGAATCCCCCGACAAAGGTCACACAAAAATGCATTTCTCTGATGCACACTGTCACCCCCACCAGTGCCTCAGCTCAGAGCATCTCCCCATTTCCTCACGGATATTTTAACATCATTACAAACACTGCCCACTCTTGACTGTGACATGAAACAGGCAGATTTTTTCCTCTTCCCCTCATCGCACACTCAGAGAAAACATTATTAAATTCTGACTTAAATCTTTTCCATAATCTGGGTGACACATCCTGGCCTTTTGTCTCCTAGAGATGGTGTCGAATTTTACACATACCAAGTAGTAAAGGAAAAATACGGCACCATAACCAGAGTATCTTTATCAGAAGAATAAAACTGCTGAAGAACATTACTGAAAACTTGGACTTTACAAAGCCAGACCACAACAGAAATGGCAAAGACAAGGGCAGTATGAAACCGTGACCTATTACTTTGTTTTAATCAAAAACTCAGAAATAATTGGGTCATCAACCAAAGGCTGAAATGGTAATGAGTAATGAAAAGCCAAAAGCTTATGGTGGAGAGAGCTGCAACTTATGGACATGGTACTCATAAAAGTCTGAGAGAAGGCAAAAGCCTCAGTAAACAAACCTTGCGAAGCGTTATTTGCGTTATAAAGGTCTAAATGACATTTCTGTTTTGTTTCTGTGACATGGAAGCAGAATTCAAAGCAGCAGAAAAATAATAGAAAATGAAGAAAGAACAATTGAAAACTAATTTGTGCCACTGAATGACTACAGAGAAAAACAAGAAAACTATAAAGGGACAGTCACTCTTATCGCTTCCTGAAAAACTTTGCTTTTTCTTTGTGTGATAAGTAAGATTAGAGGAGTTTGAAAGTGAAGTCTCATTTCTGTCTCATCAGCCTTGGCTTTCACCCACAGGGTGATTCTGGGGATCAGTGAAACACACAGAAGCCTTCTGGAGTTGCTACTTACTACTGCTTCACTGGCACACGCTGTAAGTTTTTGGGTGGGAATTTAGATACACAACTGAGAGTTTGAATGTGCAGTTGTAGCTGAAATTACTAATTGCTGTGCACCAACAAGAGTGGTCTCTGTCCCCATACTCCCATGAAGGCAGGGCACACACCCCAGATTTGGTGGCCTGGTGCCATGTAACCAAGCCCAGAACGACTTTTAAAACATCACCATTTATTCTGCAACACCTGTTCAGAAAACCAAGGTTTGTTCCAAGCCAGCTTTCTTATACCACAGAAGGACTGGAACAATTTCCTGCTGCTTGACCCTGCAGAACACACGTGCTGCAGGAGCAGCCTCCTCCTCAGCGCAGCAGCATCCTCATCCGCGTTTTGTGCTCTGTTTTTCCACTCCAGCATGGATGGCACCTCCTGAGGTTCACGCTTTCTGTGTAGTGCTACAACGACCTTTTACAGCAGGACATTCCCCATGGCCCAGCTCTCCCTGCCTGCCCTGAGCTCCCCGTGCTGCTGCTCAGGTGGTGACACTCAGTGCACTGACCTTTCCTGTTTCACAGCTCTTCAGGAGATCCAGCGCTCGCCCTTCCTCCCCCTCTGCTCATCTAATGAGCTTTGTGATGCCACACAGCCACTGATATTTTCAAGGGTAGTGGCAGGATAACATTAATGAATTTATTCTGGATTTTCGTGTTAAATGTATTATGCAAATGTTAATCAGTTTCTGCAGAACTTTGAGAAAGGTGCTGCATGAAATAAACAATACGGTGGCAGCTCTGGCAGTAGAATTTATAGAGCTTCAGGTGTTTAATATTCAATGTGCAAATTCTTTAAAAAAAATTTTTTTTTAAAGGGCATGTTGGTAAAACTTTCCTGCACAAATGTGAATCTGTGCACTCGTGGTCCCTGATGTTAACAAACATTAGCAAGTCTGTTCTGTGCACGTCCTTGTTCCATTTGACATCCACTTTGCACATCACATTTATAGGGGCCACCAAGGCCATCAGACAGCTCCTCCTTGAACCACCTAATGACAAACCTAAAAGTAACTGACATGTTTATGCTTCTCCTCTCTGCTCCCCTGGAACGTTTCTAATTTCTGTTAATTCTAATTCTGTTAATTCTAATACAACAGCAATGTATTCAGAATTAACACGTACAAATATTTGCATAGCCCCAGCTAATTCAGTGTCACATAATCCCCAGGGGCTGGATCACAGCTGGAGGTTCTGCACTCCTTCCATTTCACACCAGTTCTAGGATTTCCTGCAGTACCTGACCCACGTGGCACAGGATACACAATGGTTTTCCCCCAGTAACACGTATAATCCTTTCTGCACAATTTGTGGGCACACTACAGGGGAAGCTCTTTTCCCTCCCAGTCATTTGGGTGCCACTTCAGCACATCCCCTTTAGCAGATCCCTGTGACCCCAGGGACACCCACACAGCAAGGCAGTTCAGACTTAGTTTCTCCTTCCCAGCTCAAGAGATAATTGAAGAGAAGGTGGTACAACAGCTCAGGTGTGGCTCAGGCCACCCACCAGGACATGCTGGGTGACTCCAGGGTCACCTCTGTGACATCCCATCTCCGCTGCTTTGTCATCCCCAGAACCTGACTCATTGGCCCCTTCTTCACTCAAAGCCAGCATCCTGTGTGAATATTCTCCCCTGTGCCATGCAAGCACTACACACCTCTGATCTGTCATTAATTAATACCCATGATGTCTGTCTATCACATGTTTTCCGTTGCTCTTTTGAGCAAAACTGTGGAGTGACCCTCAGAGTTGTCTCTGACTATAAACACTTGAATGGATACAGCTCCTTAGGTCAGTGCAGACTTGCTGCTGCCTGTGAAATTCAGAAGATAAGCTTTGCCTGTAAAAGATGAGCTTATTGCTGATCAAATCCAGGAACCTGTGGAACTGATCACAAATCACTCTGTACACACACTCCCATGGACTGGATGAGTGGGGCAGCACAGTATGATCCCACCTTCTGCAGTCCTGGACCTGCACTTCTCTTCATCTCCTCTTTACTGGGTCTCCTGCTGTATGTTCTCAGTTATTCTATCTCATAATTAAGTCCCTCTGGAGCACACACAAATTTGCTCCTACGCCTTGCCAAAAGCAGTACCTGACTGAAGAGATGCCAAGTGATTTGCCCAGAATCATCTAAAGAAGCCTTCTAGAAAAAAATAAATGAAAGGCTGAACTTAGATAGGGGAGGTTTTCAACAGGGACCAGCTGTGCCACAGAGGCTAACATGGACCTCATGCCCAGATGAAGAAAAAAGGAGAAGAGGTTTGTGAAAAGGGAGGGCATGGGGATAATCCAGGAAGAAGACTTGTGAGCATTTGAGAGGCCAATTAGAGAACTTTTAAAGGTTGACTATGTCCTTTTAAGTTTTATAACAGTGTAAATGATTCATTCATCATTCTTCACTGGTCACAAAATGAACAGTTAGACTGTTAAATGACCTCAGCTTTGCCTTGGGTTCTTAACTCCAAGCTAGTCACTGGCTGCCAAAGCCCTAACCATAAAATGAGTCATTAATGCTTAAAGAGAAACAATCTCTGTCCACCTTGCCCTGGGGTACAGCTCCCAGATGTTTTGTTATTCTCTCAAAATACAGCTGTTAGAAGAAGGAGGAGGCCAGCCCAACCAAAAAAGTTGCAGAGATAAGGGGAAAGAGAAACATGTGAATGCTCTGGATGTCCAGCACTTCTGTCATTCATGGACATCTCACTCCTGGAGAACTAAACCCAGCAGGCACTTCCCTCAAGGACACTGAGATAGGCAATTCAGTCCCTTCTATTCTAACAGCAAAGCTTAACGTAAATTCCAGCTTCTGTCTGGGGTAAGCTTCCTGATGACTGTCCCCACACTATGAAGTTAGTCAGCTCTTTCTGAGCTTTGAAATAGTAGGCAAAAATCAATCATTTCCATATGTATATTCATACTGCATTTTTGAGAATGTTGTTGTCTTATTACTGACTGGCAGAGAGGCTAAACACAACCAGTTACTATTGTGAGCAGAGGGAGATGTGGCAATCAAAGCTGGACAGTCCAGAGTTTGTGCCAAGTCCTGACCCTTTCCCACAGACAAACTGCCCTTGTTGCATTTTGTCTACTCCTGAGATCCTCTCCCAGTTTTCTATCCGGTTTTCTTGACTGCCAGCATCCACAGGTGATTCTTTTTACTCAGAAAAAAAGCCAGAAAATACAGACTCTTTCCCTTCAGCCTCATAAATACACATGCACACACTCAAAGGATTAGGCTGCCAGCTTGGCTATGGGACTGGAGGTGATTTTCAAGCCCAAACACATCTCAGTGTAAAAAAACCCACCCCATCTACTTCTCTTTTATCTATACAGCTCCACTCATCTGAACTCTAACTGGAGTTTCATTCTCACCAACCAGCTGTGAACTAATTATGAGGACTTTAACTAGTCCTGCTCCCTCTCCAAGCATATGGATCCAATTAAGTCAAACTGCAGCTGATTTTAATCACTCTTCCTTGAAGCAGCCAACCTTGAAGAATCTCTTCTTCAGCTGGAAGAGTAGAGGAGAGCAGGAAAAGCAGGAGAGTAGTATTTGCATAAGGAACACTTCACATCCGCTTGGCTGCCTGTAAACACAGGGCTCCTAGCAGCAAGAAATGCTAATTGAATACTCCTCACAACTCTTTTCCTCCCACTTTATCCAAAAAGCACTGATTTGATCAGTCTCTTTTGTTCCTGGAATCAAGCTGCAATCTTTTCACCAGCACCTCTGGAAGATGGTCCAGATCACTAAACAAACCAAGCCTTTCTTTGAAATCTCAGCCTGCCCACCATGGGCCAAGCAGAAGCTCATGTTTCCTGGAAATGTTGTTTTTGCTTCATGGAAGGGAAGAAAGGTAGAGGAGATGAGATAAAATTATGTGTTTAAATCCACTCTTTTCATATTATTTGAATCCCTCTCCTGAGCCATTTTTCCCTCTCCATTTGGAAAACCAAATGTTTTCCTTAAGATAATATCCTGGGCACCAGGGAGGCAGTCTCAACCGGGTGTCATTTCTCTACAGCTCTACATCTCCTGTGTTTTTGTAATCTGAGGTTTTCATTAGCAGTAAAGACCCGGCCAGTGAGTGATATCCATGCTAAAGTCTTTATACCAGTGAAGGAAAATCAATGCATCCTGCAGCTAGGTGTCAAGAGGCAAGGGGTTTTGGTAGATAGGGTGTGTGGAGGTGGAAAACACCTTCAGGCATAATTCAAGCTGTCCCCACACAAGCACAGAATACAAAAAGATGTCAGATCTTTTTGTGGAGGGCTATCAGCACCTCAGTTCATTTGCTAAGACTGAGCTCAAGGACTGGGAGTCACACACCAAGAGCACCTTTCCAGGTGCTCCCTTGCCCTCTGCCCACTCCATCAGGGTGCCCTTGCTCATAAAGTGGGCTTTTGTGCAGGAATCAGCAAAATTCCTGTGCCACTATTCAGATAAAAAAGGATGTGAGAATTTCTTCACAGAGAGGAGGATGAGATATTGGAATGGGCTGCCCAGGGGAGCGTGGATTTGCTGTCCCTGGAGGTGTTTAAGGGAAGACTGGACGTGGCACTCAGTGCCACGTCAGGGGTGACAGACATGGTCTGGTGGGTCATAGGTTGGATCCAGTGATCTCTCCTTTTCAACCTAAATGATTCTGTGATTTGGAGACAAACATTTTTGAAACTGTTCTCCTTTCCACACCTCAATACATTCAAACTGACATTTTTAATTAGAAATCATTAGCTGTATCTCCCTAGACTTCATGCACCAACCACAACTTTGTGAACACAACAGATTCAGTTCAGTGTAAAGCACTCAGAGTCTCAATTCTACAATCTGTGTCTTCCCAATTCCCAACTTTAATATGTACCTTCTACAGATCTTTCCTGTAGTAGATACAATTCCAGGAGTCAGAGGTTTTATTTTACAAGAAGGAACTGCAGATAGATTTGTCAGAAATCACTCTCACTCTGCCTGGTTTCCTGTCAGCCCCTTCTCTTACACCTTTATTTGACTGAAGCCATGCTTCTCCCATGTTTGTAGTTTTAGTCATCTTCCTGTTCAGTAAAACTTCTTTGTGACTTCTGAATGGAGTTTGTCTTGCTTTTTTTCCCCTTCACGATACAGACTTTATTTTAACCCTCACTTCCCAATGATTTCTTTCAGAGGTGGGAATAAATAATACGTCAAACTTCGGTGACCTTATCTGAGTGTTTAATGACATTTTCAGCGTATTTGCTCAGCACTGATAGAAGAGGTAAATTTCTAAGCTTATCCTTAACTTTGTGGGTTCTCACAGTAACAAACCTTTCAAAGTGTTTATAAAAAGAGTCATTTTAAGCTTGGCCTGTCAAGGTATTTGATTCACAAGGTGAATAAAAATTGGGAAGGCTGATGCTTTTCCCTCTGAGGAGTTCTTGGCCATTCAGGTGGGCACACACTGATCAATACTGACACTTTAGCATTCAGCTGACATATTCCTGTATTTGTGCTTTCCTCTCCACTCCTTCTCTTTTGAAAAACTACTCCAGGCATCCAGTCCCAAAGACACAGGTAAAGTGAGACTTTAAGGACAGGGGGAGATGCCATCTGTTAAACAAGGAGTTAAAGCCATGTCCTCAGCCTTGGCAAGGGAGATGGAAGAGCATCATTACCTGAATTCAGCTCACTAACTTGAGGATTTCTTTCCTAGACCTGCTGCTCAAGACTTGGCATCTCAAATCACTTGGTTCATCTTTGTATGGACAAATGAAGCAGATCTTTGTGATATTTTGAGATACCACAAATAAAATAGGGAATTCCTCTGGTCAGGGCTTCCTGGAAAGCCAGAAACCACTGTAAGACCATGTAGGGAGATTAACCATGACCTGAGCTGTAATCTGCTCTGGAACCAAAGCTGCTTGTGTGTTTGTTGGAGAACTAAGCCCCCAAACACCAGCCCAAAGCTTTCATCTCCTTCTGATGACTGAAACCCAATTAAAGAGGAGCAGGGTGACAGGTTTCACACTAAACATGGCTCAGCAGAGATGCTCAGCAGCTCTCAGCTCCCTGCTTTATCAAAGCTGTCACTTCCCCTGTCTTCAGGAATGGGTTATAAAAATAATAAAAAAATTTTTATTCACGTCTAATAGATGTCAAGATAAAATCAATGCTCTGGCTGAAATCTGGGTAATTTCAAACCTGCATGTTTTCTACCCTGAAGCAATTTGCAAAAAAAATTGGAAAAATAAATATAAAAAGTAAGAAAAATTGAAATAATAGAATGTTACAATAACGAATTGTTCAACACATCAGGGAGAAAAGAAGGAAGAGATAACACTCTTCATGGAAGGGTGGGCTTTGATTGAACCAACAGGCTCAGGTTCTTGTTTGCTCCAGCATTTTCAAACAGGAAACAACACAACAGCCTGAAACAACTCCCCTGCCCTTCCTCTGCACAGGAAAGCTGTTCCTAGGGTGACAACAAGCAGAGCAGCCAGTCCACTGATCTGCTGCAGGTGCCTCGTGTGAGATTTCACGGATCTCTCCAGAGTGAAAAGCTGAACACCTTCTGCTGTAGAGGACAGCACCAAGAAAAGCAAAGCACACAGAACAGCACAGGAAAGGGAACACACCTCCCATCCTCCTGACTCCGCACCTTCTGCTCTCCACGTCTGTGGATGCTGCCAGCTCAATCCCTCAACAGCACTGCCCTGGAAAACTCCAGGAGCTGAGGTGGTCTCTGCTTCCATCGCTGGCACCAGCAGAGAAGAGACTTCAATATGAACAAAACTCAAAGTTTCCCATCCTCTCCATGCTGTGCAGCCCTGTCTCTGCTCCCTCTTTGCCATTTTTGGGGACAGTCAACTTCTAGAGCTACTTAACACGGACCAATTTTTAAGGCTGCAAGAAGAGAAGTCCTAGAGAGAGTCATCCAACAAGACAACTGAATCTGTGTGATGACATCTGACATCACACCCCTCTGATGGCACTGTCAGGAGTACAGGTGGGACAGTGCAGGCAGCACAGGCTGCCCAAAGGTGCCCTGCCCAGCTGCAGGGGAGGGAAGCTCCGTGCTGGGAGCACTGAGGCACATCTGTCAGAACAGCCGCAGCACATGGACCACGCCAGGCTCTCCAGCTGCTCTGGACCTGCACACTCCTACCTGCAGAGTGAGCTTCTCCAGCTTCATTTCCAGAGATCTCTTCTCCTCTGCCAGCTTGCTGCGTTCGGCTTCCAGCTCCTCAATTTTCAACCTGCAGAAAAAGGGAATATTAATAGACTTTGGGTGTCCCTGCACAGTCCCACCACAAATAATCAAGTAAAGCATGAAACCAGAAATAGTGTCAGATTATTCCTGCATTCAGTACCACAAAACTGCATTACTGAGGCAGCTAAAAACATATGGTTGGAAGTGACATGTTTATGTGATGAGAACATAATTTGTAAAAGTATATTAAAAATAGACAATTTGAATATAAAGCAAGTTCAGCTTGGACACCCTCTGCACCACAGACTGAGTCTAGACCATCACGTTTAATAACCACCAGCAGCTAAAACCTCTATGAGACATCAAATCTCTTTTTATACTGATTTATATCTGATTTATATCTGATTTATACTTTTGGCCTTCACAACACTCCTTGGCAGTAAGTTCCACAATTTAATTATGTACTGCATGAAAAATTAGTCCAGTTTGTTTTATACTTCACATGTGATTATTTCACTGAGTGCCCGTTAGTTCTGCTATGAAAAGTCATGAATAATTGTAGCACACTCCCCTTTCCACACCACACTAGAGGCCTCCTCTATCATTTCCTGAAGAATCTCAGTCTAGTCTTCCTTGGCACCAAGGATTTTCCATATTTTTACTGTTCTTTCTTGTTCCATCAAGTTTTATATAGACTTTTCGACATGAAATAAGCTGGAACTACGAAGAGCACTCAGATATATTCAGTGGTACAGTGAGGATTTCTGCTTTACTCTCAACTTCCTTTCCAACAGCTTCTAGTATTCTATTTGTATTTTTAACCATGGAGCACCTACCTAATATTTTCAAAAAGCTGTTCATAATAATGTAAGATCTCTTTCTTGAGTGACAACAGCTCATTTAGAGCTCTCCGTTGTGGGAGTAAAAGTAAAGGGTGTGTTTCCTTATGTGCATGTGTTGGGCAATTATTGACATGCAACTTCATCTCCCATCTCAAGCAGCCTCCTAAGATTTTTTTCTGAAATTCAGAATGCTCTGATAAGCTGAGTAATTTTATATTATCTCAAACTCTGCCACCTCACTACTCACAAACCCCTTTTTGCTGTTGGACAAGTTCCCAATTCCCAATTGAAACTGTTCTAGGACTTAGTAGGAAAACCCCTGGCATTGTGAAAACATTTATTCTTCTATTTTCCATATTTTAACTTTGTATTACATCAGCAAAATAGCGGAAGAAAAATGCATGAAGTTTTACAGAGTAAAAATACATTGTATTATCTCTGGCTCAGGAAATCCTGGAGACAAGGCACAGAGAAGCCAGGAGAGCTTCTGGCAAGAAGCTGATGTTCTGTCCTGCTCACATGGGCACCACAGTACACTGGGACAGCCAGACCTCTAGGCTTTATATATTCTTATCAATCAAACAAAGAATCTCCTGTTTTTTTACTCCATCCAAGTTTCCTAATAACCTTTGGCTCAAATTGGAAAGGTCAAATACATTAGCTCATACCAGCCTTAGACAAATGACTGGTGAATCCATCAGAGAACTCTATCAAACTTGTTAGGCAGGAGATATGTGTAAAAAAGATTGGATACAAAATTTTTTTCTTGCATTTAATACAGAGTACAAAACCCTGATGCTCCTTTAAGACCCTCCCCCTTCCACATGTTAACTTCTTGGGATTAATTGTACAACCAATTCAGAATAACACTAATCTCTGGATTCAATTTTCTCAGGATATTCTTTAAAAATTAATTATCTTGCTTAATAATATTTTAAATTATCTAAATTAAGTTGAAATTCCTTGCACCATACAATAAAGAATACATCCATCTGCCAATATCCCAAAATTATGCAAAAGCAATTTCAGGTACAAGGAAGAACTCATCTCTCTGATTCATTTGGCAACAGTTCCAAACTTTTCCATAGAAGCAGGTTGATCTACATCAGCTTCAGCACAGAAATGTCTCCTTTATAAATATGCAGCTGGGATTGCTTAAATTATTTGTAAGCCTGACCCCTGCTGGCAATTTTCAAATATTATAAGGACTCATCTTTTTCTGCTCTTGGAAGGCTCTAAAATGCCGAGGAACAATTTTAGCACTGTCCAGGCCATTAACAAATATCATCAATAACTTTCAGAAGAGACACAAAACTAGTGGGGATGGAGGATGCTGAAGCAGGAGACTGAAAAGGTCAGGAAAAATGGAAATTCAAAGTGGAATTAATGCTTTTAACGGTGCATTTCTAAATAGATTGCAGAACAGGCCACGAGGAGAGCAACACTCTTCTCTGAGGAACAACACTGCAACAGCTCCTGAAAGGTCAGAGCCAGACACAGGACTCTCATCAGTGCTTTCTCCATCCTTGACATGCTGAATTTTAATTGGGAACAAATTTCTCCCCGTCCAGCCTCATGAATAATCTGACACTGCTGTTACCTGCCTGCAAAACTTGTCTCCATGGGGAGGTTCAGGATCAGCCCTCTCAGTTACCCTTTGAAAACCACTCACAGCAGCGGCCAGGAAACACTTCCCAAAGACCTGAGACACAGCTGTAATGAGGGTAGATTCAAGCCATTACATTTTTGTGCTATTTCACCTGCAATTTCAGGATTCAATAATCTGTTTATGCCCTTTGTGTCTCGCTGCTGAGCAAGTGATGATTTAAAGCCCGGGGCGCTCCCAGTCAGGCAGCAGATATCACAGAATCCTGAAACAGTTTGTGGTGGAAGGGACAGTAAAAATCATTTACTTCCCCTCTCTGCCATGGGCAGGGACACTTTCCACTATCCCAGGTTGCTCCAAGCCCTGTCCAACCTGGCCTTGGACACTTCCAGGGATGGGGCAGCCACAGCTTCTCTGGGAAACCTGTGCCAGGGACCCCCCCCCTCAATTTATTCCCAGTATCCCATCTAATCCTGGCCTGTGCCAGTTAAAAGCCATTGCCCCTTGAGCTACCACTCCATGCCATGGTCAAAAGTCCCTCTTCAACTCTCTTGTCCCCCCTTTGGGGACTGAAAGGCCACAATAAGGTCACCCTGGAGCCTTCTCTTCTCCAGAACTACCCACTCTGTGCCCACAAACAGGCACAGGTCTCTCCCCTCTGAGCCTTGGGCTCCCTCTCCAGGTGCTGCTCCTTCCCAGGGTCCCAGCTCTGGGGCATCCTCCTTTCCTGGCACAGGGTAGGGCTGGGGGCCTCTGCCCTGCTCTGGGCAAGGTCAGCCCATCAGTCACAGGGCACTCCCTGGTCTCATTCAGACACAAAACCTGCTGCTGTCTGTGCACTGAGAACAGGAACACTGCTGTAACCTTTGCGCCAAGACGATTTTGACACTGACTTTTAGTGCTTTCACCATTTATCCCCCTCCTATCTCATTTTTAACACCGTTAAGTGTCCTGGATCTCCAGTGGGAAAGTGTTCAGAGCCACAGGCAAACAGTTTGTGCTATTCCAGCTTTGCTTCCCAGCCCCCTGGGGAATGCTTCCCAATGGCAAAGACAGAGAAGCAAGGGAAATCCTATCTATATATAAACACAGCAAAGCATTTGCAGCTGGTGGTTAAAATATGGAAGTCAAATATTGAAAAATATTTACTGGCTTGGCACTTGGATTTTTTTCATTTACTTATTTTTCTCATTAAGTTCACGCATAGGGATGATTGTGTACTGCTTTGGGATGCACCAGCAGCCACAAAGGCAGCCTTGGTGCACACTCCTCATGCCTTTTCTCTCCAGGGACACCTGCACAAGAGAGGTGATGCTATTGTATCTCCAGTTTGCAGTCCTCCACCTGTAACACGCTGGAGTTACCTTCAGGCAGGGAGAACAGCCCAAGACAAATCCCTGTGAGTACCACAAAAAGCAGGGTACAGAAACACCTGGGTACAGCACAATCATCTCCCAGCTCAATTTCTGGCCCAGAATGGTCTGGGTTAAAAGGGACCTTAAAGATAATTCAGTTCCAGCCCCTCCACCATGGGACACCTTTCACTAAACCAGGTTCCTCCAAGCCCCATCCAACCTGGCCTTAAAAGCTGGTGTCTATTCTAAAAACAGCCTTGTGCCACAAAGAAGGAAGAAACACCAGTTATTTTCTGAAATTATCAACACCATTGATGAGTTTTGTGCTACAGGAAGAAAACATTCAAATGAATTGCTGAAGAATTCATGAACTTTTCCATACAGGGGTTTAACAACATGAAAATATTTTATCTCTGGCAAAGATCTCTTCACCTGTCTAGAAGATTTTCCTGCCTCAGACAGCTCAACGAAGAGTTGAAAGCTGCACAGGCATAAGGTAAATTGATGCCACCTCCACAACCTTTCACAAGATCAAATTTAGTGCAAGAACACAGATTCATTGGCATTTGCTCAGCCTCATGGATTTTCCCTCTTTTATAAACTGAGCTTCATATTGCCTCTAGTGCATGTTTCATTATCTCAAATCAGAAGAGGGAATGAGGGAAAAAACCACCACCTACAGCCTCAGGCCTCCTGAAATGACACTTGTGAGAATCAGGAGACATCCCACCGTGTGTGCTCAGTCTGTCTGAAATCCTCAGATCGTGAGACACGGCTGCTCCTCCTTCAGAAAGGAAAAAAGGGGGCAATCTGTTGGATTTTCAACAGCATCCAGGCACTCCAAAAGTCTCTCTGAGTCCAGAGCTTTTCAGTGGAATTAACCAAATGTGGACAAGTCCCCCACCATCACCCTTTTATCTCTGTTTTATTGGTTTTTAATGTTCTCAGCTGTGTTATGTAGTCGCCTGTTGACATCACCAATGAGGACATGTCTCACAGAGGCCCCATCTGTGAAAGGGGCATGGCCATGTGGAAAAGCTGTTGCTAAACAGGAAAATACTGAATGGAGCAGAAAATGCATGTGTTGGGAAGATGCTATTAAGGGATCCAGATGGCATTGAGATGGTGTTAGGAGCAGAGCAGACAGAATTCCAGCAAGTGTGACTAATGGGCATTGGCAAGGACATGAATTTCTTTTGAATTACTGTAACTCTACCCAGTCACTAAATCCACAGAAAACATTTAGGATTTACTGGGGTTGCAGTTTGACAGCAGAAAGAAAAAGTTCAGATTTGTTCCAGCTGAAAAGGTCCTTCAGCTGTTGTCACTTAAGTCTTTAGTGAAGTTCTTTTTAAATATATTCCTTTTATTTATAGATTCTGAACGGCCAGTTTCCTCACAGTTACCACCTTCCCTGTAAAAGGTGCTAATGCCCAAATGCTGTACCCTACACTGCAGGAACTCAATGGGTCGACCACAGTTTCTTTTCATAGGATCTGAAGAATATAACCAAAAATTATTTCAGAGGGAGCAGCAAAAAGTGTGAGAAATGACAGCATTAGCACTGCTTTTATTGTCTCTCCAGAAACGATGATGCTGGGAGAGAGTTTCACATTTAAATTTATAAAAGGTCTGACGAAATAGCACTTTGTTCTCAAGAGAAGGAGGAAAAACTGATAAAGTCTTTCAAGTTTCTGGCTGAAAATTTACTTTCCATACTAAAGAAAAATGAGACAAAAGGTATTTTTCTTAAAAGCTCTCGTTCACTTACAAGAGGTGAATACAGATTCAAAGGATTAATGTGGATATTTTTTTTTCCCTCCTTTATGTCTCCCCTGCTTTTGTTTTCAGAAGTGAGCTCCTAACAACGGGGTCTATATGGAAATGCCTGGAGGCTCAACAGTCCATCCCTGTCCTGCACATTCCTCTTGCTGCCTTCAGTGGTTCCTCCTGTTTTTCACATCCCTTGGTGAGAGCAGCTAACAGCAGAGGTTGGGCTCAGCCCAGAGGAGTGGACACATCATCTCCCAGGTTACAGGATTTCAAAGACTGCAATAAACTACAGAAATGGAAGTAACTCCCTCATAAACTGTAGCATTTCTTTCCCCACTTTCCAGTTTGGAAGTTTTCATTCTTCTCCCTGTTTTCTCCCAGCATTAGTTTCTGGCAATGATGTGTAGAAGGAAGCAGTGACAGTGGAGTTAGTGCTGTTCTCTTTTCCTTAGCAGCTACATAAAATTGAGTAAACTGGTGCTGTTGAGGCCCACAGGAGGAGGATGAGCACAGCAGACCTAATCCCTTCCCATTCTGATCCCTGTTCTCCTCCAAACCCTTCTGTTCTTTAATCACACCCACCCAGTTCATTGCTGCTGTAGAGAGGACACATCCAGCTGAGCCACGAGGAGTGTTTGATGTGGATCACAGCACATCCTTCCCGAGCCCCAAAGGACTGGGAGAATACAGTCATTTATTCTGTGTTCCTTTGAGAAGGAGCCTCCTCTGTGAAGAAAGAACTTGGCCCAGTTTCTTGAACAATGCACAGAAAATGCAAAATAAAGTCCAACCATAGCCATTGACTGCTTAAGTCTAAAAACATAAGGAAAAAAAAATCTTTATAGAGTCAACTCTGAAATTTCTCTCCACTCAGATGTGGAGTGCCTGAGAGTGCAAGATGTCTGAAGCAGTAACAGAAGCCAAGAGTAAGGAAAAAGGAGCAGGGACTGGCCTTCAGTGCTCCAGCAGGAAGAGACCACCTTGCACCAAGTCATTTACTGTTAGAGCTGAGCAATAAAGAGTGATCAAAGTCAAACAAATCCATGCTTTGTGGAACAGCTCTGTAACTAAATAACCAGCATCAAGGCCTGGGACAAGTATTTAAACCAGCCATGACAATAAAAACCGGTTAATTTTAGTAAAAAAATACTAAAAAAACCCAGTCTGGAATTAGAACGTGGAGCTGTGGCTGTTAAGCACCCACAGCTTCAGGAGCAAAAGAAAAACCAAAATATCAATGTGAAACAACTGCAGAAGAGTTGCCTCTGCTGAAACAGCCTTCAGAGTATGGCCCATCACTGGAAAACAGCTCTGCACCATCAACCACTGCACTGGGAATTGGCCTGGGTTTGGGACATACTTTGTGTGAAAGGTTTGACACCATCTGGGGAAGGAGGAGAGACAGAGATTAGTAGTCAAAGAAATTGCTTAAACACAAAGAGGGAAAAACATTATTTAGGAGGTTTAGGGCTATTGCTGAGCTGAATCAAACACCACGATCCCATAGCAAGGAGGGATTTGTGAGCTCCACTCATCCCTGCCCAGGAAATAGATTTTTCTTTAGGGCAGAGCCAGACATCTCCATCCCCACTGCCAAGAGCCTGGCACGCTCTGGAGTGGTCTGGACTGTGTGGCAATCCAGCTGCTTGCCCTGAAGCTGCTCAGGTAACAGACAGCAAATGCTGCTCAGGGAAGCTAAACACCAAATAATGAGTCTTGGAGGGGAAAATAAAGAGCCTGAACATTTTCCAGATGAAAGGGTGCTGCAGCAACACCAGCCAGGGAGGGAGAGACCAGGGAGACATTGCAGGAAAACTCTGCAAACCTGCAGGGCCCAGAAGACAGCAAACAGGCTGCTGGCTTTCCTGATACACAGGCACATTATCAATCAGGAGTGACAGCTTTCACGTTGCCAAGGAGGTGCTGAACGCTCCTGCAGCAGTGCAAACCTCAGGTTTCAGAGGGTCCAGTGTGCCTCAGCAAAAGAAAAGCCTGAACGAGTTAAGCAAACCCCACAAAAGGCAAAAGTTGATGGAGACAGGTTTATCTCCCTGAAAAAGAGAAGCCACAGCATTCTCTCCTTTAGCAGAACTCAAACACATGATAGAATAAAAAAAGGAGATGTATGCCTTGGGCCTCCAGAACTATTACAGCACCTTGAGGGAACTACAGGAACAAGGCCCCAAGATTAGGTGCACAGCTCCAAAATGTATTGAAATAGCTTAGCTGAACGTGTGTTATTTTCAAACATCTCCCTCCTGGTATGGAACTGGGATTTCAAAGCCGTAAAACAAGCTCCAGAGGCAAAGCACAAGAGCAAAGCCATAACACACAGGCCAGTAATTCCTGCTTTCTGCAGGATTCTGCTTGCTGCAAAACCTTGCTTTCAGTCCTATGAGGTAGTCACACTTTATTGTGATGGAGCTGAAAATATAAAACAATTAAGAAGTGAAAGTCCAGCCAAAGTCTTACATCAGCTGAGAATAAAATACTCTGCCTGTGAGGACCTGAGTTGCCCAACTTAAATAAAAGGAACTTCATTAAACATTCAGAAACAGATGAACTTTTCTGTGCTCGGTATTTATTGTGTCACCTGCTTTGCAATGGAAGCTATAAATGCTTTAATAAATACATGGAAAGGTTGTTTAGCTTCAGTGTAGCTTTTGTAAATGCTCATGTATCCTCTGCTGAAACGCTGTTTTGTAACTTCTCTTTCACTGAATCACAACAGGTACCCCTCTGCCATCTCCAGCAATGCACAAGGGGAAACATCCCTCTTTTATCTCCAGTGCTACACATGCATCAGCAGTACAAAAGCTGGATTCTAAACCTCCTCACACGCATGCCAACAGATCCTGTATTTACAGTCGAGATTTGGTCAAAATAACAAATAAACAGCAATGCTGTTTCCACAGGAAAGGAAGTCAACAGGGGGAATAGTGATGCAGAAGCCAGGCTTATGAATTAACTGACAGCAAAAGACCCCAAACATCAAAAGAAAAGAGCCTGAAGCCTCCGAAAAGATAGCAAAGCTTATAAAGAATCTAAATGCAGGACAAATCATGGGCTGAGTGTTTCTCCTGATGCTTCACGGGGCCCATAAAAGCTGGTGAGAAAGTAAAATGCACGCAGAAAAAGAACATCCTACTTCAGGAATACAAGGGAAATGTGTTCTGATCATCATCCATTGCCTGAATAGCAGGCAGCCTATGGACACAGGCAGTCTACACTCAAAACTTCTTTATGCACTGCAGCGCAGCGAGCTCCTGCACCTGCTGCTCCACCAGGAGACGACAATAACCACAGCATGCAGTGAAACAGCCCCAGGCGTTTCCCTTCTCATGAGCTCCACCAACAAGAGCAGGATCTGCCCAGCCCTGCCCTTGCTTTGCCTACCTGAGGGCGTCCACCTCCTCCTTGGTGATGACAGTGCTCTGCTCGGCCGTGCACTGCTGAGACTTCAGCACCTTCATCTCCACCTCCAGCTGCAGGAGACAAGAGTGTTAGCTGTTCCTGCAGCACTGCTGAGGGCACACACACACAGCAAAGGGAGGAGGAAATCATGGGGCTCTGCACAGGTCACACTTCTCATGACACACATGTGAAGCACAACTTCTCTTGTGTTGAATGTCAGAACCTCAGTTAACCCTCCTTCCCCTTGCAATTCCTTTTGCCTTTCCCAACGTTTTCTCCACGGGAGATGAGGCACAGAAAGTCGAACATCACTAGCAAAGCCTCTGCTTCTCTTTCAGGTATTTCCCCTAATTTCCCCCTTGGATAATGGGATGCAGAAGACCGGGTGGCATTAGGAGTTTGTTGGGACCTGAGGTTTAGCATTGATAACTCAATTCCTCCCCCAGAACAAATGAACTGAATCCAGAAGACTGGGGAATATTTCCAGCACTTTCCAGTATACACTTCTAGCTCCAGCTGCTCAGGTAGCTCTGGCTGAACAAACAAACAAGAATATTTTCTGCCTCTGGCTTTGCCTGGGTAGGAACTCACAAGAAAGTATTTCAAAACCCTACAGACATGAGAACTTCTTACCCAGACTCTCCAATTCCCAGGCTCTGTGACTTGCAGCAGTCTGGATCCCTAATTCAGAGATCAGGACAATGCCCAGATTGATAAACTCCATATGTTACTTGTTTCTAAACCCCTCAAAAAAAATGATTTATTATGAAGCATAAGCAGAGACAAACTACCTAGAGGATACTCAAACTTCTGTTCCAAGTCCTTCTCTCAGCTTAGACCTTCTTCATACACTCATCCCTGAGATTCTGGACTTCCTTTTGTCATCTGTCCTTTTACCACCTGTCGACTAATTCCCCTAATAAATCTGTTGAAGGAAACGATACTTTTTCACCCAAGAGAAAAATAATAAGCAATCCAGCCTTAATTATAGATGCAAAACTTATGACCACAGAGAGTTGAGCACTCAGCATCAGGGATTAATCCATTAATACACCATTCCCTGCAACAGCATAGATTAGACTTGTAGAGCAAAATCACACTGCAATGGCAAACTTCTGCAGGCTTTTTGCAGAAACTCTCCAATTTTGCAAGAAAAAGGAGCATCTTGTCATAGACAGTCATAGAGCTGAGACAGAACTGAAGTTCTGACACGCTGCCTCTTCACCCTTCCGTGCTTACCAGAAAAGACAGGCAGAGCATGGCAGTGCTGTTGGCAGGAGAGGACAGAAAAGGGATGGTTGGATTTTGCTCCCACCCCTTTCTGACACCAGAGGAACAGAGCAGAAGAAAGAGAGCACCAAAAAAATGTTTCAACCTAATTCCCCCTGACACCCCAAAAAGCTCTGCATTCTCCCCCTGCCTGTCAAAAAAACATCCAGGAATAAAAAATAAGCAAAGGCCCACCTGCATCATCAGGCTGTACAAATGTTAATGCATATTAGCTGCCTGATAAGATTATCACAGCCAGAAATGCTTCCCTCAATTTTCTGATTACTGAGCTTATCTCTCCCAGCTCAGCCCATCACAGATGGCTGGGGATAAAGCAAGCACACCAGATAATTCCAGGAATGTGAATAAAAGGTACTGGGATGAGGAGTAGGCTTCAATTCCAACCTACTTCTAGCAGGAAAACACTCATTATGCCTCCGGTTTCCCGTGTGTGCTGAAGCCTGGATGTGTTTGCTGTTAGGAGTCTGAGGATGCTCTCTGGGATGAGTGAGAGCAGCATTTGAAGATGGAAGGGCTGGTCAGTTATTTTTCCCTGGCTAAGAGGGCTCAGCCTCAAGCCCACGTGGCACCTGCTCACCCACACAGGTAAATCACAGCCACCTTCTCCAGGGACAAGGGGACACAGACAGGAGAGGAATCTGGGGTCTCTTGTGGTGGCTGCCCTGAGGAGGAGAAAAATCCAGAGTGTGTAACAGGAAAAGGAGGTGGGAGAGCGAATGCAAACAAGCTTGAGGGAGCTTGTGAGAAGCATCTCGCTTGATACACAGCAGTGACAAATTAGTGCCAGGTACGCTCAGCAGCGGCAGGATGAGGATCTGCTGGGTTTCCAAGAGTAAGCTGTGAAGGAGAATGAGGAGGGAAGGGCACGTGGGCTGTAAGGGCACTTCATCTCATTTTTATGTCCTCCCAATTTGCAAGCACCAAGACTCCCTGGACTGAAAATTTGATGTGGCTGAGACGAGAAGGGAGAGGAGGACACTGATATCACTACAGATACAACCGGCTCAAGGAGTGAGATGTTGCTCCCCACAACTAGGATTAAAACTACTGGAGAGTTTAAAGTTCAGGCCAAGACACAATTTTGTGCCACAGGAAATTACTGCCATTCAGAGCTCACTAATTGTTTATGAAATAAGAAAGTAAAACAATTAAGCTATTAAATACTTCATTCAAAATGTGTTGTTTCCGGATTTAATCCCCAGCAATTGTTAGGAAAACATCCCTTAGTGCCAATCTCACCGAAGATATTAAAATATTCAGATATTAAAAATGCTATTTATTATTATGTTATTAATTTTTTTTTCAGGACAAAAACAGTTAGTTGAGATGAGATGGGGTGGTTTACTCTTGGGACCCAGTTCTGCTTTTCTGAAGGCAATACAGTGCCAGCAGCAAGACACAAAACAAGAATGAACAGAATCACTAAAAATAAGGAATGTGTTGATAAAGCCCAAGAGGTGAAGAGCTATCCAAGACCATTCCCTTTGACACAGCCTCAGGATAGCTCTGGGAAATGGGTGATGAGCACGAAATTATTCACCACAGTGGCAGTTTGTCCCTTCTTGTCCACTCATACCCTCAGTGCCTGTGCCAAAGAACAGCCTCAAGAAGGGATAAAGAAAGGAAGAGCCAAACCCCTCCTGCTGTTTTCTCTGCCTAATTCCTATCACATCCCTTTTCCTAAATTAATTTCCAGTCCTGATCTCTCTTGTTCACCAGATGCCACTTTCAGCAGGCATTTTATGCTTTTTGAACCAACTCACTGTTCCGGGCTAAACTCTTCC
This sequence comes from Sylvia atricapilla, assembly GCF_009819655.1. Taxonomy (NCBI): domain Eukaryota; kingdom Metazoa; phylum Chordata; class Aves; order Passeriformes; family Sylviidae; genus Sylvia; species Sylvia atricapilla. The sequence continues at coordinate 3,448,107 of NC_089154.1, forward strand.
AATTTTTATCAATAATTTTATGTGACTGGCTGAGTTAAACTTTTATTGCTTTGAATACATTAAACTAGTAGAAGTCATTACCAAGCAGAAAGAGGAAAAGGGCTGCTCAAATTACAGCTCACTGCTGTATTCCCCCATTCCATACCAAACAACCTGGGTCAGCCTCCATCTTTTAAGTGGCATTAAGAGCAGACAGGGAACATTGTTGTGAAATACACTGTTGTGAAATGTCCTGGAAGCTGCACAAGAGCGACCTACATCATCTGCAAGAGCTTCAGGGATTATATCACCCAGGATCTGACCCACAGTGATACTCCCACCCTGCAGAACACATGAGCAGCTTGAAAAGAAACCAAGCTGTTATTTTAATGGTTTTTAAAGTTATCTAAGGTTTTTATATAAGGCAGAATAATGAGTAATATCAGAGCCCATGAATGAATGAAACACATGAACAGGTTCTTAATATTTTGAGGATGTGTTGTTCTCTTCTCAAAATACCCAGGGGCCCCTTGTTCTCAAACTAAAGTGATCCCATTTATCCTGAACTGTTTTTTATCTCTTTCAATTCTTAAGCATGAATTCCAGCACAACTTTATTACTCTCAGTAAAAAGTGATCAGGACACATACAGGATTTAGACTTATTTTAGAATGTCCATTGCCAAAAAAATGCAGGTGCCCCAAAAGATGAAATGCACATGATTTTTCCAAAATAAGTACTGCCATTGTTATTTACCAAAGGAGAAAGAGAGGAAAGAAGAATATGGATGCATTTTCATCTAGTATTTAATTATATGAAATATCATTCTTCTTTCAGCCTTACTTTTAAACTTGCCTGGACAAGATTCCAAGAAGGTGGTTCTCCTCCAAGTGTTAATGGCATAGCAGACACCCACAGCAGGGTTAGAAATATGTTCCTCACTGCTTCTCTCTTCTGTAGCAATTATTTAAAGACATATGATACGACAGGAGAAACAAAATTAGGAATTCCTCTCCTAACAGCTAGAAGAAACAGAACTTTAGAGAGTTGATTTTCTTGGCGTATTCCTGGCATTTGTCATTTCTGACCCATCGTCCCCTCCAAGCAAGTGCCCCAAGTCTCTGCAGTGCCATGGACCTGCTGTTCCTCACACTCAGCTCCAGCAGGTTTCAGCATTAGAGGAGAAAAGCTTTCCCAGAGCCTCCCACTGACCACTGCTGTCCACACTCCATCTTCAGAGTGAGTCTTATCACAGGTCGGGTCAGTCAGCCTCGAAAACCACATTTACAAACTTCTGAAAATGTAAACGCACTGCCCAAACCAACAACCAAATCTCTGTTCAGGTGACTCATTTTGGGTAATAAAGAACTCAAAATCTCCAGTATTTCAACTCACTGCCAGTGTAGGATTTGCATGTTGAAAAAGAAAAATAGGGGGGAGCTGGTTTACTCGCCCACATCATGTACACACATTTCACAGAACACATGCTGGAGACATACAGTTATTATTTGAATAATGAGTGCATTTTAGAGAGGGGCTGATACAGCAATCTTACCCTGATGAAGTGTGTCTGCACGTCATTCAGCATTTTTGGAACTGTAAAAAGCAGGAAATGCTGAATCCATTATAAATGTCTAAAGGTTTATTTAACAATGGGCTGATGCAACATCCTTTGAAAGGCCTTCCTCAGCAAAAGAGCTGATTTTGAACGGCAGCGATAAATGGGAACTGAATTGCACGGAGGCAGCACGGAAAGGTGAACTGAGAGGTTGTGTTGGACTACAAGCCTCAACACAACTCAAGGAGCTATTTCAGCACATAAATATTTAAAATGTATGAACACCAAGCAGACTTGGAAAGGAAGAGTGCATGCTAAAATAGACAGCACAGAGAAACGGGCCCCCGAGCGTGACCCATGCACTGAGGGCTGCAAACAGGCAAACCAGGACCTGGGTTTGACAGTGATGCCACTTGTGCTGCACTCCACTGGATGTAGCAGAGGCTAAGGAGCTTCTCTGCCTCTTCCCACGAGGCAGCACAGCAAGCTTGGTGTTGTCTACAAGCTTAGAAATCTGGCATCAAAAATCCAATCTACACGAAACACCAGAGAGTTTCATTTGAGTGTCCAGCAAAACCACAGCACGGTAAGACACCGTTACTGAGCACTTCAGAGATCATTCTGCTCAGCAAAAGCACCACCACCTCTTGCATAAGCCCATCCCACTGGAATTCTGAAGAGCTGTTCCCCCAAAACATCTGCAGAGAAGCACACAGGGGGAGAACTAAGCCTCATCACATTTCCTAGTGAACTTTACTCTTCTTCAAAGAGTAGGACAGCACTTGTAAAACAAAATATTGCCTGCCATTTAGAAACAGGCTAAGCAGCCCAGGATTAGTTGATACATTTTTCTTGGGAAAATTAATCCTCGATGCCACAGTGAAACAAAAGCAATAAAGCCAAAGAAAATCAGATATTCATCAAAAAGTGGTTTGGAACTACCCATCTCCCACTTGGCTGAAGCAAAAAAATCTGTATTTTTTTTCTCTTGGAAGATGAAGGCTGGCTGGATCAGAGTCACCAGTCTCTAGGGGTTCCACCATCTGTAACAAACTTGCTGTGCTTTTATCCCTGAGAAGTCAGGGCTAGGAGCAACCTCTCAGCAAACACTTTCCTAAAAATGTACTCATGCATATATATTATTGTTGATACACACACACTGGGAAATGGACATATGCTGACTTCTGCTTCTCTCCAACACAGTCTGGATTGTGGCTTTTCTCCTCCCGTCGCAGTAAAAAGAGAGCAATTTTTCAAGTTTATACCAAATGTCATTCTATTTCATTTCCAAATATAATCTCCCAGAGAGAAGGTTCACTTGCCCTATTTCCAATCTCTAAAGTTAATACACAAATTTATATTCCTTTCTCCCACTCGCTCTCCTAAATTAAGAGGTGTAATTACTAGGAACGCTTGCTACAAACGAAGGGAGTGCCAAGGGAGAAGGAGCTGTCAGGGCTGGCTGTCTGCAGCAGCCACCCTCCTCTCTCCCCCATCCCTGGAGGACCCCGCTTAGGAGGCAGTTTCCATCCTTCCCATTAGCACACACAGGAGCAAATGACAGCCTCTCCCTTCCCAGGCAGGGCAATCATAAGGGACAAAATTACAGGATTAACTTCAGCCTGCCAAGGCCCACTGGTGCCTGCCAGGAGGATGCCTCCCAAGGCCACCTTTTGCCCCTCCTTGGCTCTGCTGACCTCTCAGACAACACTGGGCTCCCTAACAACGGCAGAGAAATGCAGATCTGTGATCTAAAAATTCAGCCCCAGTCTCATCCCTCTCTCCCCCTTCCTCACACCCAGCACCCTCTCCAAAGGAAGATTGATTATTATAATCAGACTTAGCTCTGACACAGCATTTGCATTTTCAAAGCACAGCAAAGTCATTAACTAATTCATCTACCCCAAGGGAGCCTTAACGAGCATTCACCTCTCTCCCCTCTGACTCCCAATCCTCAGGCAGCCCGCAGCTTCCCTTCCAACACCTCCCCTCCACATTGTGTGGCACCAGCACAACTTGGGGAAAGTCCAGGCAGCCTCAGCTGAGCCAAACTCAGCCCTGCTGCAAAGGAACAAGAGGACAAATGCACAGACACCCCACTCAAACCAGCCACCCTGTGGTTTCCATCCCTGATCGCAGTGGGACAGGGCACGGCAGGAAACAATTGGTTCTGTGAAATAAGGCCAATGCCACATGGGTCCCAAAATGGCCTGAGCTGCCTGCAAGCATCTGAAGAGGAATCACTATCACATCACACCCCCAGAGCCCCAAAGTCCTCCTGGCACAGCCCACCCAACAAGCTCTTCCCAAAGTCACCTTCGCTTCGTGACTTGGCCTCCTGTCCCTCTCCAGTGTCTTCTGACATCCCAACAACCATCAGATGCCAACACCCCTACCCACCCACCTTCCTCGGGGCTGTGTTTATTTCAGTTCAGTACCCTGGGATGGCTGCAGGATGTCACTTTGGAAATGAGCACTACCAGACATTGCAGATGGATGGAAGCTGGCTCGGAGCTCAAAATTAACAAACCTGGAAGGCTCCTGGGGAGGGAGAGCAAACATCCTGTACAGGAGACACGCCGAGCAAGGGAACTGAAGATGTTAATTTAAAGCCATGAGTTTATTCAAGTATAATTACACATTTCAACCCTCGCTCCACGAAAGGAGCAGACAAGGAATCTCTTCCTCTCAGCCTGCCCTGCCCACGCTCGCTGCCACTGCAATGAGACCTCACTGCCTGACAGCAAACACCCCGACAGCCCCACATCCAAACCCTCTCCTTGCTCTAGCAGCTCATTCTGAAGAAGGATCGCCTCATTTCCATGTTCATTCAGCTGTTATCAGCCTCGCTCCACCACTTCCACCAGGCGTGCAGATGACTGTTCCTTTTAATTACTACCGAAAGCTCCTCCCAGCCAGGGAGAACAAACCAGCTGGTGTCCACCGAGAGAAGGCAGCTCTGGAGCAATTAGCCTTAACTGGCTGACACCTCCTACCCATTACTCCTGGTTAGAACAGCAAAACACAGACCAAGAGCCTGTTTAGGGAACCTGTCATGGTGCCAGACTGGATGTGCCTCATCCCTGCCCCAGTGTTAGTGTGGTGTTGGCACAATGGACTTGTCTACTCTTGAGAAGTGCATCACACTGATCATTTCTTTCCCACAGGAATAGGCATATTTTGCTAGAATCAAGTCTTCCAGCAGCTGCAATTTACAGGCAAAGCAACGAATAAATCTGCAAAGATGTCATACCTCCTCCGTACAGAGTTTGAATACAGTTTTGTTTCCTGAAAATATAGCCTCGAGGAGTTTCCGGAGCATTCAGTCAACAATCCTCATCAAACGGGAGCTTGTAATCCCACCTTTCACTCCCCCATCGGTTTTCCCATTGAAAAATCATCACACAATAAACAGAGCAGAATCTATGCAGTTCCCAAACACCTAGGAAGATCAAAGGGGAAAGAGGGATCCGACATCCATTTTCATTTCTTTGTCTCCTAACATAAATACTGTGGAATCAATCCTGCTTAATAAAGTAAAGGGAGCAAAGGAGCCTTCACTGAGTGCTTGAACTTAATCTTCTTTCTCTTGCTCACATGGAACAACGCACACAGCCTGTGCTTTTAGGAGCAGCTCTCTCGCTGCCGCTGCGGCTCCAGACCGATTTTGCAGCTCACTGCAGCTGGGAGCACTGTTTGCTGGCACATCTTGGCAGGAGGCAGCAGAGCTGCCTGCTAAAGCTGCCCTCTGAACTCCCAGAGTTGGGAAATGTGAGGATGGGGCAAGGGGCCCAGCTATGGGAAGCAGCTGCTCTCCTGACAGGAGCTCCCAGCTACCTTCAAGGAGGCTGCAGAGCCTTTGAAGGAGCCTTGTTCCCCAAACCTGGCCCAAAGAACCGCTTCAGGAGAGCAGGTTGGACATTTTCTAGCTAAATGACCCCTCCTGAGATTAGCCTGTGACAACGAGCAGTGGGCTTTTAATGTGTAAAAACTGAGAAATCTCTCTCCTGGTGCCAAGCCCCAAAGGCCACAGGGCGCTGCCAGGACTGCTGTGCCCATTTCAGCCTCTCAGGGTGATGCCTGCAGGGCCCTGCAGCTGCCAGCAGCAGTCACAGAGTGAAAGGCAAACAGCAATTCCCTCTCAAATACCGTATGTTCAACTCTGGTGCCAAAGCACAAATCTGGCATTTTAACCTTTGGTGAACATGTTCTTGCTGCCACCAACAATAAACTCTGAGGGCCGGCTCAGAGGAAAGGTGTACTGGATGTGCAGCAGTGACATTAGCACTGAACACAGCATCAACAGGACAGGGCCTGGCAGCAGCTCCATTTTATACAGCCAGTCTTTAGAGGTTAATGAAATATTCATAAATAAGTTAAAATTCTCCTGACAAGCCAGATCCTGTAATACAACAAAGAGTTGTCAGCCTCAATTAAGCAATTCCAAAGAGGCAGGGCTCTGCCATTCATTATTTACCAAGAGGTCATAGGAGAAATTCTGCTCTATGATCTCCACCTCTCTCTGTGGATAAATTTGGTTTTACAGCTCCTGCTGGAGGACTTTGCTGCCCTAACAGACCCCAGCCTGCCACAGCTACAACCTACCCCCAGCATCCATCAGCCAAAGGCAAGAAACACTGGGAACAAGCTCTTCTAAGGACACTGAGACACAAAAAGACTGAAAACAAATGATGTAACCAGCTGATTAGGCTGTCAGTGTAAGGACTAAGTCTTGAAACTTAAAAAAAATTTTAAGCCTTTATCTCCCTTTTTGTATACACAAAGCCAGCCCCAGGCAAGAAGAGAAGTATCCAGCAACCTTTGATCTGCGGGCACATCCTCTGAACATGCCCTCCATGCCCTCCCCAGATCCCAGAGCTGGAGACCTTCACATCCCCCTGCATGTTCAGGACAAGCTGTGCTTACAGAATTACAGTATCTCTTGCATCAGATCTCTCAGGATGGTCCTCTTCTGATGCAGGCACAGCTTCCCAGAGCTGTGAAAGCAGGAGGAAACTGGTCTCCATCCTTGTCACAAGGAAGCTGTAAATCAGTTATTGTTTTGTTCCATCCTAACACGATTGTTCTACAACCCCAAGTCTTCCTTGCCCTCTCTGGACAAGCACTGGAACTTCGTGTTCCTTCTGCAGCTTCTCCAAGCTGCCTTTTAGAAAGGCAGAATAAAGGAGCTGAGATGACAGATTCCTAGAAGTATCCTGGACCTCTCACCTGGTTTTCTCAAAGTGCTGAACATAATGTAGAGCCCCTGCATTCTCCAGGGAATTCTAGTTCAGCTAAATCGAACCAAGTGGGTCTGAGGTAGCCCATAAACTTCTTACAGGCTCTGAAGAGATGAATGAAGCCTGGAAAAGCACAATTCCTGCGTGTCTATTAAACAGGCCTTTTGTGTCTCCAGGCTGTGCCTGCTATAATACAGCCTCTGATAATATCCCAACCCTGTTCTCATTTAACCAACTCAGTGTAACTCAGATTTTAGTGACAGTTGACACTGACAAGGACCACTGCAGCTGCAGCACCTTCTAAACAGGACAACTACTCACTTTTCTCCTCTGCTCAACAACTGAAGAGAAAAACCCTCCCCACTTCTCCCTCTCCAGTCCTTGTTCCTGTTGCCATCATGCCTGACAGTATGAGGTTTTAGGTTTTGGGGGTACACCTGTGGCATGGAGGTCACCCCAAACGATGGGCTGGGAATTAGGGCAACGCCCATGAGTCCCACCTGAGCTGGAATTACTCTCCAGGTCTGGGTCAGACCGTTTCCCCCCAGTCTGGCAGCTCCCACAGTGAAGGCCAGCAGGAATGCAGCTCTCCACTTCAGGCAGCCACATTTCTTCCTCCTGACAGCCTGAACCCCACGTCAGCCCTCAGTGCCTTGGAAGAGCAAATGAAAACAGTCCTGCTGAAACCGAGCGGTGCTGCCGTGTCCCATAAAACTTCCACGGTAATGGATCCAACAGCAGGTTCATTTGTGTAATGGGACTTTTAAACAGACCCTTTATTTCTTTTTAATTTGAAGGGAATGTGCTGTTTGATCCCATGTGCCCGGCTAGATTTTTAAAACAGAGATAAACCACGAGAATTGACTCGCTGAGTCTCTCCTTCTCACCTAATTAAAACAGCATTGAGACAGTAACGTGCAGAGGTGGAATGTGCACCTCTGCAGCCCATAGGCAGTTTTTCTCAGCACTCATCCACCAGCATCCCAAGGCCTCCTCCACACTCCCTGCTTTGCCCACAGTCACCTGCAACAGATGCTTCCGATGGTGCCACGTTTTGTGTGTTGGACATGAATTTTCCAAGAGGGAACACGGAGCAGGTGCGACACACTAACTGAGGTTGTTCATCATTCCCCAGGCTAAGAGAGGGAGGAAAAAATAACCTTGTCTGTGTACCTTAGAGCTCACTAGATTCCTGTCCCGTGGGGAATAGCAGGGACGAGTTTTAATGTAGTTGTTTACCACAGGCACTGAGAGCTCTCTGTCAGGGAAAGAGAAAGGACAAGTGTATTCCCATCCCTCTATTCTAGGCTTCACCTTCAGCACCAAAATTTTACAGTTAAAACAAGGGGAAGACCCCAACACAGGGTATCAATGACTCCTGCACAATCATCTCCCTCTTCTAACAACTCAAAATTCAGAATTTACAGCATCACATAGTAAGAGAAGAATGATGTAAACACTGTGAAGTAAACAAGAAACAAATGGCTCTGCTGAGGTAAAACTAAAACAACCTGATAGAGAAGATGTCTCAAGCACATTCGAAACAAACAAAATTCAATGAAGACCTTGGGTCTAAAAATACAAATGCACAAACACAATTACTGATGGCACAGAGGCTTTACCACAGAGGAACATAAACTGATCAGAAAGAGGAAGCTAGGTGAAAACTGAAGGAACAGCACAGAATTGAAATGTCAGAGTGCAAGTCCCAAAACAGCTGGAATGCCTCCTACAAACTGAGCCTTCCTCAGGCAGAAACCCGAGAGGAGAGCAGGTGAACTGACCCCAGGACGAGCATCTGCACTGTGTGGCACTGAAATGGGTGATGGCCTGGGTACAGCTCAGCTCTTCCACCACAGAAATGGAAGAGGTTCCTATCTGTACTCCATGATCCTGTGGAAGGCACTTCTGCAAAAGTTACTCACTGCTGGAACATCACCTGGAATGATGTGACCACTCTGCTTACTCATCTTCAAAGGGGAGACAGAAAGAGGAAGAGATTTAAAGAAAGCTGCATGATTCATGAGGAAACTGAAGAGCCTGTTTTAAGAGAAGGCTGCAAGAGCTTGATTTGTTTAACCTAGACAAATGAAAGGCTGGGAGAGAACAATTGTTCTCTATAAATATGTCATAGCATAAATATGAGGGAGGAAGAACAGTCACTGTAGTTTAAGGAGAATATTAGCACAAGAAAAAAATGGGTATTAACTGCACATATATTTTCAGTTGGCACTGGGAAGATTTCAGCTATCAGAGCAGTCTTTCCATGACAGTAATGGTACAAACAACCCAAGCAGTTTCAAGACAAGCTTGGTAAATTTATGAACTGAGATATATGCTGCATTTGCCTCGGTTACTGAAGGACTGGACTTTATGATCTAAAAGTCCTCTTCCAGTCTTCTGTTACTATATCATTTCATTCTGGATTAGCTTCTTTTGCTGTCTCTTTATAACCAGGTTCATGCTTTTCAATCTGATTTGAGAAGTGGATATGTCTCTAAGATTGCCTTACTAAAACTATTCACCCTGCTGCTCAGCTGAGTGCCACGATGCTCATCTGTCTTGGCTTTGCTGGCCTCACATAAAGTGTTAGGATAAAATCTGTCACATGGGAAGGAGATTTGCTGTCACCTGCTAAATCAATTCAGAAATTATGAAATACGCTTTTGATAGATGGAGACTTCCTGCACCAGCCTGTGTCTCCTGCCCCTCCCAACCTGTTGGTCCTAAAGATGTTCCAGCAAAGCTTCATTTTTATTTATAACTACTGTGCTTCAGCCCTCTAATCCCACATTTAATTGCCTTCCTATTACAGATAACACAGAGAATTTACATTTCCACTAATGAACACCACTTTTGTTCTCGTTCTCGGTCTGTTGTATTTCTTGTTTTCTGTTCAGTAACTCTTAAACAAGAATTAAATAAGCACTATTGGCCAGTAATCCAGGGCAGGTCTTTCTATACTAAAGTTCATATTTTTTCCTACTATCATTTGTGTTATCTGTAAATTAAAAACATAGGTAATAACTTTTCTATTTTGCCTTCCAGTCAACAGCTAGTTCCCAACTACATCAAGCTCAGCGTTCTCTGAGTTTACTTCCTTCATGTTCCTTCTCCTTTCTGTCTCCATTTCTACTCCTGATAACCATCAGTGTAGGCAGTCACTGACATTTAAGTTAATCCTAAACATTAGGATTTCATCAGACTGAACACGATTGGCTCTTTAACTATTGCTGACCTGCTGCCCTTCAGTGAAGGTTTGCCCTTCTCTGCAAAGGGTTAACCAACAGCTTTCCTCAAGGCAAGGGGTGCTGATTATATTAATTTTAAGGTGTCTTTATTCCCTCTGTGAGGACACTCAATTTATGCCATTCATTTGGTGATGGCTGCATTCTTGGACTTCCAATCTTCTTTACCTCCCACCCTGCTAAGCAATTCTTCTGATTCTTATATCCATCCTTTTTAATCTGCTGGAGGGTGAAATTTAATTTGTTCCAAAGAACAGTCTATAGATTTCAGAGCCCACATGGGCCAAGCTGTCTTTTGAAGATGAAAGCCAAAAGATACCCAGAGCACCTCAGGGTAATGAAAACACAGGTGATGCTTTTTTAATACCAAGCCAACTTCCCTCAGGGATTAATGATGGAGAACAAAAAATCTTGACATGAATGCCCCCTGCTACAGAACCAGTCTGGAAGAAAGTGTAAGATCAGAGATCAGAGCTGTTGCTTGGATGGCAAGCTTGAGCCAAACAATCTCCTCGTGTCTATAAAGGGATATGAAAAAGGCAAACGAAAATTACAAAACCAAACATGTCTTCTGCTTCCCTCCCTCAGGGAGAGAAAGAAAAATAATATAACAAACAAGAAAGCATTTCCCACAAACAATATTTTGGTGTGAGTGAAGCTCTCTCTCAGCTTTAGGCCTGTGGAGCACTAAACTGATGTGCCATGAGAAAGAAGGTCCTGGGACCACAGAGCAGGGAGCTGTGTGAACTCTGAGCCACCTCCTCGCACATCCTGGAAATAAAGACACTAGAGCATCAGCCTCAATAAAGAAAACTCCCAGTGCTGATCAAACTGTCAGAAGAGAGCACAATCATACAAAATAAAAAATGAAAACAACAGACATTCAGCAAATAAAAGACAGAAAAACGCCATGGATCTGTGGGGCAGCTCAGTGACCTGAGCCCTATCAAAAGTGGTGACTCTTATGGGCAGACGCTGTTCCCTTACAGTATGAACATGCTTAAACTGTGAATAAAGAAAAATAAATAAGTGAAGGGTTAGAGGGAGAGGAAAATCAAAGTTTCATTGTTAATTACACAGCACAATGATAAGGGTAATTTTTCTTAAATCAAAAAATAAATTCTAGGTTCAAGTTCCCTGAAGGATATAAAATATTAGAGGGTTTTTTATGGTTGTAATCACAAACTCATTTCTCCAGCCACTACTGGCCGTGTCTAATTAGGGCAAAGTATGTTAATGATACAGAGGCACAGCCCAGAGATTTCTTCAGTTGCAATATTAATTGCATTTAGGGAAAGAGGCATGAATTGTGCTTATACAAGCTAATTAGTATGGGTTTGCTAATTAATACTGGAAAGTCAAACCGCCTTTGTCTTGTCAACTGCAATTAACTGAAGACATTTAAATTCCTTTTTTTGTTGTTCCTTCAGTAGCACGCTCACTTTTAGTTGACAAGCAATGAATCCCTGCACTGGAACAGCCAAACCAGCCCAAACTCCATTCCACTGGCATCCCATTTTCCCTAAGCTGGACCTTGTGCTCTGGCCTGGCACAGGGTTCCTTATCACACACCCCACCCTGCATCTGCCTTGTCCTTGGGGACACAATTCCCTGAGCTCATCCTCGGGGGACATGGCCCTGGATGTGCAGACACTGCTGTGCTGAGGCCACCATCCCATCAGACTCATCCCACAAGTGTTGTACTTTTAAATATCGCTGTGTAAGGAATGACTCATTTCCCAGGCCACCAGAGAAGCCCCCTCTGACAGAGAGAAGTCCTTGGTTCTCCTCAGTGAGGTGCCATCAGAGCCCAGCCCCTCATCTCCAGTGCCCCAGGGATGGTGGCAGGGCCATCAGAGCTCTGCAGGGTGGCAGCAGAGGTGTCACCTGCACAGGGGTTTGTCCCAAAGGTCCCGTCAGACTTCACAAGAGGTGTTTGTTCCGTTTCCCTCAGAGCCTGTTTGCAGAAGAGCTGATGGAAAGCAATGTCCCCAGCTGTCAGCACCCAGACAGGACATTCAGCTCAACATCCAGCTGGGACTGGGGGCTCACGGGTCCAAGGGAGGGAAAGGAAGGTGACAGGTCAGCAATCCAAACCAGGCAAATAATTTTGCTTTAGTGGCAAATTTAAAGGAGTCTGAAAATCAGGCCACCCAGGTGAGACACTGATCAGGAGAATGGGGAAAAAAATCCCATTTAAAGAGCATTTTGCTGGCTGGAAGGGAGGGAGTGGGGCTGGTGGCACATCCACAGGAGCCCATGGCAGGCAGCTGTGGAACAGCCCCAGCCAAAGGGGACAGACCTCAGTCACCATCAACACTGCCAAAGACACCAAGTGACAACAACTTTCCCTGCCAGGGAGATTCTTGACTGGGGATGCAGAAGAACCATCCACCACCAGTGAAAAGAAGGAGCTATACTGTCAGGTTTTCCCTCAGAAGGGGAAAAGATGGGGGAAAAAAAAAATCTCTTTTCCTCTGTGTGAATCAATTGTCCTGTGTTTACTGAATAAATTCAAGCTGCTGAATAAAGCCCACACCTCACAATCCATGGTCCAAAGCACCACAGAAAACAGCCTGTTCATGGGAGCTTGATGTAAGAGTTTCTGGAAGATCACAAGACCAGCAGTTTTCCACTGAGAAACCCTTGGGAATAGGCACTGAACACTGACTGTTGCTTTATCCTCTGCTGATGGCTGATGCACAACACCAATTAATGCTTTAACACTGGAAGTTCCAGTTTCTCCAGCCCTCTGCTAGCCCACTTAATACAACAAAATTTTGAAGGCAAACAGCTCAAAAACCAGGCTTAATGAGCCTAAAAGAAAAACTTTGAAATGTTTAAAAAAACCCCTCCAGAACATCAGAACATTTAAAACATAACAGCAAGTTTTTGCTCTGATACATCCAGTGAGCGCAACACAAAATTGATCGCTGAGAATTTGAAACTGTTACAAGGCAGCACTTAATGAGATCGGATGGTAAATAGGATTAATTCAGTTTTCTTTGGAAAGTATCACTTGTGGCCTGTGTCACCACAGAAAGCAGCTGGGCATACAAAAATGTTTGCCCACAATGTGAGACCACCGCAGAACCGGAATCAATTAACGCTCTCATGATGGAAAATCTGATGTTGAAACAGCAAGAGGCACAAATTCAAAAAAAAAAAAAAGATCCTAACAGACGTATGGCAACCCATTAATAGCACAGTAGGGGCACCTCATCCTGCCCTTCAGTGCCCTACCAGGGCTCAGCACAAGTCTAAAAAGACCCGTGTTGGCACTCTAGCTCATGGTTAGGATTTTAGAACAGATGTCTGTTTAGCACCTCCTTACTAGCCAGTGCTGCAGGCCTGTTTTTATATTAGTAATAAAATTAATCACATCTACAGAATGAGTCTGCATCTTGGATACTGCTCAGGTTTTCCTTGTGACTAGAAAAAGTTGCAAGAATCTCACAGTTCATGCATTAGCAAAAATATCAGTTCACGAAACGGCTTAACACTGACAACCTCATTTATTCCTGAGTATAAAAAATCATATTCAAGTCATGAAACTGCACATAAACCTCCCTGCTACCTGGTTTTGTGTCCTTTTATTATTTTTGGTCCTTGAGGGAAGTGCCAATAAAATAGACGAACCCAGCAGAAAATTAACAGATATTATAAAAAAAGAGTTTGTGGTAATTCTCTTGTATCTCATCGGCCTGTCCTTTGAACACTAGAAACTGAATCAAAGGCCCCCAAATGAAAGGAGTTAATTCAGTATGAAATTAAATGCTTGCTTCTGATCTAGAACTGCTAAGGAGAAAAGGAATTGCCAAAAGAAGGAAGACAAACCCCTAGATCTCATCCAACACTTTTCCAGGTGAGGAGTATGGAGACAGGGAATGCCAAGACTGGCAGCAGCAACACAACTTTTGAAAAATGTTTATTTGCTGTTCATTTCTGAATATCTGGAACTGATCCACTGCTTAAATGAACTGAACTTTGCATATTACTGCTCTGTAAAACAACCAGAGGGGAAAAAAAAAAAAAGGGCAGAAATAGAACACTTACCATCTCTGCTCTTTGCTTGTGGTTTCCTACTTCTTCCAGAACCTGAGACAGCTGAGCCTTCAAGACACAGGGGAAAAAAAAAAGGAAATTAAGCCTAGGATGTCATTTTGGAAGTTTAATAAGACTTTTGTTCCCCTCCTTGACCTCCCCCCCCTAATCACATAAAAAATCACATATGGCACCATGATTTTCATGGCACTGAGAAGGAGCTGTAAGTGTTTGGTCACGTTCTATCCTGTCAGCACCCCGTGCCATGAGACAGTCCTGTCCCAAAGAGCCTGGAGTCTACAGGCACAAGAAAAACCAGGTTTATTGCAGAGAATGCCACCAGATGAGCCAGCCCAAATTTCAGTCCCGTGGTTTGCCAAATCCACTCCATTTCTGTGAAGCTGCAGAAAGAGTTGTCTAAAACCCACCCAAGTTTTGCCCAGCTCAACTTTGAGGAAGAGGAGGTTTAGCTCCTGAGAAGAGTGTGTGTTTCAAGCTAACTTCATAGAAAATGTTCTCTTGAATTTCTGGAGTCCAGGGCTGTGTTTGGAAGCCTTCCAAAATACTGTGGTAAAACATCACGAAAATCTGCTCTGTAACATAAACCTCCTGAATTTCCATGAGAAAAGATCTCAATGCAGCATTTTTACTTTTTTTAAAGGGAAATTTGAAATGTAAAGAATCTCAAACCAGGGCAGAAATACCTTTGGTTATCCTGGCACAATCTGAGGGGAAACAGGAACTTGACTCACAAAAGGATCTTTTACAGAGTTTTGTTTATGAAAAAGGATTTTAATCCAAATGGGTATTTAGGAGATGGTTAAGAGAAGCCACACAATACATGAGTGCCATTACTTCCCACATCCTTGATTTTTCTAACACTCTGCTAGGCTGCAATCAGCCTTTCTCTGCTTAGCAGAAAGCCTAAAAAATAGTCACTGATGACAGATAACATAATTTAAACAATATAAACAAATAAAAGAAATAAAGCCAACTTTCCTACAAACTGATTTCGTGTCATTTCAAGCAAATATTTATGAAAAGCCTCTGGAGTCTCTCAACTTCTCACCACATATGAAATGAGTCTTTTGAGTGCCACATCCAAAACAGAGACAAAGAGCAAGCAGCTTATTACAATGAAAAGCAAAACATTCTCAGCTTTGGAGGCTAACTGCACTGAAAGGCAAGCAAACAAATAAATTAAAAAAAAAATACAGTCGAAGTGTTCAGCACAACAGAAGTTCCATTTTGCAAACAAACAAGCAAACAGTTCAAAATTTCCCTGGCCTCAGAAGCTGAAAAAGTTTCAGCTTCTTGCTGTGCAGGGCTGGGGATGGTGTGACATTATTGAAGGAAGAGACACTGAAACAAGATGAAAAGGGTTCTCTAATACAAGCCTGGGACGTGGCACAGGAGAATGAGACACACTCATTAAACCCTGCAGGAGACACAGCCCCAACCAAAACTGCAGTGCCTGGACAAGCCAGGCACCAGAAAAAATAAATGATCCCCAAGTTTGATGTGGAAATATCAGGGAACTGTAAATTCACAGACACCTGGGAAAGACTTTCCCCTACTGAAGCAGGTACAATGACAGCAGCAGCCTGGAGCCAGGAGTTGCTTGGGGAAGAATGAGAAAACATCACCTCAGAGAGGTTATTTAGGAGAGGTGCTGGCATCAACTCGGCAAAACACCCCAAGACTGACTGAATATTTTTGATTACAAACCAGCCCAACTGTTCTGAATGTTGATTAACTTTCTCTTTATGAAGATGACCTTTAGATGGGAACAACTAGCCTATTCTAAACCAGATACAAGAATTACTTAATTAAAAATTACATTAAAAATCATGTATTTTCTCACATGAAAGTAGCTACCAGTCCTGAATTTGAGGGTTAAGTCTCTGTTTAGCCTCCTGTTCACACAGACTCCTGTGGAATCACAGAGTAACCCACACTGAAAGAGTGGGAATTCCCTCAAAGGTCAGTCCCCTGTGGTTTTGGTGGGCACCTGGCACCCAGCCTGGATCAACCCCTCACACTGTGCCAAGCTTTGGTCACCCTCACAGTGTAAATATTTTTATTTATAACACCAAAGGAACAGTACCCTAGGAGCCTGTTTAACTAGATGGGCATAAGAGCATTTTAAAGTATAATACCCCCATAAAAATCAGAGGAAAAGGATAGCAAAGACTCCAACACATTTTGCTTCAGCCAAAGGCTGGAAAAACCTTTTAGGCAAGAGAGAAATAATACAAAGGGATGGGGGAAATTGAAAATACAAGCAGGAAATATGCCATAATTTATCTCAAATATAATATGGCTTGGGGAGAAGAACCATTTCAAGGTGCTGTGCCAACAGAGACACACAGAGAAATCTGGACAGCAAGTCCAAGCCAGCAGCATAACAACAGCAGATCAATATGATTTGGAGAAGCAATCAGATAAGAACTAAATCACAAAGTAGGTTTTCTTCATTGCATTTATTTCTAGGCAGCTCATCTCAAAGGGAAAGAGTCAGTAACTAGTGGGAATTCACAGAGTAGCTACTAAACTTACGAGACTGCTGGAAGAAATGATTTATGAAGATTAAAAGATTTTTAAACATACGGTTTGACTGCAACTCTCACAGAAGAGCAAAAGGGACATATTTAATGCACTGAGAGTTGGTACAAGGCAAAGCTGGAAACAAGGAGCTGGAAACATCAGCTCACTGATGCTGGTGGATGCACTCACAGTCCAGAGTGGGGACCCTCCCACTCCCTGTCCCTGCCCACCTACTCAGACAGCTGGGGAAGCACCAGAAAAAGCCCAGATTTTCAGCAGAGTCCCCAGTGTTTGCACT
Organism: Sylvia atricapilla; assembly: GCF_009819655.1. NCBI lineage: Eukaryota > Metazoa > Chordata > Aves > Passeriformes > Sylviidae > Sylvia > Sylvia atricapilla. The sequence goes on from NC_089154.1 coordinate 3,465,020, forward strand.
TGCCAGGCTGTGATAGAGCTGATCTGGATGCTTCATCACGTCCAGTTTGTAAACATCAGCCCTATCCCAGACTTTTTATTAGCTTAAATCAAATATTGAACCTCCCTCAGCTGTTGGAGGACAGCTGCTGGCGAAGTGATTCACTGCCATATTCCTTCTAGGCCACAAGAAAACACACAGTAATCACCAGCAGCACGACAGATGCACGCATTTTTAATTACGAAGGAGAAATGAGGCTCTGAACTTATCCCCACCACTCAAGAGTGCTGGGGAGGAGCTGCCAGCCCCCAGAGCCAAGGAGCTGCAGAGGGATGCCCTGGATGGTGCCTGGCTGCCTGCTCAGCCCCTGCTGCCATTGCCCAGGCTGGGGATGGAAAAGTCCTGGAGAAAACACAGTGTTCTGATGTTTCCTGAGAGAATGTAGGAATCTTCTCAGGAATGAACTGCTGGGTTTCCCAGCGCAGCCACACGCAGACAAGGAACACACGAGGGTTGGACAGGGACCTTTCAGTGGGTGGTGGGAAGGCACAGGGAGTCCAGCAGATGCTGGAGCAGTCCCATCTCAGAGTTCTGCTCTGGGAAAAGCCATCCAGGCAGGGACAGGACAAGGGGGAATGGTTTCAAACTGGGAAAGAGTAGGTTTAGATTAGACATTAGGAAAACAAGCTTGCCTGTGAGGGTGAGGAGGCCCTGGCACAGGCTGCCACAGCCCTGCAAGTGTCCAAGGCCAGGCTGGATGGATCTCTGAGCAACCTCACCCAAGAAGGTATTCCTGCCACAGAAAGATGATTTTTAAGGTCCCTTCCAACCCAAACCACTCCATGATTCTCTGAGTAGCTCAGCTCCGTGTTGGGCTCTTTTCAATTGATTGTATCTCCCTTGGTACCTCAGGGATCTTCTGTAGGATAGACTTCTGTGTTGAATTTTCAAGCTATGCATGAAAGTTGACTTAAAGCTCCAAGGAAATTCTCTTTATTTAAGACACATGTTAAACTCCCACAGATCACCAGCTCAAGGGTTAAGAAAGCTGACATGCAAACTGGTATTATGAATCAGATAAACAAACTCAGTGCAATTCACCCACTGGAGGTGGCACAACCAGGTAAGGGAAAATCAAGTAGCAAAGCAGGGAAAAAAAATCCACTCAAGTACTCAATTACTTTAAGCTTTCAAAAAGGGTTTGTCAATTCAAAATATTCATCTTACATGACAGCATAGTCTAATCTACTGTCAGTGGATTGTCATCCTCAAAGGAGAGTGGCAGGAGGAGAAGAACCTGAGCTCCAGCCTCACTGGGAATCTGCAGCTTGGGCTGAAAGAGGAGCAGGAACGGTTTCCAAGGAGAGGAACCAACTCAGCTCCAAGGAGACATTTCTGAATTGTTTAACTTGCTTCCCTGCATCAATAATTTGTCTTCTGTACCTTCCAAAAGTCAGCCTTCACTGACAGCACTGGAGGAGGCTGGTCAAGGGAGGGTTTAATGAATGAAACTGAAGCAATCCGCTGGTGACAATGCAACTGTTAAACTGATTGCATCCAGAGCTCCCCATTCCCCTCCAGGGGCTGATGGTGAGCTGGCTGCCCTGAACGATGGGCAAGCAGCTCAAATGTGAGCCCCATTCGTAGGGAAAAATTAACTACTCGGTCTCTAATGAACAGTCTTTCTCTCCACAACAATACCCTCTGCTCTACAAGCAATTAGCAAATCGAAGCACTCTCTTTGTGGACCTGCATTAATTTACTCCTCGATGTGGCACATTAAATAGCTCACAGGTACAGCACAGCAGTGGCAACAGCCAGCACCATAAAATAAAAGCTTGCTTCAAAGAGTTCGGGAAGCAAAGTCAGGCGTGCTGCATACAGGGAATAAATCAAAACCACCTTCATTTGGAAACATCATTTTAGTCTTATGCTTTCATCAAAAAACATGATTATGGTAACAGTCACGTTAATACAGCATCAGTGCTCTACAAGGGAGAGAAACGAGCAGGGAGAGAAACATTCACTACCTCGAATTAGAAAGAGCAATTTGTATTCTTTCTCGTCAGGGGGAAATACCTGAGGACATACACAGCTACCTGTTCTGGGGCTGTGCTTTCACAGCTGGAAATCCCAAGTATCAGTCCCCAGGAGGAAGAGCACTGCCTCTGCAGGGAAGGGGAGAAGGAAGAGGTTTTCCCTGGCAGAGCTGGAACACAGCTGCAAAAAATGGCATTTTTTACAGCTCACTGAAGCCCAAGATACCCTTAGAAGTATTTTATATGCAACAGTTGTATGCAAATCCAAGTCAAGTGTGATAATTGGCAAATTTAGGTATAATGTTAATTAATAGCTATTTCAAATTAATTAACTTCTAAGATAAATCCTTGCTTCTCCTCTTTGAGAAAGTTAATACACAATTTAAATTTACAAGGATATATCGGCTGCCGATCACAGAAATAGGGAATCTTGTATGTTCTAACATGCCAAATCACTTCAGTTCCCTTGTGCTGGCTGCTCCCTATTCCCTGGGTAATTTCACAGTTACTTGTTTCTCTGATCACTCACAAAAGAAGACAGAAGCTGGAGCCCCTTGGCTCAGGCTGGATGCCTTGAGTGTGTGGCTAAAGCGTGATGTGACCTCTGCAGTGTCCAAGGCAGAACATCTTATCTGGAGCCATAGGCTGGGGAAGGAGGAAGGGAAGACAAAAAGCACAATATCATCTTTTTCTATCAGATTCAAGAGACACAAAGCAAAGAAAGTGCATTGAAGCTGCAGCTGAAATACAGAAGGAAACTTGAAAACATGGCAGCGCTCCCAGGACAGTTCCGATAAGGAAAGCACTGACTGCAACAATTAGAATTCAATCCAATGTAGAAACATAAGCACCACGCTGATGAGTTACATGGAACAACACAGGAATAGGATGAGAACAATTTGAAGAGAACTTTGCAGTCACTAATTACCTCTCAGCAAAGAATGAGGCTCTGGCTTGTGGGGAAAACAGAAGGGAAACTTTGATTTCACAAAAGCCACAGACATTACTTCTGGGGGTGGCAGAGACTGAGCAGAAGTAACTCATCAGCCACTCGCAGTCAGACTTCACTTTATTTGCATATTGTGATCCTGCATATTAAAATACTGTGAGAACTGAAATTAAATTTTCATTAGTGTTCAATCTGGAATCTCACCCGTGGGATTCAGCTTTGAACGGTTCATGCAAGCATTTCCCTGTTTACTTTACAGTCAAATATCTATTTATCCCATGCCAGCCAACACTTGTGGCCTTCAACCCATTGCACACCATTATTGCCCAAGGGCAGCAGTGCAGGACTGTCCCTGCACCTCTGAACTGCACTACAGAATTACTCTGAACTAACTGGCCATTTCTAATTTAAGGTATTTTGATGCTTTGTAATTGAAATTGCCAATCTTTCACAAAATTGCATCGGTAGAGATCACAATCAGGGAGACAGTTTAGTACCAGCCATTGCCAAATAATTTCCTTGCTGCTTTAAAGGCTCCTTTTTTTGCTGTTCTCAAGGAAGTTCTCCTGGATATAAAATCAAATGCACATCCTTTATAAAGTGGGAAAGAACAGCTACAAATAAACTCTGCTGCTGTCTCAAAAGCATCCAGAACACCATGTTATCTCACAGGAGCTGGACTGGAGGTGGCAGGGGGCTCGGTCTGATGGGAAAGTGAAGAGGAAAATTCCCCAACAACTTCTGAACGTGTTTCAGAAATTTAAATTCTGTGAAACCACACTCGCTCTGACTTGCAGGAAAGCTGCAATAGGCAAAGCAGAGACCATTACTTACTGACATAATTTATGAGGATAGGCTTGCAGCTGAATGAAAAGCATGTGTCTCAGGCCACAGCTTATGTGGTTTTCCATGTAATTTAGTCCTTAATGTTACCCCAAGCAAGGACAGGAAACAAGAATGCCTGTCAGCCACATGTCCCACATCTCCAGGGACTCGTGCTCCTGGGCACCACAGCAAACCACAACACCCAGAGACTGAAGGCCACTGCTTTGTCTAGAGCAGAGAGAGTGTTTTCCACCAAAAAACCAAGAGCTGCTCCTTCTCTGAAGACCAGTTTTGTACTGGATTCGTGCAGGGAAATGCCGCCCTCCAGTGAGAGACAGAAAGCAGCTGGTTACCAAAATCAGGGAGGAATAATGCAGAGCTCTCAGGGCACTAAATAAAAAAAAATGAAGCTGCAAATTGAAAAATCGCCAAAGTCATTGCTATAATTACTGAAGACACAGGGAAAACATCTCTCCTAGCAAAGATATGGGCTCCTGTCAACGCTCTATCAAGATTTGCTGGACAAGGGGATAATGACCACACCTTTCTCTAGCTCTTGAGCCTCAAGGACAGACCAATCTCTCTCCTCTTGAGGAGACACAGTCACTTGTAACGTCAAGGATTCTTGACAGTAAGCTTATTATAATGAAATAACCCCAACCTCTGCCTGGTTAGACTGTGAGAAAAGGGTGTTAACAAAGTGACTGTGGAACAACTGATCTGAGATGAAGACAGGCTTCCAAGCAGAAATTGCCCATATCCTTATTCCTGGCAAACTGCTTGACCTAGCTTCAAGGAAGCTGCACAGTCCTGCAGCAGAAACCTGGCTCCTGTTCCCACCCTGCCTAACCACTGAGACCTGGGGGGAAGCACTAAACCCTGAAACTCCTTTTCTCTCTCCCCCTAACCTTAAGAAAACACTGACTCTGTAAAACCCTGCCAGAAGTTTTGAAAAAGGCTAACCTCTGAGCACAAGGTGCCCCTGTCGACACAAACCACAGCTGATGGGCCACAGCACTGAAAGGATTAAGCACCATAATAAGTGCAGAAGTCCAGCACCAACACGTTCAGAGGTGGCAGCAACCTCATCTCCCTGATCCTCAAAGCAAAGGTGACCTTCACAGCTGCAATAAAATGTAAAACTGGGAGAAAGACCCTGAACTTCTCTAAATCTACTCCATCAACACTGTTCTCTCAGGCAGATGCTGTGGGGAAAGGAAGAGAAGCAAACTGGGAGATGGAAAAATGCAGACCCTTCTATCCAGGAAAGGGTGAGTCCCTAGAGGTTGGACAGACCTGTGCCAGGCTGAAATAGATAAAAAGGAGCCAGGCAGGCACGAAAAGGGTGGGCTCAGGTAACAAAACCACCTTAGTTCTGCAAAAACGTCTCAAAACAAGAATATTCATTTGTTGTTTTAGTCTCTGAGCCGCAGCTGAGTGTGAGGTGAGGCTGAGGGGCAACACCCCAGAGATTTCTCTCTCCCCCTGTTTTCTCTTGATGTTTTTATTCAGTACCTTGCTAAGAAGGAGCACAGAGACCAAAAGATTAGCACAGCTCTGCTGGGAACAATCTACTTTTGTAATAGGTCTCCTTCCCCCCATCCTAATCAAACGGTGCTGCAGTCCCCTGGGGAGAGAATACCGTGCCAAACAAAAAATGTGAGTGTGCAGCTGCTTCCTCAACAGCAAAGGGCAGCCTGAGTGATGAAACTCTGCCAAGCCAATTGCTCCCAGCATGATGCAGTTGGCCAGCACAGCATCTCCAGGACACACACGAGTGACTGTGGGAGGCTGATGGACTCTCCAAAGGAGTCATTCCCCATCACTGGGACGCCCATCAGAAAAGCTGCGGCCACTAAAATCCTCTTTGTGGCCTCAGAAATAGTCCTGCCTCAGAGTGAAGATGTAGCTGAAGGTCCCTTCTCTTTTGCTGCTCCCCAGCAGAAGTTTTAACCCAACAGCAGCAAGACAAAATCTGTGTATTGAGGGTGAGCTGCAAATCTCTTGCCAGGAGTAAAACAAATTATTAATTTATCAGTGCAACTCAAAACCATTGGAAGAGTACCAGCCCCCTGCACAGGGAAATGGCAAATAGGTAAAGAAATACAAGTATCTGGAGGACAGTAAGGAGAATTAATTTCACTGTGCTGTGGTCAGATCTCTAAAGGTGAAATGATGGGATGCCAGCACTGGATCCTGAAATGGATGAAGCACATGTGGGAATCCATCACTGTTTAGGTGATCTGAAAACAGGTACTGTAAGCAGTTCTGGGATCTGGGGAGTACAGTGTTTTCCTTGGGTTGTGTTAACACTCCTGGAGCTGGGAAGCAGAGCTAGAAACAAACAGAAGACACAGCAGCTAATGGGAAGAGAATCCTTTGCCATTAGATGTAATAAAAAAAGCTGCTTGAAGGAGGGGGGAACAAATGTTTGTGCATTTGCTTAATTGTGTGACAAAATTTTAAGCCCACCTCATTTATTTACCTTTTTTTTTTTTTTTTCATCCTTTAGTTTTTCAGCAGAATGAATTCAGGCTCCAAAGCCTTCTCTTGATGAAAGCAAACATCAGTACTCACCAAATCCACAAAAAGGAAATCTCAAAAACTAGAAGTGGTGGCAATGGGACAGCATCTACCAAACTGTGAACTCCTTCCTGTGCATTTTTGCCAGGACAACCTCCCTGGATCTAAGTTCTCCCCATCAAGTTACCTCCAACTAGGTTTGATAGCTGGAGGGAAAGAAGCAGCATTTAATTAATGAAATCTGTAAATTAGCCATCAGAAATGTTCACTCTTATCCATTCATCAGAAAAAAAATATGGTGGAATTACATCTCTACCTAAAAAAGCCCTTCTAATTTCAGCCCAATGAGTCAGCACTGCTGCATCTCATCACCAGGAGTGATTCATTGTCACTGCACTTCTCAAAGTCAAGAATAAGGGTATTCACCCCAATTCACTGTCATCTCCGAGCTCCTCTGGACCCAGGCACTGTGTTTGCACACAGCACCGTTATAATGATTTATGTGAGTGTGTCACTTTTAATTTAAAGGGATAAAGAGTTATTGTCAGTCTACCAACCATACAGCAACGTTTTCTTTCCACTGAGCTGACAGTTGAATACCTGGAAAATATTCCTGTTTGCCAAGGAAGGAGAGGGCTCTGCAGCCCACAGCCTCGGGGTGTCAACGCTGCTGAGGAGAGGAGAGCACGGCCAGTCTTTGGAGAGGAACACTGCTACTTGGGAGAGGTCACAAAAGGGCTTACAGTAGAGTTAGGACCTAAATAAAAATTCCAACAAAAGCAGTATGGATGCAAAGGCTCTGCCCCAAAGGTGAGGAAGGTGAGGGGCATGGATGAGAGCCCAAATAGATGATCTGTGGTCATAGCTGGATGAACAAGGACTCTCATAAGTTAATCAGTGGCACAGCTATAATTTTCTTATTCAAGTCCCCTAATATCACAGTCACTTTTGATAACCTTTTATCTGCTAAAACAAGGCTCCTGAACAACTGACACTGACCTTACACCCCTGAGTGGGCCAGTCCTTCCTTCAAGCTGCCCAAGGCTGTTGGCAGCTGGTGGTAGCTCAGAAAAGATGTCTATAACACTGCTGTGAGCTCTGTCCTTAATGATCTCTGTCATTCCCACAGACACACTCCCAACAGGAGCCCTCAGGCACGTGGACACACCTCCTTGTGCAACTGCTGTGAGCCAGCCAGGAAACAACGTTGGGAAGTGAAGGTTCTGTGTTTAAACCAAACTTTTTTTTTGATAACTCGAATCAAGTTTGGTTTCTGTTCCAGTTCTCAGCACTAGTGCATAGGTTGTCCCAGCTCTAATAAAGGTCGAGGAGGGGTTTCAGCCAGCACTGTCCTTGGACTGGGAAATCACAGCCAGCAGGGTTTTGGCGTCCAGCAGAACAGTGGGGAGAGTGCCTAAGCCCCAGAGGGTCTCCAGCAAATTTCCAGCGCTGTTGGAAGTTGCTAGGTAACAGCATCCACCCCCAGGATGAGACTGTGCAATGTTTGACAAAGCAGTGCCTTGCCCTTGCCTCCTCCCTGGCAGTGTGTGTGTTGAGGACCTGTCTCCTCTGCTGCCAGAGCATTTCCAGCCTCTAGTCTGGGAGCATAGTTGGGTTTTGCTGAATAAAGCAAACATCCCATTTTAAACATCGCTATTATAATTAGCAGAAGCTCATTGCTCAATCCCCCTCCCAGACAGGGATTTCCAAATGTCAGTGTGCTCACCACAGCTGAGCTGTGCTGGCTGCTCTGAACACAACTGACCTAGGAGGGTCCAGAGCACAGAATCGAATCCTGTCATGGGCAGTGAGATGGAAAAACAAACAGGATAATTGTTCTTCTTCAGCCTGTACCTTCATCTGCCTGTACCTTCTGCACCAAGGCAAGGTTTAGCAGCGACTCCTTGACACAGAAGGTGTATTCATGTTTGATGGCAAACGAGAATTCCTTTGGGAATTTTATGCCTGTTTTCAGCCCTCCAGATGACTCTGCCTCATCCTCTTTGTCCTGCCAGGGTATCATGGCATAAAATCAAAGGCATTAAGGAGAGAACAAAAAAGGGGGAAAGCCCCAAATGAGTACAGCTACTGCTGCTAAAACCTTTCTGCAGAGGCTCTGGCAAATGCAGAGACCAGTTTCAAACAGCGTTTTCCTTCTAAAACTGTTTTGAGAAAGCAAAACCAACCTTCATCTTTACAAGTGATTTGCAGTATTAGAAGAAAATTGCCAAGTATCTTTTCCTAACACAGACCTCCCCACAACAAAGATCTCCCCCCTCTGAAGGACAAGTGTAGCACTTCCATGTCCAGGCACTGCACAAATCAGTGGCTCCCAGCCTTCCTGCAGACACTTCAGAAACCCTGGCACTGCTCCACACCTCAGGGTGTCCCACACAGTCAGCAGAAGTTGGGCTCAGTTTAATGTATTAATTTATTAAATAATTAGTTTATTAATTTATTAATGTGGGTCTGGTGCAACCTCTCACCTGTGATGTGCAAGTGTCTCACCCACAGCTCCTGCCTCGTTTTTTTGGGGATACACCAGTGTAAACTCCATGAGGGGCTGAAGCAGATTAGCACCAAGCTGCTCAATAAAAGGAGAAACCAAAGCTCAAAGATCACATGAACTTTGCACGTGGACAATTTTCAGTTATAATATTTTACCCCATCAGGTTTGTACCACAAACAGATTGGAGGCAGAATTTGCCTGAAGTTTAAGGGAAAAAGACTGGAAGGAAAAAAACCCCTGATGTTAACAGCCTCTCTATCCAAAAACATTCCTTACACTGGAAAAGAAAAAAATCCTCCAAGATTCCAACTGGAAGAAGAAAAAAAAAAGGTGTAAAATACCCTCAAATAAAATCAAACATCCCTGCACACCATAGTCATGCTCCTGTAACTTCTAAGAAAAGGAACAAAACTCTTCTACTTTTAACTGGGAATTTATTCAAAATAAATAAATCCCAATGGAATTTAGGCACACTGTAGAGGCTCCAGCAAAAATCATAAATAAAGCAAGCAAACTAAAAAGATCCTTTCTTGGCATGCTCTTGAAAGAAGGATTCACCACATTTCTGATTGACTGCCACTGTGGTTTAAATGAATCGGCTATAAATAGGCAGCAAATGCAAGGCAAGCATTTGAAGGGAACAGCAAGGGTTTTTTTTTTGTTTTCTCTTGTTATTGCTTAATGGTCTGTTGGAAAGGAGGTGGCTGACAAGGTGGAAGGAATGTGGTAAAAATCTAAAGAAACAGAAAAAGATGGGGTGTGGGAAGGAGGGATAACGAGACATGAAGACATTCAAATGTATGAAATGTGCAAATATTTCTGCCTCTGGATTTTTAGCTCAGGGATGGGAACAGGCACACAGACTTGGAGCTAGGGATGCCCTGAAAGTCCCCTCACACCCACAACTTGAGGAAGGCTTTTATGGTATCAGTAACTGCAAAGCCAAGCTTCTGTGGGCCACCTTGGACTAATTTCTAGTCCTTGCTACCTATCAGATTGAACACATGAAGAGCAGCCATTAAAGAAAAGCACTGGAAGTGTTTCTGCACCCCTCTTGTGCCAAGAGCCATCCAAAACAGGAGCGGCCTCAAAAGTATTAAAGTTAAGCAGGCATCCACATCACAGCAAAAGTGAAAATACTCGTGTCAATGAACACCAGAGCTGCAGCAATCTGAGTCACACCCAGACAGGATCCAGTTTCTGAAAAGCATTTGCGGGGAAATTTCTAATAAACTACTTCTAAAATATTGAATAGTCACTTCTCAAAATAGCTGGGGCTTATTTCACAGCTCTTGTTCCAACTGTCTGCTCACTCTCCTCCTCTCTCCCACAGCCAGTCTGACTGCCCACAACATCCCCAGTCTCCAGCTTTTGGCATCATTTTTAATTACTCCTCTTAATCTTATGCTCCTGCTTTCAAGCCTGAAGGAGGCTCTCACAGAATCCAAGGAGCAGAAAACCTTCTGGTTTCCCTTCCCAAGGAGTCTGACTCACTTTAAAGACCTTCTCTGCTCCTGTGAAGTATTTCCTTGTGACTCCATGGCAGATCTTGCCAGTGAGCAGCCCAGGACCACCCCAGAGCCTCCTCCTCAGTGGGGACAGGGGCTGAACACATCAGCTCTGCACAGGTTTACAACTTCCTCAAAATGAATTGTTTCCTCCTGTAAGAAGGAGGAGAAAGCTATCAAAATGGCCTGAAATCCAAATTTTTAAACTTCAGCAGTTAATAACTTTGCCCTACCAAACAAAAAAGAAAATTTTGGAAATGGTATGTAAGGGGTAGAAGAAAAACCCCTGCAGAGACAGGATCACAGCAAGTAAAGAACATCCTTGCCCTGCAGAAGCCTGGTACACATTCTGTGTTTGCCAATCCCCAGTTTAATTCTCATTGTAAGATCCTGCAGGAGAAGACAAAGTGCAGGGTTAATCAAAGGCAGGGCTGAAGCCCTTTGTTTATCCACAGAACTGAGCAGCAGGAACAAAAGGGAAGATTTCCACATGTTGCCCCATCAGTGCTGCTCAGTTTTGGGCTGAAAGAATGAACTCCAGAGGGAGCACTGCAATTTTCTCTTACACGTGGTCCATTTGTTTCCCTTGGCCCTTCTGCTGAGACTGCCCAAGATGCCAGACAGGATGGTATTTGTGACATGTGGGTGTTTATCTTCTGGAGTGAACCAAACAGCACCTCATTTCAGGAAAGCAATCCAGCAACTCAACAACTGCTCCTTGCTCCAGCAAATGCAGCCTGACGAGGCAAAAGGTGAAAGTGCCTGATGGTCCCATTAGACACCTTTGAGTTTCCTTGCTCCTGAATTCCTGCTGAGCCAAACTGTGCTACAGAACCAGGACAGATGTCCATTTGGCAGGGCAAGGGAAGGAGTCAGGACGTGTGCCAAGATGATCTCAGTTCTTAGCCCACAGGTACAGGCTGTGTGGAATCACTCCTCCAGGGCACAGTGGGATGCTCTGGGCTGGGAGCTGTGCTCCAGAGGCTCCTGTGGCAAAGCTCTGGCATGGGGCAGACAGAGCTCCCTCATATAAACACTAGTGAGTAAGAATTGTCAGCATTTGGGGTTTTTTAGCTTCTTTTCATGCTTCAATTTTCTTTCTTCTTAACCTAGCAGATAAACAGCTACACAGATTTACCTGTGCCTAAAAGTGCCTGACCCCAGGGCAATGCCAGCTCTTTTGTCCCAGGCTGATACATGCCAAAATAGTGACTCACTCTTGGTGCAAGAAGGCCACAAAGGAAGGGTATAAAATGTACATTTGCTGTAGAGTGGTTGTATTTGTGCCGTGCAGCAGCCTCCAGATATTCATGAAGACTTGAGTGTGACCTTTCCTTTTCTCAGTCCCATTTGCTGGTCAGAAAAAAGCATAATCCAAAGAGCAAGTGGAAGGTAACAGAAAATAATATGCACAATAATTGCAGTAATGTGTACAGTGTCAATGGGCTGTAGGAATTGGATACAAGGACTGTGGATCTCGCCTGGCCTAAATAAAAAGGTGCTCATTATCCTGAAAGGAAATGCCACTTATGAACAATAAGGTCACACTGCACTGGGAAGATAAATGTCATTTCTCTATACAGCTGTGATGGCCTCACCTACTGTCTTCAAAAATGGACCTAAACAGCAAAGCAATAAAAAGCCTGTAGAATCAGCCTGGGACATTATTGTTTTGAGAGCATAAAATCACTCATCTAGAGCTCTTTAGACATGCTTTCCTAGGGACACTTATATACGTGTACACGTGTACTTACACTGTGCCTTTTGGGAGTAATAACACCTGAAAATAATGAACTGACACTTTCAAACCAGCGTGGATGTGTTTGGTACCACATAAGTCCAAAGAATTGGAGACTCACCATGTATTTTATGCAGCTGTACACGTTCCCAGGAATTAAATCCATCTGCATAGGTAGTTCTGCACTCATCACAGCCCCCCCCAGGCAGCCTGTGCCAAGCACAATGAGCAGCTCTAAATAAATACCATCCATAATGCCAACAACTCCTCTCTTTTCAGCAGCTCTGCGGGCTGCTGTGCTGCAGCTGAGAGACAATTAAGTGCACTCAGATGATCTTTAAGCACAGGGTACAGAGCAGGAAGGGCAGCATCCATCCATCCATCCATCCATCCATCCATCCATCCATCCAGGCCAGGGACCTCCAGCCCAGGCTCTTTGAAGAAGGGGTGTCTCCTTTCAGCACTCTGAAAGTTGGGGGGCTCCTGCCCCTTCACTGCCACACGTGTGCAAGGCAGGTAACTACTGAGCATTAGTCACTGCTGAGGAGCAGGGGTTGTCACTGCAGATGTCACTCCTGCTGTCCCCTGTCACCTTCCTTCATGCAGAAGGTCACAGAATGCTTCAGAAACCAGCACCTGATTTTGCTAAAGTGGAGCTAGACCCAAGGAAGTCAAAGGAGCACACATTTGACCTGAGTATTTGAGAGAGCAGGGGGCTGATCTATCCTAAGGCTGCATATTCACTCATGAAATGACCTCTTGTCAAAGGGAGTAAACCAGAAAGTTACTCCATATTTTAATAAAATTGAGAGTACTCAGAATAGAGTTGTCAAAGGTAGGGCTGGTAACAAGTGGCTCAGCAATAATATCTGCCAGAAAGATCACTGGTTTATGGTCCCTGCCATCAGGTCACTTCCCAACTCTGCTGCACAACCTAGATTTTATGAAAAATTCAGGATTTGTGGGCTCTCAAGGAATACTTCAATAATTAATACAGATACAGACACTCATCATTTCTTTGTGTACATAAATAATGTACAGTGGTGACCTTTATACAAAGAAGCCTCAAACCCTCTCCCATGACATGACATTCTACTTAAAATAACCTCTGCAAAGTAATTACTCTGTTCACATTCATGGCTTCTCAATATCTCATTGGGCTTTTACACACCATTAATACCATAACATATAATCTTTCAAGCTTCTTGTTGATTTCCTTTAAAAATCAAAAATATTTAAGTTTAGCAACTCTTCCAAGAGTCAGCTTTCCAATGAAAATGAATTGTCTCCACAATTTTCTGAAAAGAAGTGAAGCCGATGCCACAAAAACTCACATTTGGGAGTCTGACGTGTGGAACACGGGCACAGGAACACAGAACAGATAAAAATCAATGTCTTAAGCCAGGAATCAGTTGTGTTTTTAATGTGGGCTTGAACAGCACTAGGAATCTGAGTGTACATCTGTCAAAGCTGAAGCCATTAGAGCCGTTTAAACAAAATGAAAACATAAATCACATCGATATGTCAAATCGATGTGCCATGCATTTCATAGCCATGATACTGTCCCCACAGCTGGATTCATGGCACGTGTGTTCTACAGCACTGCCTGTTTTATTAAACAGCGTAAATAAAATTCAAAAGAAAAAATGTTACCACTTGCATTACAGGGAGATCATGGCTTCCTCCACAACTCCGGGCTTTCAGTTTGTTTTGCTGAAAAGCTTTTAGCAACGTAAAAGCACATTTGACATTAACACTGATTAAAGCAAATAGATAAATTGCAAAGCCTCTGAGAAAGCAGAATTGTTCCTTACAATTTACCTGGACCACCCCTGGACAGAGGAGATCTATATCAACAGCTTAGTTTTTATTCACAGCATGGTGAGAACTGCTATCAGCTGTGTTTTTCACTTACTCTGCTCCCAGCCTGATCCAAATATTAGTAGGCTGCTCACACTGAAGTGAGAAAGAAAAAGAGGAAAATAAAGAGAGAAATCCAGGCCCCTTCCTTTGAATTCTGCTCAAGTTTTGACTGGCAATGGTGCCACGCTCCAATTCAGCACCTTAACACAAGGCTGAGGCAGTGGAGGGGCTGCAGCCCCTGGCCATGGCTGAACAGATGGGAGCAAACACAACTCACAAGTGCAGAAGTACTGGGGGTGAACAATTATGGATCTTCTGAAACAAAACAACTGCAATTGGCACTTGCATTTAAGCCCCATTCGACAAAGTGCTCAGGCACTAGCTGAACCAGGCTTTTTAGACTAATTAGTTCCCTGAAGAAACACCTCTTCTACTACTTGTAATTAAGGCCAAAATAAAGAATCAATGGGCTTCAAAAAGAAAACCAAGACAGCAACTACTGTTGTTCTAACTGCTACAATAAGCAAAGTATTAAGCACAATAAAGTGGATCTTATAATCCTTGCAAACGGCAAAGAGCAGGAGTGTTGGGATCCACAAGAGCATTGAGTAAGCTCGTGTTGGTGGTGTTTTCTCCAAGCATTTTTTCCTGTTTATGTGTTGTAACTATTTGGTAACAGGATTTCAACAAAACTCTGTAGCTGGACCCCACAGAAATGCAGTGGGCACAACTGTACTGAGCCTTTGTGGAGGCCCCACAGGAGCCCCTTGGAAGCTTTACAGAATGTTTTTAAACAGAAAATGATAATTAAAAATATAACTCGCTCTTACAGGTCACCATCATCATGAATTAAAAGATGACACGAAAACATTTACAACTACATACTTCAAACCTTAAATTACGCAGTGATTATGCAATTATTCTCAAAGGGAGCACTACAAATCACCAAATTCAAATCCAGTGATTATGAAAATCAACAAATCTCAACAAGTTCAGAACATCTCAAGACTCCCAGAAAAGAGCTGTTTAATCTCATTAATACAACTCAGAGCTAGGGAACAGGTAAAATTTCCGTGTAAAACATTATCCTGATGTATAATCTTAGCTTTTACTTTTTTTCAGGAGATATTTATTTCCTTTCTCCCCAAACCTGCTTGGTTTCCCTGGGCTGTTAAAGCTTTCATTGATGTGAGAAGGTGCCTAAGTAGCAGTTCTAAGAAACAGGAGACATTATTGGCCTGAGCCTGATTGATTCACCAACTGAGCTCAAAAAGGATGAGAAGCACTGGCCTGAGAGCCCCTCTGGGAAACATCACCTAGACAAGCCAGGCTTCTAGTTTGGAGAAAAACTGGTCAGTCTTGGCCAATTCTCCCATTCCTAAAGAGTCAGGCACCAAAAGATTGATCTGGTGGTTGAGCCACACGAACAGCTGCTTCAGGAAACTCTGGGCTGGAAGTGCTCTGCAGGCCATGGCCCTGCCTCCCAGGAGACCCCATCACCTGCCAGGAAGGGACCACATACCTGGGAGGCTGTTGGGAGTCTTCAGCCACTCCTGCCCAAGGCAAGCCAGATGTGTGGCACAGCAGTGCACGTGGAGCAGTGCCATCTCCAATCACCACGCTTCCCAGCTTGGAAAAGATTCATAGAGGGAAAATCCCCAAATTAAACACAGGAAGCAGTAGTCCTAACGTTGAATGTTTCTCTAACGTTGCAGAAAACCAAACAGTTCTGCAGTTGTGGAAAGCAACACTAGAAAATGGTGCAAGTTCTGTAAGAACTTGCCCAGCAACCTCTCCACTGCCTGCCATTCATCCCTCCACACTGCCTGCAGCACCAAGTGATGGAGACAACAGAAGAACCTGCTTCTACTCTTTCAGAGCCTTCCCTGTGAAAAGCTGGAAGCTATCTGTTCCTAATCCATTCCCCAAAGACACTCAATTTGCCTTTTTCTGTCTTCTGCCTCAGAGGGAAGAGACATGTCATCGCTGCTCTGCCTGCGCCCCACTCAGCCCCTGGTCCCCAGCTGCACCTCGCAGCAGGAGGGGATCTGCACCACATTGCACAGAAGCGGCTCTTTTATTCAATGCCTTTGCTGTGGATGGGGCCACTGCTCCCACTTCAAATGCATTCCTCCTTCCTCCTCCTCCTCCTCCACCTAAAGACATCTAATTGCACTGCCTGTATCTCTGGGCACAGGCATGCAGGCTCTCCAGTGTAAAGCGTTTTAAAGCTCTCAGCATCCCATGAAACGCTCTCCCCTGTTCTATTGTGGTAAATGTGACTCATAAGTGCACCTCAGTTATCGGCTCTTTCCAATACATCACTAAGAAAGAACCCAATTTTAAATCTTCTGTGGGAATTTAGACACAGTTCATCTGTTTCTCATGTTTCCTATAGCCAGGGACATCTGAAGCTAATCCAAATTCCTTATGTCAAGCCTCTTTTGTGCTTGGTTATTCATAACATCACCAGAAGAGGCTACGGGAGGATTTGTTCATACCAAGAGCATTTTAAGTGGAGCATTGTTGGGAAGAAGGGAAGATCTTTCTGTTGCTGACATCCATCAATCTGCCAGGGCTGAAGTGAGTACTTAGAGCCTGAGTGCAGGAGCACTCCCACGTCCTCTGAGCATCACCCCAGGGCAGCAGCACGATGCTATCAGCTCACTCTCACCTGGGCTGCCCGTGCTTCCTGCAGCCTTGAGGCACTCCGGCAGAGTCCACCCTGAACTCTGCACTGCTGACACAGATGATTTGTTGTATTTATCATTACTGCACATCTTTACATGACAGAGTCAAGATGTGACTCAGCATGACAGCAAGGGGCACACTGCCTGCAGCTGCACCACGACTGTGACTTTCAGCAAGAGGTGATGGCAATGACAATTGTCTATCCCTGTCTCTCCTGCACTTGAAGCACACGAGAGCTGCAGAGCTGGAAAATATTTTTCTGTGCCTTGCACTTCAATGCACAGCCAACAGGTAAAAGTGTCCCTGTGGCTGCTGCTGTGTTTGCAGCTGGGGGTATTTTTCTGGGAGCTTGTCTACAAGGCAGCCTTTCACAGGCTGGAGAAGTTGTCTTAGTTAATGATTCACCCTATGCAACTTGGTGACAGGATATTCTCATTCCTGAGAATGATGGAAGTTGCTTCCACTTAGCTGTGGTCCCTGGAAACTGCTGACTTAAAGCCATTCTTAAACTGTCAGAGCATCCACACACTAAAAATAGCTGCAAAAATCTCCCTGTAGTGAAAACAATGCTGGCTTGTGCAGAATAACTCCAGTGTAAGGAAGTGCCACAGACTGCTTCTCTTGATCAATTACTGACTTTCAGGACAGATCCAAAATGAGGAATCTCCTCAAAAAAATTAAGAGCAACTCAGTTTTAAAATCTGGTTTGACCAAACAAAAAGTCTCAGATAAGATCTGAGACAGAGACAGGATCTGCTCTGGCATCAATTAGTTTTTAAGAGTCCTTCCACAGGGCAGGGACTGTCACCTCTAACAAATCATTAAACCTCTTGGTGACTTGACTTCCTCATTTATATGATGATCCTTTGCCAGGTGTTCTGCCAAAACACAGCCACTGGCAGGTGTAAAAGGGAGGGGAGGACTCTGATGACTCACTGACTCCGTAAGGTCACCCAGGTCTGAAGGAAGATGAAACACGTGAAACAACAGAGAACACAAGATAATCCATTTTGCAGGGCTGCCAGAGAACACGGGCCTGACCTGCTCTCCTTTAGCAAAGAAAAACAAATGCAGAGCACCTCAGTGCTCCCTGGGAATTCTCAAAGTCTGCCAAGAGATGCCAAAGCATTTGGGTTCAAAGAGCTGTTTCAACAAGGTGTTTGAAGAGGAAGTTCAGCCCCGTGACTGCTCCAGCAATCAGTGGGAACTGATGCATGGAGCATCTCGGCACCATCTCTAGAGAAAGCCTGTCTTCTCCCACGAGCCACAGATAAGATGCTACAGTGACAGCAGAAGTCTGAGCAAGTGAAACATATGCCATTCTGGAGTGGCAGGAAAGCTCCAGTGATTCCCATTTGTTCCTTATGGACGTCCAAAGTGAGCAGAGTAATCATCTCACTGCTGCTTAAAAGTTGTCACTGAGCAAAAAAAAAAAAAAAAAAAAAAAAAAAAAAGGGTTGGATGGCAGCAGAGAGGTAGAGAAAGTAGGCAGGAGAAACCTGAAAATTAAAACAAACTCCTCTGTGCCTTGCACAGATGGGAGGAAACGTCTCTGTAAAGTTCCCACCACCACAGAAGCCCCTTCTGCTGTGTAAAGGAGCAACCTCCCTTTGAGGGGGAGAGGAAATGTGGCAAAGGAGCAAGATAAACACAAAGTGTGGATCAAAGGGAAGGGAAAAAAAAAAAAAAGAAAGAAGGCAAAAAAAGTGGAAAAGTGCTGATGGGGGAAGCTGAGTGAAAGACAAGGAAGAACTGTTAGCTGCTCAAATTAACATTTTAATGCATTCACCGTAAAATTTAAGCACTGGGGTGGCTGCTGAGTAAACCCCCTTTGAAAGGAGCAGACTGGTGACTTTACACCACAAAATCAGCAAGGTCCAGGCTTCACCATCAGCAGATGCATAGCAGTTATCAAGAGGCAGATAACGTGACGGTATTTGGTGAGTTTTGAGGTCACCAGTGATGCCCACGATGGAACAAAAACACAGAACATATGGCATCTCATGTGCTGAAACTGTCAGACTCACAATTAACTGATTACAGTGCATATGGTGCTCACAGACAGGGGAAATCTCTCAATGTAAAAGATGCTGGAGACCATTGAAGGTGTCAGCATGAGTCTTCCCTGCAAATCTCTCTTCATTAAAGTTTCGTATGGAGCCAGGAGTGTTGTAATAAAATCACTATTAATGCAGTTATATTTATGATTATCTCCTTTTGTGCAGGTGGATTTAGCTTTTCAAACACTAAACTCCACATCAAAGCTTTTTCACAGTGACTGCT
Source organism: Sylvia atricapilla (assembly GCF_009819655.1). Classification (NCBI taxonomy): domain Eukaryota; kingdom Metazoa; phylum Chordata; class Aves; order Passeriformes; family Sylviidae; genus Sylvia; species Sylvia atricapilla. The sequence continues at coordinate 3,483,927 of NC_089154.1, forward strand.
GCATGCACAGGAGCTTTTTGTTTTATCATATTTAGCTTGAAATTAAAAATAATGAGAGCTAAGGTGGTAAAAGTTAACCAAGACTGGCTAGAAAACTATTAATATGACCAACAGCAAAACAAAAATTCACTCTGTCATAGAAATACAGTAACATTTCTGTTCAAGTATTTATAACAGGCTGGCCAGGGAAAAACTCATTCCCTTTCCAGTTCCAAAACACACTTTTAAAAAGATGGTGAGTGACACTTCATTAACCACGTGAAATGGGCTGACACAGCCTGCTTGCTTTTCCAGCCACCATTTCAGATGCCATTTTTCTTTGCAGCTCTCCATGCTTTACATTCAACACTCTGTAAAAAGATTCCTTGAGCCCCTCCAGCCACATCAGCCCCGTGGAGCAGGGGTTGTGCTGGAGGCAGGCAGTTCTGGGGAGGAGAAACTGCTTGTCCATGTGTTTGCATGTCCGTGCATTACAGATCCAGCTTTTCTCATCCATCACCAGTGAAGGAGATTTAAAAAGTTCCCCGTCAGCTTTTCTTTGCCTTTCAGTCCTGTGCCCCACCAGGCTCTGACAGGAGTGGTCCTTCTGCAGCAGCACCACGGAGGTGATCTGGGATCAAAGCCTCCTGCTGTATCCCAGTTTCTGGAAGGTGCCAGTGGTCCAGGTGATGTCTGGTGCAGGCAGTGCAGTGCTCCCAGCAGCTCTGCTGCCCAGCAAGGGCTGGGGCACAGCTCCCTGCGTGTCCCCACTCCATCCTCCTCACACACAGCCCCCTCCAGAGCTTGCACACTCCTCTCACATTCCCTCTGCTCTCTCCAGCAGCTTCCCACTGCCATATGCACACCCAGCAAAGAGACCTCATCTCCTTAATGAGTTAAAAGCTGTTGCCTCACCCCAAAGTCTTCTCAGGCCCTCACAGCTTCCTCCTCTCTCTAACTGGATTATCTCCATCACTCCACCTTCACCAGAGCTTCCTGACTGCTGCTGAAATGGATGGGGAAATCTCCCTTTCCAGAGTGAGGAAAAAACCCTGTTAAGAACATCCCTTTTTCCTCCTCTGTTTTGACAGAAGTGGTAACAGATTTGGGCAAGCAGAATAAACAAGAAAAAAGAGACTATTAACGCGTTCTCTTCTAGGAAGCACAGAAAGAGATTTTATTAAATTAAGTACTTAGTAGCAAAAATTTAAAAAAAAATAAAAAAAAAAAAAGGGGAACACACTGTGATAAAAAGCCAGAGAAGACAGACATGGCTTGTAGTGCAAATGTTAAGATTTATGAACAAAGCTGAAGGGCAGAACCCAAAAAAAGTAATGCAGGAGGGGAGGCATTTACCTCAGAGTCTTCAAGGGCTTTGTTCAACTCGAGAAGCTCCTGGACCACAGCGATACCTGGAGCCTCCCCGGCAGAGATGGAGCACACAGAAACTGTGTCCCACTGTGTGCTGGGTGCCAGAGACCCTCTGTGGGCACCCACAGCAGCACATCCCCTGATAACTGGTGACCTCGATTGTTCTCCACACTTCACCCATGCCAGCCTCCCAAAAAGTGTCAGCCAGGCCTTTTCAGCTCAAATCCATCACTGTCCCTCTCTGCAGCCCCCCTGGATGTGTCTGGAGTGCTCTGGTTGCTTTGCTGGCACGTGTGTGATGCTCCCAGCTGAGCACTGCTGGTTCTCCTGTGCCCTCCCCAGCCCAGAGGCTCCCAGGATGCTCCAACCCTTCTGCCACACTGATTGAAACAGGCTCAAGTTCCCTTTTCCTCCCCTCCTCACCCCCCTGCAGAGGCTGTTTCTCCCACATCTCGGACACCTGAGGCTCCAAGGTGCCTCCCTCCCCGCAGCCTGCTCTGTTTGTGAGCTGAGTCATGCAGGTGTCAACATTTCCAAACCTCGTGGGGAGGCTCAGCAGAGCTGCGAGGGTGCAGAGCATCAAGACAGGAGTTATTAATAGCTGCCATCGACCATCTCAGCAGCTTTGATCTACTGGCAGCTGATTACAGCTGCTGCTCCTGATGATGAAGCACCAGGGGTCCTGCCTGTACCTCAATTTCCCTTTGCAGTTTTCTGATTTTTACTGGAACAAAACACTTTCCCCCAAAATTTCAAAACAGATGGGATTCAGCAGCCAACACTGCAGTCAGAAAAGCAAACATAATCAAGCTGAAGCGTAAAATTTTACTTTGGGAGGAAAATATCAGGTCTTTGAATCCTGCTCCTAGCAAAGTCTTTGAAAGGCTTAGAGGTTGACATCACACACAACAAACCTCCAGAGAACACAGCTCCTTTCTGAATTTTTCCATGTACCCCTTAATCCATATCCGTGAAAATAAACTTAGAATTTGTTCCCTATAAATAATTAAAGGTGTAGAACCAAATGGTTCCCACACTATTCCATGCTTTCATCTGAAGAAGAAAAGATAATTTGCTATTGCCTGAAGACAGCACAGCACACCTGACACATTCAAGGAAACAATTGAGAAAATCCTCCTGCAACGACCTAGAGCTACTGTTGGGAACAACGAAGGAAGCAGGATGAAATAGTCACCTATCCTTTATGTCAGCATCACTGAATCCTGCTCTGTCTGCTGGGAAGCAATACAGTGTTCAAAAGGCAAACCAGAGAAACATTCTGACCAGATGAATTCAGGCAAATTTATCTGCTGTTACCAGCTAACTTCTCTATCAGCTTGCCCAAAACTTTGCAGAATTTGTTTTCAGAGGTACAGCAAAGAAGTGGATCTATACCAGGACGCTGATCTGCACCACGTTGTCCTGTTCTAAGGATTTAAAGATCACTGGAGCTGGTACTGCCTGAAATAAGTCCCCAACTCCCTACACAAGGAAAGAGCATTTTTAAAGATGCCCAAAACAACAGAGTTTTGTGCAGAGTGAGACAGTTCGCCCTGTGGCTTGAGCATGAACCCAAGGAGCAATTTCTACCAGTCTACTCTGAGTTATAGCCTCTGAATCTGTATGATGATGAAATTAAACATGAAGAAAAACTCACATAGTTATGACTATTGTAAAGCCTGATGTAATAAAAGTGCCAAGCTTTAAGATCACAGATATATTCCAAATATTTCAACTCATGAGCACAAAGCCCATTCCACTAAGCACAGCAGAAGAGAGGAATAATTTGGCCAACGCAGGTTAACTTTTAGCTCACCACAGCCACATTTCAGATTGCAAATTTTCAAAAAGAGAACTGAGGAGAACATAAGAATTTCTTTAAGAAATACTTCCATCTTTGGACAGAATGTTTCCTTTCTTAGAGAAAACCTAGTAAAAAGAACATCTAATAGCGACCAGTATTCTGGGGTTTTTCAGGCCCAATGCCAAGAAGTGAAGAATCTACAGCAGGCACGTGCTTTACTTCTTCAACAATTAAGTAAAGCTGTTGCAAACACAAGTTGCTCACACTGTGCAGAGCAGAGCTTTGATTACACATGTGCTAGAGTGAATCTCCTGCACTACACCACAGAGAAGGCCCCACACCTGCCACCCCTTCACAGCCGCTCACCACGGGGAGCGGCTGCCCCTCCAGCCATGCAGCACAGCACACTCAGATGATGATTATTCACTCAGCACACCCCAAGATGATTATTCTTGGCGTCTGCCATCATCAGGTGCACAGCAATAACTCTGATTGATCCCGGAATTTCGGAGCGCCAACACCCCAAATCCGGCTCCTCGCCAGAGCAGACCCGTCACTAGGCAGCTCCATCTTACAGGTCTCAACTCCTCCGCCCCGGGGTTAGAGCACAGCCTGGGGCTGTAGCAGCCTGGGATTTGGTTTATTACCTCCAGCTCGGTGTTGTGAGCGTGCAGCTTCTGCACCATGTCCTCGGCCTCGCGCATGCGGCGGCTCAGCTGCGGGGAGTGCTCGGCCGGCGTCAGCTCACTGTCGTACGACTCCAGGATGGCCCGCATGCCGTCCCGCTCCTGCCAGGAACAACAGCAACACAGTCAGGAGGAGAGCCCAGGCTGCCCATCCTGCTGGAGCAACAGCAAAACCTTTAGGGATACAGCCCCAGGCTGCACATCCTGCTGGGAACAACAGCAAAACCTTTAGGGATACAGCCCCAGACTGCACATCCTGCTGGAGCAACAGCTACACACTCAGGAGGAGAGCCCCAGACTGCACATCCTGCTGGAACAACAGCAAAACCTTTAGGGATACAGCCCCAGACTGCACATCCTGCTGGAGCAACAGCTACACACTCAGGAGGAGAGCCCCAGACTGCACATCCTGCTGGAACAACAGCAACACCTTTAGGGATAGAGCCCCAGACTGCCCATCCTGCTGGAACAACAGCTACACCTTTAGGGATAGAGCCCCAGACTGCCCATCCTGCTGGAACAACAGCTACACCTTTAGGGATAGAGCCCCAGACTGCCCATCCTGCTGGAACAACAGCTACACCTTTAGGGATAGAGCCCCAGACTGCACATCCTGCTGGAACAACAGCAAAACCTTTAGGGATAGAGCCCCAGACTGCACATCCTGCTGGAACAACAGCTACACCTTTAGGGATACAGCCCCAGACTGCACATCCTGCTGGAACAACAGCTACACTTTTAGGGATACAGCCCCAGACTGCACATCCTGCTGGAAGAACAGCTACACCTTTGGGGATACAGCCCCAGACTGCCCATCCTGCTGGAACAACAGCTACACCTTTAGGGATACAGCCCCAGACTGCACATCCTGCTGGAACAACAGCAAAACCTTTAGGGATACAGCCCCAGACTGCACATCCTGCTGGAACAACAGCAAAACCTTTAGGGATACAGCCCCAGACTGCACATCCTGCTGGAACAACAGCTACACCTTTAGGGATAGAGCCCCAGACTGCACATCCTGCTGGGAACAACAGCAAAACCTTTAGGGATACAGCCCCAGACTGCACATCCTGCTGGAACAACAGCAAAACCTTTAGGGATAGAGCCCCAGACTGCACATCCTGCTGGAACAACAGCAAAACCTTTAGGGATACAGCCCCAGACTGCACATCCTGCTGGGAACAACAGCAAAACCTTTAGGGATACAGCCCCAGACTGCACATCCTGCTGGAACAACAGCAAAACCTTTAGGGATACAGCCCCAGACTGCACATCCTGCTGGGAACAACAGCAAAACCTTTAGGGATAGAGCCCCAGACTGCACATCCTGCTGGAGCAACAGCTACACCTTTAGGGATAGAGCCCCAGACTGCACATCCTGCTGGGAACAACAGCAAAACCTTTAGGGATAGAGCCCCAGACTGCACATCCTGCTGGAACAACAGCTACACCTTTAGGGATAGAGCCCCAGACTGCACATCCTGCTGGAACAACAGCAAAACCTTTAGGGATAGAGCCCCAGACTGCACATCCTGCTGGAACAACAGCTACACCTTTAGGGATAGAGCCCCAGACTGCACATCCTGCTGGGAACAACAGCAAAACCTTTAGGGATACAGCCCCAGACTGCACATCCTGCTGGAGCAACAGCTACACCTTTAGGGATACAGCCCCAGACTGCACATCCTGCTGGAACAACAGCTACACTTTTAGGGATACAGCCCCAGACTGCACATCCTGCTGGGAACAACAGCTACACACTCAGGAGGAGAGCCCCAGACTGCACATCCTGCTGGAACAACAGCAAAACGTTTTAGGGATACAGCCCCAGACTGCACATCCTGCTGGAGCAACAGCAACACCTTTAGGGATACAGCCCCAGACTGCACATCCTGCTGGAGCAACAGCAACACCTTTAGAGATACAGCCCCAGACTGCACATCCTGCTGGAACAACAGCAAAACCTTTAGGGATAGAGCCCCAGACTGCACATCCTGCTGGAACAACAGCTACACCTTTAGGGATACAGCCCCAGACTGCACATCCTGCTGGAACAACAGCAAAACCTTTAGGGATAGAGCCCCAGACTGCACATCCTGCTGGAGCAACAGCAAAACTTTTAGGGATACAGCCCCAGACCATGCTGCAAGAGCCTTCTACATCTCTGCCCACCATCCAACTCAACTCTGATGGGTGTACACTCATCGTCTTCCTATCAGCATCAAGGCACAGATGAACACACGGTTCTAATAAAATAAATGTTGCTGCTGTGAAAACTGAAAAATTAGACTGTCTTATGTCTATAAAACCCCACATCCTTTGCAGGAAAGCAACATGCAGGCACTCCAAAAAGCAGATGGCAACTGAAAACAGAGCTTGCCTTCTTCCTGGAGACACTCTTCTAATTCAACATGGCTGAATGAGTTTCCTCAGCAAAATATTTAGTGTTGTACTTGACATTCTTCCTGCCAGAGCCTCAGCAAAGAAAGAACAGAATTGTCACAACAGAAATGAAACAGATTTGACATCGAACAAAGTGGCTGAGAGCAAATATCCTCAAAATGGTATGTGACTTATCCCTTGTTAGATGCTGCAACACTCGGTGCTTGTAACAAACATTGTTTCAGAGGTTAATGTCTGGCTGACAGTGTTTGGCTCACTTCTCTATCTACTGGCAATTATAACCAGGCATTTGCAGAGAAAGACAAACAGAAGGATCCTTCTCCCCTCCCTCAGAGCACCCTCCCAACCATAAGGCTTAGGCTCAGAGCTAAACATAAACCTTTTGTGTGGGCTCCTGGCTGAAATATTCCTAATGCATTCCCAGCTTCAGAAGCACCTAATGCCTCCCCCTCCAAGGCACTGATGGAGAAGAAGAATGGGGACAAAAGGAAAATGTGAAGAAGCCAGGTTTGTTTAAGGAGGTGACTGGTCACACTGCAATATGCACAGAGGGATTAAGCAGCTGATGAAGAGTTTCATCTTTTGACTGGAAGAACCTCGATGCTTATGAAGCTACAGAACAGGGTCAAAGCAGCACATAAACCCAAAGAGCCAAAACTCTGAGGAAAGCTGAGCAGTGCTGCCCTCCTTTCACTGCTGGAGTTTGCTACCTCCCCTGTTACAGAAATGCTGGAGCACTCTGGACAAACCAGGTCCTTGCTGGGAATTCTGCCATCACAGACAAAGTAATTCCAGGAGACCACTGGGCTGTACAGCTGTGCAGTTCACAGCCAGCCCAGGGCAGCACTTCACAAACCCAGCTCAGCTGCACTGGAAAGTTTCACTTGGGGAAATCAGGAATTGTTGGAGCAGGAAAAAAGATCTTTTCCCCACACCCCTAAATGCAAAAGGAATAGTGAAGGTGACCACTTAGCACTCAGCTGAGCCTGGATACAAAGGTTATCTCCTCCTTAAATCTAAAGGTCAAAGCCTGAATGTGGACAGCAAATGTCCATGTGGGAAGAGAAGGAACATTCAAATTCAAGGTGTGACAACCAGACTGGGGGCACTGCCAGAGGTGCAGTGTGTTCAGAGCACGTCATGGACTGAAAGGTCAGCCAAGATGCTTGGGTTGGTCAGCAGGTAAAAGGTCCCCACGACTGAAGGACAGCCTGGGGCTACAGGAACTGAGTTAATAAAATTATAAAGAAAAACAAGTTTTAACACAAATAGCACCAGCAGCTATTGCCAGCTCCTAGCCCAGATTTGACTGAAGAGAAATATTTTCCCAGGGAAACAGTTTTGCCATAGTTTAGAATTGTTCACCTGACAGACACGTGAAAGGAGATACTTCCACGTTACTGAAAAAGAAGCAGCAGCCCCAAATTTAGTTACACCTGCCTTGTAATGAAGTTGTTTAGCAGAGAGGCAGCAGGACAGGATCTCTCCATCCTCCTTTTCCCCTCCAGTACCCACAGACACCACCCAGTCTGCCCAGTGCACTCTCCATAAGGCAAACTGCTTTTGCTTGGGAGACATTCCCCATTTACAGCCAAATCACTTTCTAGAGCACAGAAGAGAACATAATGACAGCATTTAGTGAAGGTATTGGTTTGAGCTTTGCATGTTGTTGCAATTAGATTTGCAATTACAGCGTCCTCACTCCTCCTCTGCACTCGGAGCTGCTCTGCTGTCCTAATTTTCTCCTAAGCATCTTTCATCCATGTGGTAATTTATCGCTGCTGTTGAAGCAGGGGCAGGCCCCAAATCCTTGGTGCTCTTTCAAAGGCAAACAGGACCCCTGGCAGCTCCCATCACACTTGGCTTCCAATCAGCTGCTGAGTATGAGGTCATTGGAGTCATCCCCATCAGCAGCTCCCTGAGCTACCAGGAGGACAAACTCCAGCTTTCATGTGAGCATGGGAAACTGCATGGGAGCAGGACCACAGCCCTAGAGGCTGTCTTTCCCCTAAAATCAACTACAGAAATACAGCCTTTGCCCTTCAAGCATCTCTCTAAAATGAAGAGTAAACTTCTCAAGAAAATATCACACATGGTAAACACAGCAGAAGCTGTATTGGAAAAAAAAAAAGGGTTCTGAAAAGCTGAACTAAAGGGTGGCACAATTAAACACTTGATCCTGGAGTTTACTTATCTTCTTATATTATTACTGTTAGTGAAATCAATTCTCAGCTTCCAACAAGTGGTCCCCAGCTCCATTTTTCAAATTTCTCTCCATCAAGAGCACTTACTGAAAGCTTTTCCCTCCTTCCTAAAGATCTTGTTCGTTTGGCAGGAAACACAAGTTCTTGTTGAGAAGTCCTCTGTCTAAAAAGTAATCCTAATTTAGTAATTGCTGCAGTATTTCCTCATTCTTCATGACAAAATCCTCTCCAGGCACTTTCAGATGCCCTTTCTAACCTTATTCTAATAAAGCTGCTTTGCTGCTTCCTATCTGGAGAGTATTCATCAGAATTACTAAAAAGCAGTTCCTCTGGGAATTTCCAAAATTTACCCAGCACAGGGTAAATCTCTGCTAACTCATCATGGCCTTAACCCTGGCAAAATTCCAGGTGATCTTTACCTTAACCAGTTTTAAATCAACATCTGAACAGAAATGCAGCTCATTCCAAACATGTCCTAAAAATGCAGAATAATAATTTTGATGTTCATTATAAACCTAGGAAATTAATGCCCTAAAGCAAACCCTGGTGCTGCAGCTTGCAGCTGTGTTTGAGGAGATGTAAGTTTGTAAAAGAGGAAGGATAGTGATTTTTTTTCAAAGGTTGAACAGTTTCCCTTCCTTCTGCCAGCACCAGCCCATTCATCAAATAAATATTCCTCCCACTGTTGCATAAGTGACTAAGAAGAAAACACATTTTATAATTTTTAACCAGAAACTAGAGCTAATCCCTTGAAAATGTGCTATGGGAAAGAACAGGATGGCACCTCTGCAAAACGCCACCCCTAAGATGAAGCTTCTCCCCAGTCCTCCCACCAGCCGCTCTGCTCTCTCTGTGTAAAACCAAAATTTGACCTGGCTGACAAGTAGCTTGAAGCTCAAAGAAAATCCCTCTCTGCAGCATTCACACCCCAGACTGGTTTAGAAACAGCAGGAATAGAAGTGGGGTCCTCCAGGACTTCTGGGTTAATTTTAGGGAAAGACTGGAGAAGGGTTCACATAAACACCATCATCATCATCATCATCATCATCATCACTGCAACCACCGTCCCCCAGGTCACTGCAGCAGTGCACATCACAAGGGCAGCCCACAGACCCCTGCACACCACTCCAGCCTGGCTGTGGGAAGCAACAGAAGAGTAAAACACAGCCAAAAAACCCATAAAAAGGTGTCTGACCTTATATACACACATGTAAGTTCAGGCCCTTCTGCTGCAGCTCGTTAGCCCCTCTTCAAACACACACAGCCCCCATTCAACACAGGCTTTCTAATTAGTTGAAGAAAAGAGAAAAAAAAAATCAATAAGAAAGAAATTAAAGTTACAAATCTGACTGAAGTCAGTCACACACCCAGGGAAAATGTGTTCCTGGGGTAAAGTTTATCTAGTGTCATAATTTTATTGAAATCCTATATCTTCCTATTGACTTTTATCGTTTCAAGCTGGATGCCAGAGTTATCATTATTAGAGTCTCAGTGTTGCTCGCAGGCCTGAGGTTTGAGGTGGCTTTTTTTTTATTTTTTTTCCCTTTATAAACAAGCTGTAATTGTCTGGTTTATTGATCAATAAATCTTTCAACTGCCTCTCTTCACCCCGCTCCTGTTCTGGTGAGTCTCCCGCGCCGTTCTCGGCGAGAAAATATAGGGTTGTTGTTTTTTAAAGAACAGATTGCTTTGTCATTAGCAATGAGAGAGCAGGAATTGGGCCGGTCAGCTCCAATAATGGCTTTTTAATGACAGATTCTAGTCACAGTAAAATCTGCTTTATTTCCACACGAGTGAACCCTGACTATTAATCCACAACCCAACGGCACAGCTCGCTTGCTCTCTCACTTGTGCACGGGGTTAGAGCCTGGCAGAGGAGACAGACTCTGTGCAGTGGAATCAGAATGATATTTCCCACTTGGTGCTTTTTTTTCTTTTTTTTTTTTTGATGGCACAGAAATATTCCAAGTATTACATCAGCTTTTTGTTTAATTAATGATAATTTTTGAGGAATGTTAACAGGCTGCTTCATTATCAGAAATCAGCGGCAGAAATTTCTTCCCCCTCCTCTTCATCTTCAGACTTCTAAATCCAAATTAGTTGTAATAAGGGAAAATTTCAAGACTGAAGAAAGATATGGAGCTGCAACATCAAACAGATGCTATTTGCAATCAGGTATAATTTAGCTAACTATTTCTCGTAAAAACACAAATAAAAGAGAGATGACTGTGTAACAGAGGTCTGAGCTTTCTTGCTTTAAACTCATATATAAAAGAAGGGAGATGGGAAGTGAGGCTTGACCAGATGTTTAACATCAGTAAAATTAGCAGTGTGAGGCACAGGAACATAAGGCAAAATATGGTTAGAAATAACTGAAGAATACTTAAATATATTAGATTGTGTCAGGACCTACTGACAAAATATATTCTTAGGTTGCTTGATAAAATTAATCACATTAATCTCTGGTCCAGGAGCAAAGCAACTACCTTTGAGGAACTCACAAGTGAAAAGAGAGCAACTGAAAACAGGACAGAGGAACACACCCAACCTTTTAACAGAAGGATGGATGAGAAAATATAGATTCTGGCAATCATAGATCACTTCAATATTTTGGTATCTCATAAAATACTTGAAAAAAACATTAACAATGAAATTGCAAGCAGTCAGAGAAGAATTAGGGACAAGAAACAATCAACTGAGCCTTAATATGAATAATATGAAAACAGTCTAATTTCCTTCTTTGACAGGTAAATTGTTTACCGAATAAAGCCAAATAATAAACGTGATAAATCTTAACCGCAGTGATGTTTTTATCAAAGAGGAGAATTACAATTCACCAGCATCTCTGTAATTTGGAGGAATGAGTTTGTACGAAGGTGATGAAGCTCATGGAAACGAAGCACAGAGCCCCGAGTGGCAGCAGAAGCCCCAGGAACAGGCTGCAGCCCCAGAGGGACCCTGCCCCTTGCCAGAGCTGCCTGTCTGCACCTTCCTCATGGGAAACACCTGCAGGTTTCTCCAGGATGCAGGAGCTGCCCTGCAGCCCACAGACAAGCATTAACCAGGGAATGGGGACAGGGATCAGGTTCTGCCCCACTCTGAGGGCTGCTAAGCCTAACTTTGGAAGTAAAGCTGTGCTCAGATGCCCTGGCCTTATGGAAAGTGTCGGGGAAAAGCAACAACCAAACAAGACCCAGGGAGCAGCAGGGCTGCAGGGACAGCTGGGGCTAAAGACACTTTGCTCCAATGGGAGCCCCATCCCTCACCTCCCTCTTGGAGCACTAATTAGCACAGGAGTTAATGGGCTCTCCCAGAATAAAAACCCCCAAGAGCTCTCAGCCAAACAAAGCCAGCAGAAGTTAAATTACCAGAATCTCCTCAAGCCCTCCTTGCCTGCAGCAGTATCTATGATCACCAGATCTCCTTCCTCTTACCACTCTCATCTTCTGTACAAATCATCTTTAAGCCAAAATTTTCTACTCCCAAGCCTACAAATAGCTTCCTTCTCAGCTGCAGCCATTTCCCAACACTTCTCTCCGTGGCTGACCTATTTTCACATTACTTTGCAAATCAGAACTGACTGCAGACACGTATGTATACACACACCATTGACTTTATACTCCA